>NC_091691.1:98002500-98302500 GCF_041296265.1 Equus caballus
ACAATCTTCTACGAGACTATGGTTGAAAACACGTTCATCATTGTAGGTCGTTAACAAGACAAGCCCCACTTAGCCAAGGGCGGGAGCCGCACCTGTACACTGTGGGGCCGCGGCCGGGGGTGTGCGTCCCATCCTGGGCAGCCCGCGCCCATGTTGGCCTCTTATTGTTTTCTTGGTTCCTCTCGGAAAAGCCTATAAAAAGGAGATGGTAAATTACTCCAAGACAAAGCTCAAGTTCACAATGGACAAAGAACGGAAAGCATTTTATTGGAACTTTCTTGGGAATGAGGTGGGGCCTCCCTGAGACCTACCTGCCCAGGAGGGAAGCCAGTCAGCATGCTCTGCTATTGGGAGTGTTTCCTGGGTGGCAAGAACCGTGCCCATGGAGAGATTTTCACTCTCTTTTTTTGGGGCAAGAATAACGATGACCACAATAAAAATAGATAACGGTATAGAACATTAAGAATTAAGATAACCAAAGACAAAATTTATTTGCAAAGAAGGGTTGAGAATGTTTCTGAATACCTTTATGGTGATGTGGTTGAAACAGTTGAAGTAATTTTTAATATGATACAGTACTTAGTATTGATTTAGGGGTAGCCGTAGGCTGCTGACAGAAAAGGATGCTACAGGAAAGAATTTGACCTGAGAGCTCAGGGTTTTGAAATGTAAATATCAGTTAGGATGTTTGATATGTTTAATGGGAAGGTGTAGCTGGGCAGAGGAGAAACAGGTAATTTTTTTTAGTTTTTATCAATAGGGTTGATAGAGGATGCTCTTACAAACAAAATAAAGTACCGCTGCATTTCTCACCCGGGAAGGTATTTATTTATTAAGTTGATAACATTTTGAAAAGCAATGAATATAATTTTTGGGACAACAGTTTGCTGGAGCGATAACACTCCTTGAATTGTATACAGCCTCACATGATCATTTGTCCTTGAGACATACTAAGCAGCACTGTTATGACATCAGTTAGGTGAAGTAAAGGTTAAATCGTAAGTGGTTTGGGTGTTTTCTTGCTATAGAATAATTGTAGTCTTTGCTATGCAGTCTTTGCTTTTCGATATAGCCTTGAATTTAAAAAAATTCTTCAAGTCTTTCTTGCGGACTTCTTTTTGGAAAAAAAAAACCCAACCACCACCCAGTATTCTTTAGGAATGCAAAAGCCCTCCTCAATAGCAGGGATATTTGATATAGTCCTCATTGCTAGAAATTTTTCTAATAATGAAATAAGTGATGGGTGGCTCGTTCTCTGCACGTGATACTCGTTGTCTATGCGTGTAAGTGTGCCTTGTAGTGTATGGCACTTATATGCCAGAGCTGCATGGGTGCCTCGAACATGCTTGCCCACGTTCCTGTAGATGTGGAAATACCTGTAATATATGCACAGTCATCCAGGGAGATGGCAAATCCCAGGGTTTGTTGTGATGCCATGCTGTCCAACTGTTTACGTGACCCATACTGAAATGTAAAAACCTCAGTACTGCCAGGAATAAGGGGCCACACACACATTTCACAGCAAACTGCACAAAGAAGAGTTTTGCTACATTTTAAAATCCAGTTTGTTAGTATTTCCTACTATAGAAGCCTTACGGAGGCATGAAAATGTACGCTTGCAGGCAGGGTCCTTCTGCATTTAAAAGACTCTGCTCTATGTATGGATAAAGCGATAAGTTGACAGCGACTTAAAAAAAAAAAGATTAGGTTTTTTCGTGTGCCTATTTTCTTAGGAGTCACAGAAAATAGTGAATTGTGTATAGATAAGCAGCTGAACCAACTCTCTTTTACATTTTAACTTCACTGGAGAAATATATTGTTAAATTTATGTACTTGGACAAACCCAACAGAACTGCTTACTGAGAATTGGAATAAACAGGCCTCCCCTTACCATTTTTAATGGTTATTGTCAGGCAAGGAGAAGAGGATCATTTCCAGAGAGGTTTCTGAGCTCGGTTCTGGTTTGGTACTTCCTGCCCTCCGTCACCTGCTTGGATTTTCTCGTTTGGGAATATCTGGATTGGATTTCTGTTTTAATTAGCGTTAAATTGTTTATAGATTCCATTGTTTCACAGTGAAGTTAAACTAAAACGTTCAGGTCGAATCACAACTTTGATGTTCTCCTCACCTCGCGTTTCCTAGGAAGACCCATTAACTGCACCGCTTGCGTAACCTCTGCCTGTCTCCCAGGCTCTCGCTTCTGGGTTTTCTTTTGTTGTTCATCCTGCACACTGCTTGTAGCAGTAAGCAGTTTTTTTAGATGATAGACATTTTTTTCTTTCTGTGTCCATTGTGTCTTTCTGAAATTCTGCACCAACACGAACCAGGATTTGTCTTTTGTTTTTAAAGGGAAAAAAAGTCAAGAATCAATTACCTTGTTTTAGATTTTACCATTTCTGTTTTCTCGGCAAGACGTAATACAGGATTTCCTTATTCTTGTGATTGTGGCGCATTCTGCAGGAAAATAGCCAAGTAGAATCCCTCCATGCTGCCAGGGCCAGGGCTGCTCCCCAGCGCCTGCGTTTCTGCTCCCCAGCAGGGCCAGTGCTCACCATCCCCATAGTGAACCGGAGGTGCGTTTCCAAATTGGAAATATGGGCCTTTCTGCCTCAACTTGCTAGCTGCAATTTTAAAAGGTGTGTTCCGTCGCTTCTTTCTGCAGAAAATTAGCATATGGTAAATATAGGTCAAGTACTTACATGCTTATGAATTCCACTCGAAAGCTTGCTTGCAGGCGGGATATATAGGGGGGGAATCATGAGCCTGGATTGAATCGAGGTTTAGAAAATTTGGTTGTAAAAAATACCCTCAGTTTTTAGTTAGAAGTAAAGTGCATCTTCAGCAGGATCAGATGATGAAATAAATTAAATCAGCAGTGAAGGTCAGTATACATTCTGACTTGGGGAATGTGAACTTTTCAGAAACCTGTATTTATTACATTTTACTATTTTTAAAAGCCAGCTGCAAGATTCATAGCAAGAAATGGTGCACCGTACCGAAGAACAGCGAACCGAAGTGAAGGCTCTTTTCAAAATGGTTAATATGCCTTATTGGCAAGTCATCCCTGGTGCTCATGTCATTGTTACAGCACAGCTTTAAAATATATGGATTTAAAACGCAAGTATCGTGACTAATATTTATTTCAAGTACAGGATGTGTCACAGCAGTGGGGCATCCTATTATTAATGCAGTAAACTGTGTAATACTCTATAAGAGCCTGCCCTGCTTCAGTTCTTAGCTACATGAAAATAACAGTAAAGCATGTCTGTTTTTTCCTGCTAAGCTTTATTGTTACCTGGGAAGGTACTGGCATCGAGAAAAGCCAAATACAGACAAATAATGTGACCATAAACAATAGCTTAGCCTTACTCTGCTGTGCAGAAATCTCTTCGAACTGCCCCTGAACTTTGAGAATATATATATATATATATTTTAATTTTAAAATTTTAAAATTGAAGGAAACTGCTGTAACTCCAGAAAGTAATTGGAAATAAACACTCTAATAAATATTCTAAGTCGGCCAGGAAGTAACTCAGATGGTTAGTACTCAGTGAATTGTATAGGAAACACTAATAATATTAATGAGAATAGCACATGGGCGTTTTAGAGACAGAAGCACACTCACGTCTGTGTTTTGCAGCCGCAGTTGTGTGATTGTGCTGACGTCGATGGTGCTACCTTGCAGCGTTTCATTTTGTGCTGGAGAAAAGTTTCCTGACTTGATCCAGCAGGTATTGAAGTTGCATTATTTGTCCATTTAAAATCAGTGATAAGAATTTATTTTAGAAAAAGGAAGCGACATGAATCTCATACCTAGGTGGATGGTGGACGCACAGAGGTGATTTTTATGTATGTTTTCCCACCACTTTTCATGAACTGGGAAAATTAGTGTCTCAAAAGCTCCCAGAGAAGACCAACTTGGGGCTGCTGAGGATCACAAAAGAGCCTTGTCTCCGGTTCTCTCTTGACTCCTCCCCTTTCCGTGCTGAGTCCCGGGAAGCTGGTGCAGTGGGGCAGAGGGATGGTCTGAGACCCTCCAGCACTTCAGGTTCAACGCTGCTGCTCCCCACCCGCCCCAGCCCCATGGGGATCATGGGAGGGCCGGCTCTGGTCCCTTCCTCCCTCTGCCTTATTCTGAGTTACTTCACGTGAGATGCTCAGTGTTCCCTTTAGGTAGACTACATTGAAACAGAATTGGACTCCCCCCTCCCACCCCTTATTTTTTGTGGAAACAGATTCAAATCCAGGAGGTGCCGTGCGCATGGCGACTGAATCCCCAGGTTCTCAGGCAATTTTCTGAAAGTAGGAGCTTGTTGTGGTGTTTGGCTAAATTTCTGGGAGTAGCTGGCTAAAGGCATTAGACTACTGAGAGTCTGGCTGATTCCCAAAGGGTTTCTGCAAATTAATCACCCTGCGAGCTAAATTTGTTTGTAGACGTATTTGGAATGGCGGAGATCCGCCTGGGATGCTTGCTCTCCACTTGTTCGGTAGGGCGCCTGCTCCAAGTGTTAGATGGCAGCGCCTCCTCCACGCTCCTCCTGCGCTTCAGGACCCGGTAACTCGGGATGGTTGCAAGGATGATGACGAAGATAATAATACATTCGTGCCTCTGTTTTTCCTCCTGGGAATTCAGGCCACTCAGTTATCTTGATGAGAGTTGAGGTGGTACCAGGAATTGAGGGATACATGGGGATTTTATATATGTAAATTCGTTTGTCTGTTTCTATAGCAATTGCTTCTTAAAAATAATTTAGTAGTTTAATACAAAAGCGGTAGATGGATTTTTATGTGCTCGTATAGGGAAGATTTCTTTTTAGTTTCACACATGTTCAGTTTTAATGGGTAATAATTACATCTTTGTGTTTTGATGTCAGGCTGGTTATGAGGCCTAATTCTGCAGGCAGGCTCCTCATTGATTTGCTGGGAACCGCTGGTTTGAGAGAGAGAGAGAGAGAGTTGGAGGCCAGGATCCCCTTCTGTTTTCAAGACAAGTTAACACTTAAGTGGCTCCTTCAGTTCCATTTCTGCAGACACAGTTGCTTTCCTGGCCTTTCTTCTCCAGGCCCTGAAATCGAATACACATATGGTTTTGTGTGGTTGGGTCGTTTTTGAAAGGCGGATTCCTTAAGAAAAAAAAATAATTGACACCTCCCACTGCAACCAACCCTCGTTCTAGGCATCCTCTTCCCACCTCCTGACACCAGTGTGTGGCTTGCAGGCCTGATTCTCTGCAGCACTGGCCCTGTCTGTGCTGGGAAGGCAGTAAAAATGGCACTAATCAATCTTTCAGAGAGAAGCACTGGGCATTAGAAGGCCGCTATCCTGTGACTAAGCACACCCCTTTTATGGAGTGTTGGTACTAATAAAGGACAGCTTATTACTGAGGCAGAGACCAAAGCCTGGGTGAGGTCAACCCTGACTGACAGTCATCAGTCATTCTTAATGATACTTTTTCCCGTGCTTTCTAAGGGATTCTGAGCAGAGTGCAAATCATTCGGGGTCATTCATAGTTCATGTACCCACAGATGGCAAAGGTTTTGAAAGACTTCGGTTTAAACTTGCAAAAAAAAAAAAAAAAGATCCTCACTTTTTTTTTTTTTTTAAGGAAAGGAAAATACCCCAAAACAAAACATAGATTTTTCTTATTGTAGCATTTTCATGTTCTTTCAACCTAATAGATGTTTTACACACTACGGTGCTTGTGCATTATTAAAAGAGACATAAATTTATGTTTTATGACGTCTGTCTTCTTTAATTATTACCTTTGATGTCTATTGGTGACTAAAGAGAGCTTAACAGGATTTCTTTCTCTTCTTAAATTTCGCGTCGTGAAACCCAGCTAGTCCCTGACACATGTGTGTTCCTCACCTTCAGGATTATTTTATAAATCCCTTTCTGATGAGCGGAAGTGTCAAATCAAGGACAGGTCATAAAGTAAAAGTATAAACCTTTTAAAGAGGGACCTTGGTAATATATAAACATTCTGCACACTATCTGAATTTTTTATGGACTAAAGAAAAATTATATTTCAGCTGGAGGAAGGGAGAAGTTTAAACATCAGCCTGTGTTTTAATGTATGATTTTTTCCCCCCCTCATGCTCTTATTTATAGCCATGGAAGAAACCATTGACTTTAGGGGTTATTTTAAACATTTTGACTCAGTTTGGAGCCTGCCTGTTAATTGTACACATTTAAATTCAGAGACTGGAGTCTGAATTGATTCTTGAGTGCAGAGTGTATACTGGCGGGGGTTGGGGGGCGGTGGACACTGGATGTGGGGTAGGGACCTGGGTCTTGCTTTTTCGCTAATTCTTCTCTTCCCTGAGCCTCAGTTGCTTTATCTGTAAATAGAGGGTTTAGATTATTGGAGGATCCCAAAAGCATTACTATTCCACAACTCTGTGATCCATTGAACCCCTCTCCTAGCACCTTGAGTTGGAGGAAGTGGCTGTTACGAAGCAACAGCTGTCCTTTTTTTTTTTTAAAAAAAAAAAAAAGCTGGTTGTGCTCAGAGAATTTGCGTTTGGTAAAATTTGAGTTTATTTTTACTTGTAAAATTGGAAGTAAGCTGAAATCAACAACTTCTGGGCCCTTCTGCCATTTTCACGTCAAGGCATATGGAAATATGTCACCGCACAGAAGACCCAGGAGCTGCACCGGGTGGAAGTCTTGGGTGTGAATGTGGATGATGGTGGGTGCCCAGGGCTTCGGCAGTGCTTGCTGGGTTCACTTCATCTGAAATCGTGGAAGAGTGCACTGGAAATGTGACTGTAGCTTTTTAAAGAGAAATTGCTTACTCACCTTTGTTATGGAAATATGAGGTATTTTGAATTGAATTCAGCAGGCATTTCTTGAACATCTGCTGTGCGCAAGCCGGCCATGGCGCTAGGTGAGTAAAACTGGGAGCTCATAAGGATGTTGGAGATGTGACTTCTAACAGTGACTCTGTCAGTATGTAAATGTGACTTTCCCAAATAGGAGTGGGTCCGTTCTCTGTATGCTTGCCCCACAACCTCCATGTGCCCTTTTGAACATCAGAAGAGGCCTCACAGCCTTGGCAGCTCTTTTGGACACAAGAAATTTGGGTCCCATGGTCATGGAAATGCAATGCTGATGGTGAGCAGCCAATCATCTTATGTATTATGTGCCTAATGGGGAAAGGGTTTCCAGGGAGAGGTATGCCTTGCGGGGCATACCCTGTGTGCACAGCCCACAGCCGTTAACTGAAGACTACATCCTGCTCGTGGGTTTTACTTAATATTGTTTATTATGAAGAATAGGGATGCTTCAAAGTCACAAGTTATTTAAGAATAGGTTCTCCTTGTTGATGTTTTTTTTGGCATGAGTTGTTTAGAACTCAGCCGGATAAGGACCCCTTGGATGAGAGGCGGGTTTGTGCTTCATTCTGTGTTTTCGCCTGTGTGAATGTCAAGTGTCAATTCGTTTGGTAGAACTTGAGGCTTAAATTATAATCTGTGCCAAACAATCAGTTTGGAAATAAGTGCTATCTCTAAGAAAATCCCTGTTTAACGAAGATCAGATTTAAAAGATGTAATTTAGTAGTAGAGGAGCAAAACTAGTAACATATTTCAAGGCAAAGTCATATATACAAATGTAAACATTCATTTTCAGTGTAGAAATGTCTTGACTATTTAGACCAAGTAAGTCCTGATAGGAGAAAAAAAGTATTTGGATGTCGCTGTTATGTTTAATTTCCCTTATGCAGTCAGGAGATATTCTGTCTCCAAGGAATGGGTCTTTCCCTACTTCCTACTCACCCCCCTCTGTTTTTCTAGAACCTTCCACCCGTTCCCATTGGCGAGCCCACTGAGTCTTTGATTCCTTCTTGATTGCCCTCTGGAAGACATCTATCAGGCACTGTCTTATCTGTTTGTAAGGCAGCTCAGGCCCCAGATTTAAGTCATGGGTTCTGGCTACAAGTTAGAGTGTGATTAATAATTGACTAATGTAGCTTTTATTTATCACAGGCTAGCACATTTCGCCATTACTGAGTTAATTTATGTTAAGTGTAAGCTGTCGTTCAATCTGTTTTTCAACTTTTTTTTTTTTTTAATCCTAAGTCTATCTTTCACTTTTGGAGAAACAAAATCCTTATACAGGGCACAGGCTCGCTCGGTGCCAAAAAGTTGATTTCCTTTCCACTGGAGCCATATATCACCGGCCCTCCCAGCTGCACTGTCAGCCTGTGACAGAATGACATGTGTCATTTATCAAAGGGGCCAGGCTGGGCCTTGGGAAACGCCGCCGACAAAGCCTGAGAGAGTTCATTTTGCAGTCCCCTCCTACCCTCTGTAAGGCCCTTGCCAGGAAAGCCTGTGATGTTTCTGTCTTCACAGCATTACTGTAAGTCCTTCAACCTTCACAGAGTTAACCCTCCCCACCTCAGCCCGCAGCAGCTGCTCCCCGGTCCTCCCAGAGAGGGTGCTGAGGCCCCAGTGAGGGTCCTCCCAGCTGGGGCACACTCCCGAGTCGCTGTGTGGGTACACCCCACAGAGTCGGCCTCTCCCACACACCGGGCGGCCTGCCCTCCTCTCCCCGCTTTTTAGCAGCCATTAGGAATTCAAGCCCTAAGTTTTCCTCAGCAGACAAGGTCAGAGACATAAAGAACAGCGATAAAGAGTTTCCCTGGTAGGTCCCCCACGCCTCCTCGGCCGAAGTTGGGTCTTATATTTATTTTAGGGCCTGCCTAATAAGTGTTTTACTCCAGGCTGTTTTTGAAACCACCTACTAAAACCCAATATATGTTCTTCCTCTCTCTGTTGCTTAGAATCTGTAACCCCATCCCTGCCCGCACAAAGACAGTGCTGAGGGGCGGGTGTCCCATGTACTCAAAAGGGTATCTCCACATTGTTTACTTTCCTATGAGTCCTGAAACCACCAGAAAACAACCAAAAAGTGAAAAGGGGAAAAAAAACCCACCAGAGGGGAGCACAGTGTTAAGACATAAAAGCATTTGGTTAAAATAAACATTTTTTCCCCCCTGAAAGGAAGAGTTTTGTATTTTAATCATGTGTGAGAACGTGAGAAAAGTTATTGTTCCTCCCATCCCTGCCCCTTTGTACTTTGTGTAGTCCCGAGTACTGGAGTTATTTACAGCCTCAGATATCATTTAAAGAGATAGCTAAGCAGACTGTTGCCTCAGCCAGGAACTTTCCAGAAAGAAGTCCTATAAATTAGCCATTGCTCAGGAGTGGCTGTTTTCTAGGCAGAGCTGGCCCTTTCATTTGTCTACATAAGGCTAATTTATTTTTGCAGCCAGATGTGAGCTGACAGCCATCACTCAGAGCTTCCTTCCCCCACCGTCACGAGGTCGGGAAAACAGTCACGTTTCCCATTTTACAGAATCCCCATCAACATTATTGAAGATGGATGTATCTTTAAAGCAAAGATTGATTGTGGATATCGGAGTTATGGTGCCATTTATCATGGTGAATATTATTTAGACTTGGGTTGTACAAGGCTGTAACTTGAGACCCAGCCAGGGGAGGGACAATCTGGAAACGCGAATCCATGAACTTTAATGGATGGATGCTTTTTTCAAAGCTCAACTCACTATAGCGTGATTTACTTTTCTTACAGAAAGGAAACAAGCATTTCAGTTTTAAAGGGACAGCATACCTGATTGTCCCATTTAGTGGGTTCCCCCCCGGGAGGCTGGGGACAGTCAGGGCACAGGCGGAACAGCCTGTGGCCACGCAAATGTGCATTAAAGACTGCTTTCCAGATCTTTTTATCCTTCTAGGACTCTGATAATATTAGAAATTCAGATGCACCCAGAGCTTACCATTAACAGGGAAACAGTTAAGATGCTATTTATTCGAAGCCAGCTAACCTCTCCTAAGTGCTCCAGATAGCGGCCATTTATATTTAGGAAGACAGATGAAGCCGAAACTCTTCTGTGTCAGGAGCATGAAGCTTTGGGGAGAATGCACAGTTATCTCTGAATGCCTAAAGGTAGTAACATATGCAATAGAAGTAGTCTCGTCTACCTAATTAATATCAGTCTTTTTCGTTTTGCTTCAATATGGCAGAGTTATTGACATTTGCTCAGCTGGGAGTTCCAAGGGAGCATACTACACAGCATCAGAGCGTCAAAAGTTGAACCTTCCAACGATTGGTTCTCATATCTCTATTCTTAGAAAATTGTAGAGCTGGATGTTCTAGTGAATTTCTTCTTCCTTCTCAGGGTGTGGATCCCAGAAGTTCATGCATCAGTACGTACACTGGGAGTGAGGGCAGCCTCCCGTCCCTCCTGATGGGTTGTTCCACGTGCCGATACCTGGGTCAGAGGATCAGCGGCCTGGGTCATGGCTCTTCTGCCCTTAGCTCATTTTATTTGTTGCTAATGTTGCTTTACTCCATCCTTCCATTTTAGGGATGTGGGTGCATATGGTGAATGGAGGAGGTCCTAATAGTGAATGAGGGGTTGGCTGCAGGCAGACCTGGGCCAGGTGGCTGTTGGGCAGCCATACCCTGGCCATCCCAGCGCCCTCACACAGGGCCCCACTACCAGGCATTCTTAGTGAAGCCAGGTCACACTGAGCTGCAGAGGGCCACCAGTGCTGGCTCCAGAGCCCCGCATGCTGAGCAGCGGTGATGCTCAGCATATGACTTAGAATGCATACCCTCCTGCCCTCTTTGATTCTTTAAATATAGACAGTCTTTGGAATTGTGCAGTCTACTGAACAAAAAGTAATTCTTTTCAGCATTGGAATCTTCTCAGCTTTCGGAGGGTGCACAGTCTGAAGGGGCGAATTAAAAGCACATAGTGCACGTGCCCGGTGGCGGGAGATGTCGGAACACACGTCTCTGGTTATAAGGTTGCTCGCTGATGTGTCTGTGTCCCCCGGAGATGCTAGGCTCCGTGAGGTCAGGACTGTGCGGTCCTGGCACAGCGCCCCATTGGGGCTTGTCCAGTGCCTGAGCACCTTAGTGAGAAAGCCCTGGAAGGCTCCCGCAAGGACGGGGAGTGGGGCGTCTGTCACGTGGAGGAGCCCAGCGTGCTGGTAACATGAGGTGGAAAAAGGAAACAGGACCCCTTTTCTGTTTCAAACCACGCACCCAAGCCGGGTGGTGGGATGGTTCTCTGGGGAGCAGCCTTCCTTATAATATCGATACAACCTTCAAAAAAGAAAATCGAAATCCAGTGAAACAAAAAGAGAGGGACAAGGAAAGAGGGTGAAAAGCATTGCTAGCGCCGGCTTTTGAATGTTAGGTAAAGGGCAGTAAACTAACGGCTGGAAAAAGAAGGGGACCGCTCCGTCATTGCGCATCTCCTGGTGGACGTGCTCACGACTGTGATGGTGTCGGGTGTTTTAAAGGACACATACCAAGATCTCCTATCAGTCTTATCGGTCTCCAGGCCTGTGTTTATTTGCAAGTTAAAAGCACATTCTTGGCCTTTTAGGACATATGACACATCTGCAAACAGGAAGTAGTCTATCAAGTTCATATGAATCATGGCGTCCGTAATGTTGGCTGAGGTCAAATCATTACACTAAATATATTGTAACCATTATTAATGCATGGGGTCCTCTGCCATCTTTGTGATGTAGGACCGCCGTCTCCTGATTAAAAGCTGTGTGGCGGTGAGAGCTTCAGCATGGCCCCGCTCTGTCGTGTGGTGACTGGCAGGCGCTCCGGAACTCAGGTTTCTGACAGCACAGCCTGTTCTCATGAACGCACCTTACTGAGGGGCCTTGAGCGCCCGGAAAGACACTGGAACCAGCAACAAAAGTGACTGAACTTCAACAGCCACAACTGTGCATCCATAAGGAGGCCAAATTTATCACGGCACATTATGGAGTGCAGCAAATGTCATGAAAACCATTGTTTTTTAATTTTTTTCTTGGAGTGTTTGAATGGGGTGATTTATGGTCGTTATCCATCTTAAGGGTCATCCGTCATTTTTTAGTTGCTAGGCAATCAAACCAGCAGCTGTTTGCTTTGAATCAAGCTGAAAAGTTGTCAGTCACCACACGCAGGTATGACCTTAGTGGTTGAAAACATCATGTGTGCAAAATTAAAGAGATGTCGTGTTTCTTCTCGACTCCCCTGACTGCCCTGTCATTTGTTGGTGGAGCGCGAGCCCTTCCTGGCTCCTACAAGAAAAAAAAGAACAAAGGAGCAGATGGAAAATTCCTTGACTGGAAACTCAAAAATATCCTGTAAACCCTGGGTTTCGCCCCTTATGTACTTATCCTATGTGGGGTGGAGGACTCAAGTGAGATCTGCCAGGGATGGGAGGTGAACCACATGATTTATAGTATTTCAATAAGCCGGTTAACAAAACATCTGTTCTCTGGTGGGAAAACCAAACCCCAGCAGTTCTCAATGTGTGGCCCAGGTCGGAGGCCAATCCCACAGCATTTTGGGGTTGGCAGTGGGTGCCATAGGGGTAAGATGAGGTTTCTGTCCTATTGGTGGAGCATGGAAACTGCTTTCGGGCCTTGATTGGCTCTGGGTGGAGGGACTGCCCACGAGTGCCGGCCCCCCATGCTGTGTGCATGGTGGGGTGTGTGATGGGTGCACAGTGGGTGCACAGCTGGCGCCCACTGGCTCCCCCCACTGAGACCTCAGGCTGCACCTTGGGGTGCACTCCGAGCCCTTGGCCGTCACAGCACTGCTACTCCTGCGAGGCTTACGTGTCTTCAGGGGGCCAGATGCCTGGTGCTTCTCCAACACAGGAAATCTCCCCAGATCCTTGCCTTTCTGTTGGTCACCCCGAGCATTCTGAGTCTCTGAGGTGTCGCTGACATTGAGAGGTCGTTTCTCAGTATCAGTAGCATGCTAGCTACCGTGTAAGCGGTATCACCTGCCTGCACCCTGGAATTTTAGAGACTCACAGGGCTTCAAAAATTAGCCCTAGTAAGGAAAATAATCACATATTACACCTACTTTTAATAATTCTGGCCAGATTTCCATCATTTGTGACCCTTCCAAGTGGGAATTTTTTGTTTGTTTCTCAGCTGGGTTTATAATGTATCTACCCAAGTCATTTCGAGCAATAAAGGCAAATTTTAGGAGTCTGTGTGTCACAGAATAGTATCTTCTTTAATTCCTATTACCTGAGTGGTTCCTGTGCACTCGATTCTGCTGATGGATACTTAGATCATGTAGCTGTAAGATCTTTAGCATGTATTTTGGAAAGTCTAAAATAATTTAGGAATTAGGTTTGCCTTACTCAATTTGTTATCAAAATATTCTTTTTTATATTTATTCATTTGATAGGTGTTTTTGAGGGTATGAAACATTTCCTTCTGACGGATAGCTCTGCCCATCGGAAAAGCATTTTCCGGTCAAGGCTTCTCATGTGTGGGGTCTATCCCGGGATGCCAGGGAACCTGCAAAGGAGGCCTGGGACACCCCTCATTCATTCACTCACACCAGACCAAGGATGGGGGAGGTTCAAGGGAGACCCCCCCGGGTCCCTCCCTGAAATCCTTGAGGCCACATATGTTCCTGAAAGATTAAGAATTTTTCAGATTTTCAAAAGGAAGTTCCATGCATATATGGTCTATTTTGCAGCATCCTCGGCTTTAATGAAACGTGAATTTCTCTACAGGGAAGTGTGAATATTCCTAGGACTTAGGATGGAAAGACTGTAGCTCCCTGTGTGCACTGGGGTCAGGGTTTTGGCCAGCGAGCTCAGGTCAGGTCGGATTCGCCAGAACAAAGTTGGGAACAATCGCTAAGTTCTCTCAGCTGTTTGGATTTTGGAGTTGTGGCGAGGGGTTGTGTGTGTGTCATTGGTGCACGGACCCATTTCACAGGCCTGCCCACCTCTCTGGAGCGGCAGCCTGCACGTGACCTGGAGCTCGGTGGCGGCGAAGGAGCTTGGCCTGGGCCTCAGCAGTTCTGAAATGCTGGGCTGGTCCTGTGTTTTACTCCGCCTAAGAGATCTCTCTGGAGTTCTCCTCCCACGCCCATGAAGAAAAGGGGTGTTAGCTGTATCTGCAGCCTCCCAAAGCCCACCCAGTTATCTGTTTAAAACTTTGACCTGTAGGGGCCAGCCCGTGGCCGAGGGGTTAAGTTTGCGCGCTCCTCTTCAACAGCCCAGGGTTTTGCAGGTTTCGATCCTGGGCGCGGACATGGCACTGCTCATCAGGCCATGCTGAGGTGGCGTCCCACATGCCACAACTGGAAGGACCCACAACTTAAAATACACAACTAAGTACTGGGGAGTTTTGGGGAGAGAAAGGAAAAATAAAATCTTAGAAAAAAGAAAACTTTGACCTGTAGAAACATATTTTACTTCCAACGTACGCTAATGGGTCTTGTAAAGTCAAGTCTTTTGTCACTTTTGGGGGAATCTGGAAGTAGTATTATAGCACGGTTTACTTCAGAAGAAAAAAAAACGGAAAACTTCCCTTAACAACGCTCCATGTTTCCGTCGACTTTCCTGGGGAATATATAAATATAGTGGCAATACTAAAAAGCACTTTGCCAAGCATTCCAGCTCTGTGAGAAATACACTAAAATGCACACCGTGGTAGGTCGGTTCGTTCTGGATGACCAGTGTTAACGTGCAAGAATCACACCTGTGCCAGGATCACTCCTGTTTTTTTGGGGGTGGGGATGGAACGAGTCAGCCTGGTGGAGTAATATTCGAGATCTGCAATAGCTCACAGGATTTCGGAGTTTAAAGAACCCTGTGAACAGACGTCCTTTTTGAGTGGTTCTGTTGGGCCCCTTGCATTTTTCCCTTGGAAGGACCGTGTCGTCCTCTGAATTGCTGAGTCGTCCATTCCGAGGTGCCCGTTCCTCGGAACACCTGTGTGCCTGCCCTGCTCATACCTGGCCTGCAGGGCACCGGCTGGGAAGACTTTTTTTATGCAGTTGGTTGGGAGGATTAATTGATTTTTAAAATACTTAGTGGCTGGCCCCGTGGCCTAGTGGTTAAGTTCTCGCACTCCACTGAAGTGGCCCAGGGTTTTGCTGGTTCGGACCCTGGGCGTGGACATGGCATCGCTTGTCAGGCCACACTGAGGCAGCGTCCCACATAGCACACCCAGAAGGACCCACAACTGGAAGTAATATACAACTATGTACTGGGGGGCTTTGGAGAGAAGAAGAAGGAAAAAAAAGAAGATTGGCAATAGATGTTAGCTCAGGTGCCAATCTTTTTAAAAAAAACCACTGATTAAAAAAATAAAATAATTAAAAAAACTCTCTTCAGGGGGTTATTTGTACATACATCTATATCCCTTTTTGTTGTTTTCAGAGCTCATGGAAATGCAAGGCTATACCTGGGGTTTTGTCCTCTTTCATAGTCCATTGAATATCCTTGAGAAGATGTTAATTTTAGATGGGCCCCTCTCTACACGTGCAGAAGCTGAAATATATTCTGCAAGTTGGAGGGGTCTTCTGCATGTAGACAGCTGTGCTGCCCGTGAACACACAATGGCCAGCCACACGGCCAGCTCAGGACAACGGGAGCCGGGCTCCAGGCCAGAGAGAATCAGGGCAGCCCCTTGGAGCCCTGTATTGGATATTCGAAATTGCAGTCGCTGGGCCCCTGTGCACCTTCCCTGCCTCCTGCTGTCCTGGTTCCGCTTCTCAGCTCCCTCCTTTGCTCATCCTTGCCTTTCTCTCTCCATGTCCTCCTCTCTCCCTCCCACCTCCTCTACCAATTTCCAGCCACACTTTGGCTTTAGAAATGTTCCTCATAAAGTTTGTGCACAGTTTTAAAAGTTATTTTGCAGTATCTTGTGCTCTTCAGAGGACAATTGCTCCAAAATCTAATAAGTCATAATAAATATAGTTCCGGACGATGGGATAGCGGCGATGCGTTGGGAATAATAACGGCTTTGCCAGGGCTTTTCCGCGGTTATTTGAAAGGATTTTTTCCCCATTAAATTTTGTATCTTTTGTATATGAGATGGCTTTCATTATTGTGCTTTTATGCTAGTTGGTTGGTTACCAACTCGAATGAAGAAAAACCAGTGTGGTTCTTGATGTTTCCATTAACTTTTCTGTTAAATATGGCATATTCATACACACACGTTTCTAAAAACTTAGTTCAAGGGTGTCAGTAAAAATGTTTTTTTCTCTTCACATTGGCTGTTCATAAAACACTCGAGGGAGAAATCCTTTCTGTGATATTTTAGATGGGCTTTTAAATAAATTTTAAATATTGTGGTGTTCTACAGTGCCTTTTATTTCATTTTCTCAGTAGACCCAGCACATCAAAAGATTTTTGTCTATTGAAAAACTGCTTTGCTGAGTGATGATTATTAGTTACTTTCACTTTTTAGTAATAGAGGCACATGCCACAGCACCCCGGGATTTCCCGTCGTCGTGAGCGGTGTGTGCACCACACCTGTGTTGTGAAGTGTTTTACATGCGTTATCTCAGGTCAGTGAACCTGAGGTTCAATCAGGGCAGTCTTCCTGAGCATGAATCACAGCTGCCTTAAATCCTTCTTGGAAAAAGGTGGAGGAGTAAATAAGAAATAAATCTTGACATTAACCGTACAATTGCCTTGGCTTCTTGACATGTGGAGTTGTGTCACTGGATCTCATTATTACCTTTCTGGAATTTTCTGGGGTCGACTTCAGTTGTGCACTGATGCTCTTGGGCAAAGAACACTGGAGTGGCTTTAATCTCAGCACCAAAAGTGACCAGCTGTATCCTCTAAGAGAGGTCACATCTTTTCTTTAAACATTAGATTTCTCAACTGTAAACTGGGCCTATAAAAACTGGCACTGATTCCTACCTCATGGAGTTCATTTGCTCATTTCTCCAATTGTTTGTTCATTCGTTGGTTTATTTATCCAATAAATACTTATTTTGAGTACCTGTTTGCTTCCAGACAGTTCTGGGAGAAAGGAAAATAACTAAGAAGGTCCTTGAGGTAATGGGTCTCACCGTATGCTGAGCGTATTTTGAAAACTAAAGCAGTTATCAATATTAACTTTATATAAGATATTTTATTATGCATCCCGTGGACGTAAAAATTTCATTGAGTAATGAAATAAATGTTATCAGGATTGAATATGGGAAACAAAAAATCCATTTTCCAATTTATCTCCCCTGTCTTGTCTTCTTCTCCTCCCCATAATTCAACTCTAATCTGCCTCTCGCCTTTGCCGGGGGCAGTGGGGAAATCTCTGCTCTCTTCAGGATCTGCTCTGGTTGCTTGAGTCTCTCCACCTAGGCTCTCACGTTTTTAGATGGGAACACCACTCCCCTGCTGCGAATTTGACACTGGCTGTATACTCTTCAGATTCCACTTGTCAGCCTGCACATCCACATCTGTCTCTAGAAGAGAAGTTTTGTGTAATACACAGTGTGCATTTGTTAAGTTCTGAGAGCACTGCTCACCACCCAGTGGCCCTGCTGGTTATCACCCAGGGGCCCCGCCGCTGTTCCAAGCGCGTTGGTGTGTCTCAGTCCCTCCCTCCCTGACAGGTGTGTGGCATTCACACGTTCTTCCCTGCGACCTTTCCTACAGTCATTAAGGTAGGTCGTCAGCGTTCTTTGGGCAGACCCAATTCTAGCAATTTTCCATCTCTTTCTAACATGCCCCTTTGCAGCTGTGTCTTCCCCAGGCCTGTTGTTGAGGAAGGGAGTACAGCAGGACAGGAAGATGGAGAACGTGCTGTCAGATTCATCTCTTTTTTAACAATATCCCCAAAGTTGCATTTACACCTGGGGGCATGAGATTATAAAACAAATGTTTAAAGGACATATTATTCGGTTATAAAATTTTGTGTGTGGCATTCTTCTCAAGCTACCTTTGCAAAGTGCCAACATCTAGTAGTAATAATAGCAATAATGGCAGTGACCATTTTTTCTAGAGTGTAAGCTCCTTGGGGACAGGGTGTTTGTCTCTTTTGTTCCCTGCTCCACACATGGTGCCTGGACCAGTGCCTGTTAAATAGTAGGTGCTCAACCAATATTTGTTGAGTGACTGAACTTACTCTATTCCTGGCACATTCTGCATGTATTAGGTAATTTGATTCTTAGAGCAATTCTGCTATCATCTCCATTGTGTAGAGTGAGGCTTACCGAATTTAAGGTCATTCAGATAGGTTGCATAGATTGATGTCATGAAGTCATTCAGAGTAAGATAGATGAGGTCACATAAATCAAGCTCAGGAAGTCTGATTCCTTGGCCTCTGGAACCTCTGTGTTTTTCATGTTTTAATTTTTGTCATGTCTCTCCTTATGATCCATCTTGGAATGCTGGAGTGTAGGCAACGGAACCCTGGACGGGGAGGGGAGATGATGCCTGGATTATTCCTGACCCTTCCACTAACGAGCTGCAGGGAGCGCCTCAGTCTCTTCATGTGTAAACAAAGGGAGTTGGACCAAAGGGTCCCCAAGATCTGTTCTCCTTTGAAAGTTGTACGTCAGGGTGGTTCCTGCACCTCAGTCGTGAATCTTCCCATTGCTCTAATGCTCCATGTATGAGCATGTACCCTCACATGCATACACACATATATGTACATGTGTATATATGTGTACACACACACACGGACACACATGGACACACACACTCTCTTTTTTTGTTTGTTTTTATTTCTCCAATGGCTCCAGTGTTATTTTGTAGGAGAGACTGGATGGCTTACACTACATCAAGCTTAGGGATGTTTTTAGAAATAATCCTCATTTCTAAATAGCACATGATGTGTCTCACTTATTAGTTTATCTGAAGCCTTCCTGAACAAGCTTATATGGTGTTTTTAACTCTTTTAAGCTAACAGCTGGTTAGTTCTTACCTTGCGGTCTTGTGTATGAGAGGTGGATGCAGACATTTGCAATCAGGACATGGCGTGTGCAGTAGTGGTCCATGATACCATGGTGCCTATGACGGGGTTTTCCTGGACCTCATGTAGCTGCCATACACTACTGTTATACACGATGAAACTCTTCCTGGCCAAGTGTAGACGTTGAGTAGGTAGCTCCTGGAGCTGCCTGTGTGGGCTACATTGGAAGCTCTAAGATTCCTAGGAACTGGCAAACTGGGACATGAAATTACCGCGTTTTAGGAAAAAAGTCTACATGGAGATATTTGGTTTGTTTTCTCTACAAGGATAGTGCTTTCTCAGAGTGAGACCATCTGAAAAGTGCTCGTCAAAGGCAGGGCCCCGGCTTTGACTCTCCTTGGAGCCTCCACAGAGGTTGAATGAATGATGCCAACGGCTTCACCGTTGGAGACGAAGACTAGACAGTCTGCGCGTTTCACCATGTCTGGCCAAGGGCAGGATCCAGGTTTGGCGGGAAGGCCTCTTAAGAAAAAGAGTTCAAAATTACGAATACAAAATTAGGTATGAGGGTGACTATTTAGTACGAGAAAGGAAATCATAACAAACGATAAATCTTAAAAAGCTGAAAAACATGCCCAAATCCAGAAAAATAACATTTTATTATTAATTAGTTGCCTGACACAGCCGTTTTTCTACATGTTCTAGCTGCATAGAGGGGGATTCAGTCACTCCTCTAGCACAGGCGATGGGAGACCGTCTTTTATTTCTGATGGTTGGGGGTCCATAAAACACGTAACTTCACACACGACTCAACAACCCCTGATCACATCTAGGCCACGGTGCCCGTCCTCTTGCATCTTGAATGGGGCAGGATGCCCCCAGGGAGGTGGAGGTGGGAAGAGCCAGCAGGATCCCCAGCCCCGGTGGGAGTGTGGTACTTCTGCAATTTTAGGTGGCCACGTGGACACAGGGGTTCCTTGGGCTGTAGAAAGGGAGGGGCCGAAGCTTCATGGGTGTCATGGCAAACCGCCCTGTTTAGAGCCCTGTCTAATGAGCTAACAGTCTTAATTAAATGAATAGTTCATATTTCAGTACTAGCGTTTCATTTTTTTTAATTTCAAGGGGGCCTCAAAGCTAAGCTCCTTTTGCACTCCTGCAAGAAACTCTTTTTGGCTTTTCCTGAGAAGCTTGGTCATGTAATGATTTCATTTTGGAAGAATATGGACACCTTGCCCATGTGCTTATTATGTAGAGAAGCACAAATTATCATGTAATTTAATTTTTATAAAATTATAAAATAATTATAAATAAAAATAATAAAATTATAAGAATTACGAAACTAATTTTTATAAAAAATTTCATTTTCTAAATGAAATTTTTTTTAAACTGTTGATTATAAAAAATTCTCACTCTGTTGAGCATATGTTTTTGAGTGAGAATAAAGTCCAATTCCTTTTTTTTAAAATAGATTTTGTCTTCTTCCCTGCATGGGATATATACACTTATATTAGAAGGAATAGGCTCAAAAACATTAAATATGAGGAAAATGCTCTGTGAAGATCAGGGAGAAAGCCCAGCATCAGTTTCCCCCGGTTTGAGAGACCCTGTGTTTCTAGACAGCTCTCCGTCTGAGGCAGGGTGTGGTCACTGTCTCTCTGCTTTTCTTTCTTGTGTATTGTGAATGGGAGAAAAATAGGAGTAAAGAACTTGAAGGCCTCTGTGAGCCCACGAGTGGAATTTACCCTTCAAAGGTAAATTATGAACTCTTGACCTCAGGTAACAGAAATATCCTTGCAAAGTTTAACATTTAAAAAAGTAAATTGTAATTTTAGCAAGCACGTCTAAACTCGTGTACTGCTGTCTTAAATACGGCATTTTTTCTTTTTTAAAGGCTGCCCCCTTTTTCTCTTTTTTTTTTTAAAGATTTTTTTTTTTTTCCTTTTTTCTCCCCAAAGCCCCCCTGTACATAGTTGTATATTCTTCATTGTGGGTCCTTCTAGTTGCGGCATGTGGGACGCTGCCTCAGCGTGGTCTGATGAGCAGTGCCATGTCTGCGCCCAGGATCCGAACCAACGAAACACTGGGCCGCCTGCAGCGGAGCGCGCGAACTTAACCACTCGGCCACGGGGCCAGCCCCCCTCTTTTTCTCTCTTATACTTGGTTTTAGGCTGTTGCTTCCTCCTTCAAAGTGGTGGCTCTGCAGATTTCAAGGACAATGAATTGGCTTTTAAAGAAAGACACTACTGATTTTTGGGCCAAGTTTGGAATTTTTATGAGATATTTAGATAATGTGTGTAAAACTTCAAGTGCCACAGCTTTTGTAAGAAATGTCCTGGTTCACAAACGGTTAAGGTCCTGTGGGTACCACCTGTCCAGTCACTCAGGCGGTTTTCTGCCTCGTGTTCTCAGTCCTGGACCCAGGGCCGCTGCTGGCAGCCGCTGGTTTGGCGGGGTGCTGGGGTGGCACGGGCGCAGCCTCAGTGCCTGCGCGCGCTCCCCTGGAGCACCCTCTTTCTTCCCACCCAGCCAGGGCCTGCAGCACCACAGACACCCTTCACACTGACCACATCCTCTGGGAAGGAGGAGCCCCCCCCCCTGGTGAGAGCCTCCTGTGGGCTGACCTGGTACTTCCGCTGGTAGCGCATGGTGTCCTGCGCATGCGCACGCGGATATTCCGTCTCCTGCTGTTCAGGGGCCCTCCCGGTGTTCCAGAGCTTTCTCTCCTCCCTGTTGTAAGTGACTTCCGCAAAAAGATCCCGTCCCACAATTTTGCAACCTTCACAAAGCACAAACCTACTCTATTTTGATCTTCAGAGTCACTCGGTAATTTTTAACAGCCAGTCGGACCTGCCCTTGAGGGGACGCCTTGGGAAGAGTGGCTGGGTAACTGTGCGACTTACAGCGCAGGTTTGAGCGCCCAGGAAGACAGTGCACCGCGCAGCGCTCGAGGGAGCCTGCTCGGCATCCGCGCGGAAGGCAGGACGTGTCCTGGCCGGGGTGGCTTCTCTTTGGCTGTTCCACTGACAATTTTTCCCTGTCATCCATCAGCAGATATTTATTGGGTGCTTACTGTTTTCGATGCCGGGAGCGGTAGTGAACGCATCACCTTCCCCAGGAAATGGGCCATCCCTCTAGGATACACTGAGTATTCTGCGACGTTTGACTTGTGGGTTCCAGATTCGGGGGGCAGGGTGGGTGGTCTGCTCCTACGGTCCTGTGACACTTCCAGGATTAGAGGAGCTGTCCTGGCTCGGTCCGCATGTCGCCCCTCTACAAGCTGTGGCCCTGTCATGAGCTCGAAGTTCTGGGTTTGCTGGCCAAGGCCTGGCTCTCCTGCCCATCTGGTGTCCACTGCCTTCACTGAATGGAGGCAGGGGTGGTAGGTCTACACTGAGAGGTCCCCCCACCGTCTCCTAAGTCAGGAAGCAGAGAGGTGTGTGTTTGCAGGTGGGACAACGTGCATGGATGGTAAGGTCCACACTAGCCATTTCATTGTATAACTGGACAACTAATACCTGTTCCATTTTGCTTATGATTCTCTTTGATTTCTCCCTTGTTCAGTGAAGCTCACAACAACTATGTAAAAATTAAAACCAGAGGGAGTTTAGTAGTTAAACAAACCAGCAGTTACAACAATAGAAATTCATTCTGTCACACGGTTCTGGAGGCTGGAAGTCAGACATCAGTGTGTCGGCAAGCCTGTGCTCCCTCGGAAGGCTCCAGGAAGGAGGCTCCCTCCCCTCTTCCAGCTCCCGGGGGGTTGCTGGTGATCCTTGTGTCCCTTGGCTTGTGGCTGCATCCCTCCAGTCTCAGCCTCCATCACCACGTGGCCTTCTCTCTGTGTGTCTGTCTCCTCTGTGTCTGTGTGTCCTCTCCTCTTGTTATAGATCACCAGTCACTGGATTTAGGACCCATCCTAATCTGATGACCTCATCCCGACTTAACTAATTACACCTGCAAAGCCCCTATTTCCCAATAAGTTCAGATTGTGAGGTTCGAGGAAGACATGAATTTTGGGGGACCCTTTTCAACCCGCTGTAGATGCCCAAGGAGAAGATTTTATTATGCCTTATCCTTTGGGCAACAGCTTCGATTGAAGGCTGGAGGTAGAGATGTAACCTGCTGTACATGTGCTCAGGATGTTTGTAAATATCAGATATTCGTAACCACTAGTGACTGTCGTTAATAACCAGCTAACAGGGTTACCATCTTGACCACTCGTTGTTTGAATGTGGCCATTGTGAGTCTCACGGTGGCAGGAAGAAACTGACCAAGCCTCATGGGACCTGTACCAACAGGTGTTTACTGATCACCTGCGAGGAGCTGTAACTTTACCGAGTGGGAGGGTTCCCAAATTGCTAGTCCTCAGGAAACTTGCAATACTGTGATTCCGTGAAACATCGTGAAACAAATCGAGGTCAGTAATGGGTGTAGCATTAGTCATCTTGAGTATGTTTCTATTAAATTTGATGACCGAATGGCAACCTGTTCCTCCGGGTTGATGTGGGTTAGAGCGCGTTGTCTTCAGCCAGCGCGGGGGCTGACGCCAGCTCCGCCAGTTGGAGACAGCGCACAGCTGTTAGACTGTCCTGCAGAAGCCCCAGTGTTTCCAGAACAAATGCCAGTGGAGCAACCATTGTTAGATTTGGCGGTGAGGGGGTGCAGGCATCTCGACTGTGCGCACAGCGACCAGAGATGGCAGGGTGGGTGACGATGGCAGGCTGCTGCTTAGACCACACGGCCGTCTGCTTGGCTTCTCAGTAATACTCTGAGGCAGACCTGTCCCTCATGTCGACGAGCCCCATGCTTTTCCTTCCCCATCATGTCTCCCTCCCACCATGAGGGGCTTCTCCAGCAAGTGTGTGTCACTCTACCCTGCGGCCAGCTCCGGCTGCCCCTGGGGGGCGCACGCTTGGGGTGCTGTCATCCTGCAGGAGGTCAGATCTGGGGACAGAGCCTGTGAGGACTGGAGGTGCTGGGGGCAGGTTGCCTGGAACTTGGGCTGCAGGGGTGCTGGGGCTTGGTGGGCCCCTTTCCTTGGGGTTCTAAGGGCGGTGTTGGCTGAAGGACCCGTCAAGGATGGTTTAGGCCTTGTAGGTTTGACTGGCGGGCCCCTGGGCTTTTACATCACTGCTGGCTGAGGTGGTCATCGCACACAATCAGTGGTGTGGCCCGGTCGACTTCCAGTCCATTTTCCCCACAACCATTTTTGAGGGTCTGCCACATCCAAGACACCCTCCTGGACATTTTGAGCAATGCAACAGTTAGGATGGCTCTTGCCCCTCATGAGCGCAGATGTTTAGTTGGGGAGATAAACTTGTACCTCTGTCTCTTAAACGGAGGAGCGATACAGGTTACAGGAGAACTTCAGATAACTTGTTAGGGGATCAGAGCCAAGAGGGGGGCCTCTTGTCTGGGTGGGTTGAGGGGTGGTGGGAAGGGTGAGGTGATCAGGGTGTTTTGTGGGGCAGGCAGCTTGGGGGTCATTTGAAGGGTGAAGACAGTGCGCATTTGTCCTTGTGAGTGGCGATTGGAAGGGTCTCTCCCTGCCACGCTGCAGCGGGATTTGTTAGCGGAGTCAGTGGGCAGAACTAAGGAATGCTCACGTTTAGAATGACAAACACCGTGTGGTTTGACCTGTAACGTAAATTACCAGCAACCCTAAATTAGCCTGAGAGTCCGAAACTTTTTTCTTTTTTCTTTTTTCTTTTGTATTTACACATTTCTTGTTTGAGTCTAGTGTGGATGGTTTTGCCTTTTCTCAAAACCATTACTAGGGTCTTGGTGCAGGCTTTCAACTATGAGACCGTATGCGTTCTGGAGGTAGCAGGGCCTGGTCCTTCAAGGCCCATACAGCTTGGTAACGAGAGTACCAAAAAAATCAGTGGAAGAAGACAAGATAGGTTCCTAATAAACAAATAAATACTATAGGAAATGTGGGGCTCTACCTTAGGGAAAGGGAGACAAGCTTGGTGGAAGGGCATGCTGGGTCAAATGGCGTCACATCAGGAAGGAGCGTGGGGCCAAGGGCCAGAGCTGCCTGGCCAGAGGACTGGCCCCCAGTCCTGCTGCGTCCCCAAGAGGTGAACTTTGCCACTGGGGGCCTCAATCTGGTGCCAGACAGCGTATGCTGGAAATACCCTGTGTTCCCCATGAGCCGTCCACATGAGCCCGAGCTGCTTCCTCAGCTGCCCAGTGGAGGATGAGCTGACCGGGTTGGAGGAGGCCCTGCAGACGGCCGGCAGGGCGCTTTCCCCGGCCTGGCTGGGCTGCCGGGCAGCACATGGCGCTGTTGGCCTCGCCATGGCTGTTTGGCTGGGCCGGTCTCGGGTCTGTGTGGGTCCTCACCTGTGCTGGTGAGGAATGCTTTTGGGTGTTCCGTGCTGTGATGGCCTCGGTACAATGTTAGCGTCAGTCCTGTGTTCCTGTGAGTCTCACTTTGATGATGGGAGATGGTGGATTATAGTTACAAAGTAAGGTCTTGGTTTAGGTAGTTAAAAAAGCAAATGATATTTGACCTAATTCTTTCCAAAGATTAATAATCCAGCCCTAAATATGTGGAAGCTCTCTCTGTCTCTGTCTCCCTTTGTGTCCACACCCCCACCCTTGTGTGTGTGTGTGTGTGTGTGTCTCTCTCTCTCTGCTAACACTATAGGAGAAACTCTTTTAAAAGTTAATGAAGGAGTTCCAGTGGAACCCTATTAGATTTTCCCTCCATTAAATGCCTGCTACAGACTTTTAATGGATGTTTTAACTAGGCATTGTTATCAAAAGGACTATTGCACAAATTAAAACCAGGCCTGCAATCTGTGAAGAGAAACTGGATTTACTTTTTGCCTTTAGGTAAAAAAGAGAGGAGCTGGGAGGAGGTGAATTCCACGTGGGTATTTTTAGAAGTTGGATTCAGGAAAATAGCCAGTGCTTCCTAAAGCCGTGGAAACCGGTAGTCAAACAGGCTTTGCACGTGTCTGTCTTTTTAAAGTGAAGACATCTACAGGAACCCCTGGATTTTTAGGGACACGTCAGTGTTAACTTTACTGATATTTAAAGTAGCTTCTTAGTTCTTACGATACGGCATCATGCTTTGCATAAACGTCTGAAGCTCCACTGAGAAGAAAAGATCAAAGATAGGGCTTTTTGGGGCCTCTTGATCTGGACCTGAGCTGTCTCCTTACGATAACCATAAGAATACAGAATTTTTAAAACTGCTGGACTTTTCATTTCTCATTTTATTCTGGTTTATTTTATTTTAGGGAGTTTCCCCCTTTGGCTCTATAAGATTTGTTTACTGTGTTTCAAGTCTGGGGAATTCTCGTCTCATCCGGGATGTAGCACAGACACAAACATTCTTACACCCCCTATGAGAGTGAGCGTCCTCATTAGGGAGTGACTGTCATTCAGTTTCTGACACAAATTATTCACAACCATGGCACTTAGTGAACGATGTCGAGTTCTTGAACACTGCCCATTTTATGTACCGTAGAAAAAAGATTGTTGTTTTATACTGAGTGTCCAGCTTATTCTGAGTGTGAAATGTCACTCAGCCCTGTCTCTGACTTCTTCTAGTACAGCTCTCCAGAACAAACTCAGCGTCATGGGAAGCGTTCCCCCCATGACCGTGTGCCCTCACCCCTTTCCATGGGCACCACCAGCTCTTGAGCGTCCCCACCTTATAAGTCTGTATCAACTGGGATGGGTGTTGCAAATTTTGCTTCCCTTAAACTGGACATTTTGAAGGGAAAGTCCAACACAGAGCATTGGTTAGTGGGGCATTTCCTATTAAAGATTGGATCTCTTCTCCGGGAGGAGGTCGACTGAGATGCATGTCTGTGCAGAGCTGTCTCGCGGCACTGCCTGCGACAATGGAACTAACCAGTGTACCTCCGGTGGCAAAGGAAGGGGTAGAGGAAGGGCCATGATCTTCCTGGGGGCCCCTCCTTGCCTCGGGGAAGTGGGTGTGACATTGGGAGCCCAGATGTCCTATGGGGCACCGTAGGTTTCTATGGTGTTGGCACACAGACCTGCATGTGTGTGTGAGTGGGTGTGTGTGTGTGAGTATGGGTGTGAGTGTGTGTGTGAGAGAGAGGGAGAGGCACAGCCCCACCTCAAGTCCATGGAAATGGGCCCAAATGCAGCTCTCCATCACTTGGTTGCCTGGGAGCTCAGAGCACAGTTAGCGATACTGAAATCTCTGGGAGCAGATTTAGCTTCATGAGCTGTATTACCCCAGAATCCTGAGCCATTTAGATCTTGTCCATGTCCCGGGGTTTAGAAGGTGATGGCTTTGGTTGTCTATGTGGGGGAGAAAAAAATGAAAAAGCCCGTGGCCTTTTTTTCTTTTAGGCGCAGAGCTAGTTTAATTGAAAGAATAATTTGATTTGCTGCCGCTACAGCAGAAGAGCTTGAGATGTGGCAAATTTTCTCTCCTTTCACCCAAACTCAAGAATTTAATGCTAGCAGGTGAAGTTCTGAAGGCTGCTATCAAGTACACAGAGACAATAACTGTCTTAAAAGCGGAATTTTGTCAATATTTTTTGCTGTGGGCCAGAGAGCGTTCACAGTAATGGAGTGCTGGAGCCCTGCTTGAAGATGTTGTAGTTCGGGCCCGGAGGATTTATTCCAAGTTGGAGCCCGCCGTATTTTGGCGGTATATATGGCTTCCGCATCATCTTTTTGCTCTGGCAAGTGGAGGCACGCAACACGATTTCCTTTTCAGGAGGAGCGCTGGGTGGACATTATACACAGGGCTGGCGAACTGGCGCCTTAGCTCGTAGCTGCTTTTTAGTGGCCACGTCAGCCCACTGCCTGCTATACCCCTTCGCCAAATGCCAGTATTTTCTGATGGATAAAACACGATGGTGTGGGTGCCAGAAATCCGCCACTCCGCAGACATTACCTTGTCTGTGGAGCCCCGGAGCCACGCCTGCCCCCACCTTAGCAGAGCAGCTCCCTTTCCCGGGGGCCACTCCTCCGCCTGCAGGCCCTGCGCTCCCTCCCAGTGGGCCCAGTCGCTGTGCCCTGGGTTTTGAATATGCCGTTCCGCCATGCTTTTGTAGAAAATTGGTTAAATAGCAAATTGCGCAACCCACAAAATCGAACGGCCTTTAAGACTTGCAGCAGATGCTGGATTCAGTTGCCGGAATTGCCCTGCCCCTGAAGGTTTCTTTGAAAAGAATTAGCCTCTGAAATTTCATTTTGGAAAACATCTTTTCCCTCATTCTGTTTATGAGAACCGGTGCCTGCATTTTTAAGCCTTTCTCAGTAAAGCAATTTTCTGGTATAGAGGTGACACCATTTTTGTAATTTTGCTAATATTCTCTGTATTTAGTATAATTAGAGAAACAGGAGAGAAGCCACACACGTGTGTGCGAGTTCTCTCTCACACATACAAAGCAGTGGCATGCAGCTTTGTCCTTCTTTTGAAGTGTGAAAATATCAGTGACTTTGTCATTAAAGGTACTGACTGCTGTGCTCGTTTGAAATGTTTAGATTTTACTATTTTTTTTTTTTTTACTTCCTGTTCTTTTTAATGGAAAAGGGTAATAGCTAAAGATTTTATTTATTCAGAGCCATCTTGCAGCCAAAGTGAAAGTAAATCGTGGGCTCCTTGCTGCATTTAAAACCAGAAAAACGAAACGCTGTTTGTCTAAAAGATAAAGATAAGGGCACAGTCAAATACATTTCTTTTGAGGAAATTTGGAACAATAGAAACCATCTAAAATTATTTTTCGAGGCTGTGTATGAAAAATATGTGCTTACAAAAATTTTTCTAATACTGAGAAATATGCATCCCTTGGACAGACAGGACTTTGATGGTGCTCTCAGCAGCCTCAGCAGAGTGGCTCGTCACAATATCAGTGGCTTCATAATTGCGTTCTAGTTCAAGTGAAAATTCTTACTTGGGTCCAACTTCATAATTCTGCTCGCTTTTAATGAAGACTTTTTTTCTTCAGAAATATTGTATGAGGAAGTTGCTTGTGGCATGTGATGGAAGTATATAAGTCCCTAGGTTAGTATAGAAAGTAGTAGATTTTGGTGCACCTCTTTCTTTGATGCTCATCTTCCTGTGTGTGTTTCAGGCATGAGTTTGGTATTGTTTAGACACTCCTTTATCATTATATGTAATCCACGGGTTATTTATTACGATGAGGTAGACCGAGTAATGATGAACTCAGAAATGTGGAAACTGGAAATGTGACCGTATTTGTGTAAATAAGATTGAGAGTGAATTGGCCCATATTAATGGAAGGGCGAAGTAAAATAAAATAGAAAATGAAAAAAAAATTCTAAACCACAAATTCTGAAAAATTATTTTTTTCTCATTTAAAATCCGTTTTACACATATTATAGGAGGCTAACGTTTCAGTTAATATCACGTGTATATGTATTTACTTGCCTAATTATATTTTCCTGTTAATAATTCAATCATATATTTGTCTAGTGTGTCCAGCTTCCCCAGGTGTTATCATTTAATTATGGCTCCGGTGCCTGCATTCCTGGCGAAGCCTTGTGTGATGGAGCAGAGAATATCTTTGTAAGGGTTGGGAGGGAGCAGCAAAAGCAGGGGTTCAGAAATCTGGTGTGTTAGGAAGCAGGTAGAGTCACAAGCCAGCGGGGATTAGGGACGAGCCTTTTCTGCTGGGAGGATACGCAATGCTTCCAGCACAGAGGGAACCCCCTCCGTGCCTGCAGCCTGTTGACTGGGGGAGGAGGAGGGTCTGGTTGGAAGGCCCGATGGCTGTCACCTGCTTGTAGGCCAGTGGAGCACACAGCGCGGATCTCCAGGGAATCCTCATGCCCCCATTGGCTCCTCTGCCTGCCTTTTTATTTCCCTGTTTATGGCCTCTTTAAGGGGGAAAGCCCGGTCTTTTTGGCACCTCCCTCCCGCCCCCCCCCCCCCCCCCCCAGGTCTCCTGGGTCTCCAGCCTCTGGTTGTGCTGTCTTTGCACACTGTCTCTGCAGGGACTCCCCCACCCCACCCCCATTTGCTTGGTCACTTCCTGCTGGAGCAGGCTGTTCAAATACCCTCCCCTAGCAAATAGTCTTCCTGCTGCTTTTCCCATGGTGATCCCGGGAACACACATAGCCAAGGCTAAGAATCCTGTGGTCCTCGCTACAACCCACTTGTGGGTCCTTGGATGTTAATGTGTCCTGCCCAGGTCCTAGATTCTCCTTCTCTGAAGTGGAGGCATGGGGTTAGAAGCAGCTTCTATTCTGCCCTGGGCTCCGTCCCCGCTCTGCCTGAGGCTCCTTCCTGCTCCTCCGTCCATCGGTGATGAATCCCAGACTCTGCTTTCACGCACCCATCCCCTCCGTCCCCCACGGCAGCTGAGGACCTGGGAGAACTTCTCTGGGCACTGAGTTCCTGCCACTCAAGGTCTTTCCTTCCAAAGCTTTTGCCAGTATCCACCTCAGTCCCCCGAGCCCTGCCATATTGCACTCTGTCTGTCTTCCTTGCTAGAGTGAGGGCAGCTGGCCGTCCGAGCTGCCTTCCCTTCACCCCTTCACTGCCCTGGATTGTGCCTGACACAAACCAGACCCTGAGTAAACATTGGCGAGTGAGTTAGTGGATGGACAAACCAGCCAGCCAATGAACGGATGGATCAGTCAATCCTACCAATCCTCCTGCACCGACATGCCCTCCTTTCCTGGGAGCTGGAAGAGTGGTCCCTCCAGAAGGACCTGCAGACTTCTTTGGTCTTCACGGAACGCTTCGTCACCTTAGGTTTTCAGATTCAGCTCATCACTAGGGTGTAAGTTCCTAAGAGAGCTCACCCATCTTTACATCACAGATGTTTCTTGAATAAATCACCACGCAGGGTTATGCAGAGTTACCAGCAATGTTGGAATCCTGCATGGAGGGATGGGGGGATTCAGTGGGATTCCTTCAATGTACTGTGAGAGGACTGAACCCAGGCAGGCTGAGCGCCTGGCCCGGTTCTGCAGCTGATGGTGACAGGTGAGGACTCCTGACGGTCACTGCCGCGTTTGGCTCTTACAGGTGCCCCAGACCTGGAGTCTTTGCAGCTGAAGTGCCTCTGCAGTAAGAGTGGGACAGTTAATCCAGCAGCTACCAGCTCTTCAGACGAAACTCCGTTACTGTCGTAGTGTTTTCTTATTACCTTGCTTTTACCAGGGGTCTATTTTTTCTTCTTTTTACTGGTAAAGTCCATTGCTGAAGAAGCTATTATTTTATCTTTTTAGTTTGAGAGACAATCATGGAGAAGTAACTCCTACATTAGCAAATATGTTTTCCTCTCCATGCAAAGGTTCATATTAAGTGCAAGATTCGGAAATACAGGTAAACAAACCAAAAAAAGGTCATTCGTGACCACCCTACCCAGATGTAGCTACTGTGAACATTCTTATTTGAATTCCTCCAGGATTTTTTTGCCTCTGCATATATTTTTTAAGCAAAAATGGAGTGATGGTAGTATTTATCCATTTATTTTTTCACTCACTAAATGATGAACAGCTTTGTACATGCTACTTTATGCATTTTCATGATTATTTAAGTAAATTTTTGTTTGACTTGACATTCTTTGGCCAGTTGTTGGTACCTATTGCAAACCTGTCCTCAAAATGTATCAGTGTATCTTGGAGCTGGCTCTGTGGCATAGTGGTTAAATTTGGCACGCTCTGCTTCGGTGGCCCGGGTTTGGATCCCAGGCATAGACCTATACTATATGTCAGGCGTGCTGTAGCAGAGACCACATATAAAGTGGAGAAAGATTGGCATAGATGTTAGCCCAGGGCTAATCTTCCTGCAGCAAAAAAAAAAAAAAAAAAAGAGAAAAGATGAAGATTGGCAACAGATGTTAGCTCAGGGCTAATGTTCCTCTGCAAAACAAAAACGAAAACAAAAAAAACCCAACCCAAACTATGTCCATATCTCAATGTATCTTTCTATTTACAGTGCACAGAAATGTTCATACCCCTGAGCCATTGCCAACACGGGTATTTTTAATTCTGTAATCTTTGCTAATTTAGTAGCTGTAAAGTAGTGTCTCCACATTATTTTAGTTTGCATTTCTTGGGCTCCAGGTGGGTGAACTTTTTTCCATATGTTTTACAGGACAGTTGTATTTCTTCCTTTTTGAATTATTTTTTCCATGTTGTTTGCTCATTTTTCTATTGCTTTGTTCATTTATTTCCTTATTGATTTGGAAAAGCTCTAATAAGGATGTTAACTCACCTTTCTAGTGTCTCTATCATAGCAGACGATTTCCTGTGGTGTGACATTAAAAAAATAGTTTGTGATGTTTCTGCCCTATCTTTTAAAGTTGTGCAGGTGATACATATTTATTTTAGAAAAACTCAAACAAAATAATAAATTTAAAAATAAATGAAGCTTATTTGAAATCCCATGATCCAGAAATAACCAAAATTGATATTCTGGTGTATATCCTTCTGGATCTTTTCCTATGCAAATATACACATATACATATTATACATGTATTTTTACCAAAGTGGTTTCTTCCTACATATTTTCTTTTATAGCTTGTTTTTTTGCACAGAACATTTACCATGTCAATATAGACCTGCTTTGTCATTTTAAGTACTTACATAGTATCCTATATTATTGTTTTGCGCAGTTTATTTGAGAAATCACCTATTGTTGGAAATCTAGTTCTTTCTCAGTTCCAAAGTTATAAACAAGTGTGTATAATTAATATCTTTGTATGTATATCTTGGCAATAGTCTCATCATTTCTCTGATAAATTCCTGGAAGTAGAATTACCAGGTCAAAGGTTTTGGCTGTTTTAAATTATTTTGGTACACGTGCTGCCACCTGGCCTTCTAGAAAGGTGTGCATGTTTCCAGTCCCACCAGTGCCATATGTTTCTCTGGGTTATGGTATTTTTTGATGTACTGAGTCATTTTTATATGGGTTAATTGATCCTTTCCTGAATACTGTCTGCCTTTGAAGTAATGTTTAAAAGGTGCCTTTGAACCCACAAGATTATGTAAACATTGTTTTATTTTCTTCTAGTATTTTTATGGATTCATTTTTTGTTTTTAAATATTTGGTATATCTGAAATTAATTTTGGTTTATGGTGTGAGGTAGGTGTCTAATTTTATTATTTTTTTCAAATAGGCAGTTTTTCCAGCTCCATTTATTGAAAAATCTATCCTTTCTATGCTGAATTCTAAGTACACTAAGTTCTTCCATATATTTGGGACTGCCAACTTTCCCTTGATTTCAGTGAGCAGTCTGTCTCTTCCTGACTTGTATCTGTCCTTTTTAGCTAACTGGGTTATTTAATACATTTAAAAATAATCTGATAGCTCTCTATCCACCCCCATGCCCATTACTCTTCTTTTTTTTTCAAAGAGCATTTTTTCTGTTCTTCTGTTTTCGATGAACTTTAGAACTGTTTTTGTCAGCTTAAAAATAATACTTCAAGTGTTTGGACTGATACTAAATTGATTAATTCAGGAATTCTCAACGTCTTTGTAATAGTAAATTTTCCCGTTCTAAAAATAAAAATGGTATATTTTCAAATTTATTCGTCTTATTTTATTTACTTCTGTGAAGTTTTGTGGGTTTTTCACATAGCTCCTCATATTATATTTTTTGTTATCTCCTAGGTTATTCATTCATTTATTCTTTTTGGTTGTTGCTCTTATGAATGGCTTACTTTTCTGTTATGTTTTAACTAGTTATTATTGGGGCATTGGAATGCTGTTGATTTTTTCTATTAGCAGATGCTCCTGTTTACCTTTGCATGCAGCAGTTACAACCTAGAGTTTAGCACTTTTTTATTGCGGCCTTCTCTCGTGGCTTTCTATTTTGATAACACACCGTAGCTCTTCAACATTGATGAATCAATGGTGACTTCTTGGATTTTTTTTTTAAAGTCAAATATCAGTTGAGAACGATGCCTTAAAGCATCTTCTGCAGATAAATCGCCAAGGATTACAAGCAGCTGCAACTTTGGCACAGAAGCGTGCTGGTCGTGGGGGTGGGGGGAGGTTTCCCTCGGCTGGTGGGGCGTCAGTCAGATGCTGGGACTGGCTAGCCTGGAAAAAGAAACCATCTTCAAGGCTGCGAGGGCTGGCTGTTTCAAAAGTGAACCCTTTTCAGAGTGAATTGGCAGGAAAAGGGCTGAAACATGGAGAAATAGTGAGAAAGACTGTATTTGAATAGTAAAAACGCTCACTAGATAAGGGGTTTAGGAAGTGAGGAAAAGGATCTGATTTTTTAAAAGTGTGTTGATAGTGAAATCTTCCTAACTCACCCACGGTCTTCAGTTTTAGGAAAGCCTAGGCAGCTATCTTCCTAATACACTGCTTCACTGCACGCGTACCAGTTTCTTCAGGGTTGTCCGGTGACAGCGAATAAATCTTTAAAAACTTATAAAATCACATGGGTTTGTATTTACAGTGTTTATTTTCATTGCCCATGCCTAATTCCTGCTGAATAATCTAGATATCCTTCAGCACCTGGGCCCGGGGTTACATCTATTGTAGTATTTATGTTTTTTGGGTAATTTCTCATGGTTGTCTTTAACCTAATGTAAAATAATTTTCTCTTTTTCATGATTCTATTTGGTTTTAAAAGTGAAAATTAAGTCCTGGTGTGTTATATTGACACACTGTAATCTGGAATCGACAGTCACATATTTGCTGAGCTCTTGTAACATGTTACGGGGGCGTCTCTCCCCGCCCGCTGTCCTGCCCCTGCCTGTGAAAAGAGGATGCTTGCTGCCTTAGGGACTCGAGGAGGATTTGATGTGATCGTATATAAATAAGGCTTTCAGACATTCGTAAAAATGTATATATCTTTTTTGAAACACGGTAAAACCTCACCTATCTGGAAACCAATTAACTACCATCTTTATTTTTCTGGAACAGAGAGAAGAATCAGAAAGGATAAAAGGAGATCGGGCATTGAAAGTCCATGCACTGAATTCATATATTTATTCACAGACCATATCTCTAGGTCCTCACTCTCTGTTTAAATGTTATTTTTCTGTTCTGCGCAGTTCTAATATTCATGAATATGAATATTCATGTTCGTCTAGGCTACTGCAAATTAAACGTAGCAATTGGAATAGGGGAAAGCCCATAGATAGCATCGAGAGGTGATAGCAGAAGACCTAATCGTAATGGAGAAGAGAGAAAAAGACTACAGTAGGACGATAAATAACGTGAAAACACAGCATCGGAGGCCGCTCACTGGAGACAGAATAGTTCTTTGCCCCCCTTGTGGTCATTACTGATGGTTCACAGTTTTTATTTCCAGTTGTCAGGAAAAATTTAATTGTATACAATATGCTTTAAATAACATGGCAAAAGCTGTATATTTTACATAGAGTTTCCAGTGTTTAAATATTTTTATAAAATTCTGTTGAAAAGGGTAAACCTGTAACTATCCAGAAAACTCAGCTTCCCCAAATGACTCTCCCCTCGGTTCTAAATATTTGTGGTTTTACTCAGCCATATACTTTAAATCATTGATAGGATAAATTCTTTATGTACTTTTTGGAAGCAGTTTTGCATATAATTTCACATGGATAAGCACACTTTCTGCATCTGTTTTAATGTATACATATTTTTAAGTTGAATTGGCTGGAAACTATTTGGTTCTGTTCTTCTGACATGTCTGTTTCCTTTCTTCCTACTCTACCATCTGGGATGCTTTCTCTGATACTGCGTTTGGAAGAGGATACCGCCACTGTGTTGTTTCAACATATGTGGGTCTGGCTACATTCACGTCTGCCTGTTCACCTCCAGCTTTTCGTCTTCACACTCCGTGGAGATGGTGTGCTGCTCCCACTGCCTGATAGAACTGTGGGAAATGTTACTTAAATGTGTGAATTTGACCACCAGGGTACTTTTAGCTCAATAGGAAACAAATATGCTATATATACAGGTAACATGCTCTTTATACTTACACATAATTTTTATATTTTACCGTATCTTTTTTTTCCTGATATAGCTGGGGATCCAATATAAGCCAGTTGTCACTTCTTAGAATGTTAACTGTTTTAGATTTGATATATGATACAGTATTTAAAAATAATATTAGGAAAATGCTACATGTGTTTTTTTGTACGTAGGCAAAGTCTAGTTTTTAACATTTCTAAGAAATTAATTTTGAAAATAGCCACCTGAATTGTTTGATATCTACTTAACATAATGGAATTGTTGCAACGATGCTGCAATTACAAAAACAGAAGGTAACAAATAGACTGCCTTTGTGTGTGTGTGTGTATTTTACTTCTTGGACTCAGGAGGAGACTGAACTAATGAAGAAAAATAACATTTGTACTTATGTCCTAGAAGAATGTCATAAGAAGTATTTATTGCTCACTAAAGAAATTAAATTACTTAATGAGGGTGAATTATTAACTTAATTTATTAGGACTTTAATTCGGGAGCTATTTTCATAGAGATATTGGCCAAGTCGTGAACGATAACACTTTAATGCATAAAGACACTCAAATGACTTTAAACACGGAACTAACTGTATTTCAATGGAAACTGATATTTCTGTGTTTTAAATAACAATTCTTCAAAAAAGACCTGTTATCAATATAACTATGCAACCAATAAGGAAGTATGATTTTTTTTAAAGAGGAATTTATTTTCAAAAGTAGTATTGCTTGTCTTTGATAGGCGTTGTGTCGTTACTTTATCAATTAGGTTCCATTGCTAAAATAGTTGCAGAGTTGTTTCTGGTAGCAGGGTAGCCGTTCGTTGTTAATTTTGAATCATTCAAAGTCAGAAATCAGACTGATCACAGTGTCCCAGGTCTGGCCGTCGCAGACGAGCTGGGTCACAGGTGCGGAACCACATCATCCGTGCTAGGTGCTTCTACTCTCCTGGCCTTAAAATAGGACATATTATCACTGCCTTTACCCGATAGTTTCTCCTTTCTCCTTTTTGAAATGCAACAAGATGGGGAGGGGAGAGATTTCTGGATATTTCTGTGTGAATTAGTGATTAGGATGAAAGCCAGAACTGGCAACTTAAGGATAGTTCGCTGAATCTTCTAGAAGCATTGCCATGTGATCATCGTTTTGGTGATTTATGAATTAGATGGTCAAATTATGAGAAAAATCTTATTTCTTCTCTAAAGAAACTGTTTTTCTGTTTGAAACTCTTAGTGATTTTAGTCATTTCCATGATTGTGTGCAGGGTAGGAACGTTTGACGATTTCTAAAGCCACACGTAATGCAGATGCAGAAACACATCAGTATCGTGCATTTCACGTGCCTCGTGCCCACATATAAACACAGCTAGTTAAGTCAATGGGGGCTTTTATGCTTGAAATTAAGACTTTTGTTTTATCTTTAAGCTATGGCATTTCAGATGAAGTGATTTACTTTTGATAGACCTGGGGGAAATGCCATTCTTTTTTAAATATCTAGATAACTTGATTTTATTGCCTATTTATCAGAAAATAATAGTGTATTTATCGTCTCAAAGATGTATATGAAGCTCCCTTTTATATCTGCATCCCTAATGACAGGACCCAAACTACTGTTTGTTGCAGTTTTAAAAAAGACAGTTAAAGAGCTTGACCAAATTGATCTTCAATTGAGAGATCATTAATGAACTAACCTTCTTCATTGACAGATCACTCAAGATCCCAAAGAACATGTGATTTCTTCTGTTTTGCAGTAATTCATTTGAAACATTTACCAAAACCCTTAATGCACATAGAAGCTGCTAAACTATTTTTAAGTGATGGGCCCTTTTTATGCTGTTCTAAACCACGCTGCTTCTTGTCATGTGCTAAAAAGAATCACACGGTTTGGCTGATGTTCCAGAATCTTGACTAGGACAAAGCACGGGAGGTGGACATTTAACCTAACCCTAAGAGCAAGTGCCGTGTGTGGGAAAATGCTTCTAAGGGTTATTGATTGTCTGAAGACATTTGGTAAGTTACTAACCTGGGAAATTGTTCATTTTTTAAAAATTTGGTATTAAGTTGCCTAAGAAGCTTTGTGTTAGCAGGACAAAAAAGGCTGGTGTCTGTAGATAAATTAATGAAAGTTTTTGCTGTTGATTCTGGACTACTTCTGTCTGGTTTGGTGTCTCTGTGGGGAAAGCATAATATCAGAGCCCCCCCAGCCCCTGCTCGAATCTTCGTGTTCTCCGGTCCTCGTCCTCATGGATTCAAACAACTCCTAACTTAGGCTGCTTTATGCGTGTGCTTTTGGTCACAGAAGCTCAGCTACCTCCTAGCTCTGTGACCTTGGGCACGTCACTTGCCTCACTTTCTTTGTCTGTAAAATGATAGAGCTGACGAGGAGTAAATGATTTAAGACAGCTGATGTGCTTAGACCTGGGTCTGGCTCACAGCGCTGTAGAAGTGCCTGCTGCTGCCGTCATTAATGGGGCTTCTGGAGAGGTCGGTGCACAGGCGTTATTAGTGCAGGAGAAAGGAAGTCCCTGAGCACAAGGAGCGGTGCTCCCGGAGGCGCTCGCCCCTGCCCATAGGACCTGTCTGCTCTTTAACCTGAGGGCGACATAGGCGTCTGCAGCTTTACCGCCATCTGGAAAGGCCAGTACGGTGTCCCTCCTCTGTGCTCCTCCATGATCACAGCTCGGATTTTGTTGGGACGGGTTGATGGAGTGCACATGGCATACACCGTCATGGTGATGTCTGTAAGCCCCCTTCCCCCAGCGACATGTATTTTATATTGAAATCACATCCCCAGTGTGTACGAGCTGCTATCTGACACCCATGGACACTTGTTTCAGACTTAAAGTCCCACATGTAATATAAGAACAGTTGCTTTCAATAAGTGTACATGTGAATTATTTGCTGTAAAGATTAGATAATTTTTATGTAAAATTATAGATATTTGTATTCTCTATAAATATAAGGGATTTAGCTTTACCATTCCCATTAGGAAAATTAAAGACTTCTTTCTTTGGGAAAAGGGAAGATTTTTTCTTTTTCTCCTAGAGGAGAGGCTTTCAGTTAATAAATATATTTTGCATGGTGCTATAGTATATAAATATGCAGTCAGTGTATCATAAACATACTTAACTTTACTACAGGTGATGTTCTCTGAAGTTTTCTGTTACGTTCTGTTCCATTATAAAAATGCTACTAAATTGATTCATGACCCACTAATGAGTTATAGGTCTCAGTTTGAAAAGCATTGGCCTGGAGGATCCATACAGGGTGTCCCTCCATACCTGGGCTCACAGGGAAGGTCAGGTAGGATGACTGTGCCAGCCACTCATGGGTGATGATGGTGATGATGATGGTGGTAATGATGGTGCTGGTGACAAGGTGATGGCGACAAGGTGATGGCAATGATGATGACGATGGTGATGATGACAGTATTGATGTTAGTGTCAGCCACTGTTTATTCACATTGCTTATTTTTTTAAATTTTAAAATAATACCTGTTTAAGTAAAGGTGTGTAAAGAGAGAATTAACATTCATAATAAAAAATGGTTAAAAAAAGTTATTAATCTTTTCCCCCGTCTTCATTTCCATTCTCCCAGGGTAACCAGTGAAAACAGCCTGGTTCTGTCTTCCTTACCTTTCTCTGTACTCATATGCATGTGTGAAAACATATGTACTGTACGTGGGGTTTTCTTTATTTTCTAAAAATTGGAATCCATTACTGTGCAGTTTGATTTTCTCCCTTAAACATAAGTCATGATCATCGCTCCCAAGAGACATCTTAGTGTCTTTCTAGCTGCATGCTTTCAGGGTGTGGCTGTCCCGCATATGCTCAGTTGTTACCTTGTTGGTGGCTATCCAGGTTATTTCTGCTTGTCTGCCACCCCAAAGGATGCCTGTGGATATAGTTGCCCTTCAGTATCTGCGAGGGATTGGTTGAAGGAGCCCCCCTGTGGATCCCAAAATCCACAGATGCTCAAGTCCCTTCGCTGGCCCTCCTATCAGAGAATGTGGAACCGCGGGTGGGGGCAGGGGCACCTGTATTTACATATGCATGCTTTTATTTCAAAGGATATATTCTGGGGTATTGTGGGATCAAAGAGTTGGTATAGTTTTACTTGCCAAAGTGCTTTCCAGCACCCACTTATTGAGCCTGGAGATGCCTCAGGCTCTGTGTGAGCCCTTTGTACTTATGCCCTTCGGGCCTCAGCCAAGTCTGTGCTTCACTGGCAGTTATCAGCCCGTTCATTCAGGCAAAGTCCTGCGTGTGAAGGACTGAATAAGTGGATGAATTCACCATGAGGGCAGGAATGGTCTCCGAGGGGTCTTTCTGTGTTCCAGACCAGTTTCTTAGCCTGCTGCTTCTCATGTTTCCTTGGCTGTTGGTCATTAGGGTATGAATTCATTTTAACAATAAACATTCGTTTGTATCTTCTTGGACAGGATAAGAATTTCCCCTGCTTTTGTCTTTCCCCAGCACTTGGCCTCAGCTGTAAGCAAGTGTGCACTGCATTTTGTCCTGCGTTAGAATGAGTCAAGGGTGTCCCTGTCACATCCTACCTTTAAGTTCTGTGAAAACAGACTGTCTCTTCACCTCGTGTCCTCGCAGGGAGCGGCCTGGTGCCAGCGAGCGGAAGTGCAGTCGATGGCTCTGGAAGACGCTGGAGCATCTCTGTGTCCTGGTTTGTGGACAAAAGCCTCTTTTCCTTCCATTTTCTCATACCTCACTACCGTGCATAAAGTTCATACTGTCTGTTCCAAGATGGTGTGACACCCCCAGCTGCTGATTCCTGATTGAAAAGGCTTTACAGAGGAGGCGGTGGGAGAGGGGTCGACACCACCCCAGCTTCACACTGTGAGCTTCCATGCATGCTTATTAGTTTTGGCTCTGTGGCTCCATCATTTGACATTGACCTGAAACAGTCCCCTTCAGTGAATGCCCAGGTACCAGACGCAAGCTTGCCATCATAATACGTGCATGTGCCCAGGAAGCCTTAATTTCCCACGTTTACAGGGACCCACAGGGAGTTTGACCGCAGGTGATCTGTTTTATACTTATTGTCTCTACGTTACCTCTAATGTCAAAGGAAAGTGGGTTGAAATCCCTCAGTCGATTGCAAGTGGCTGCCCGTCTCTATCTGGGTCTTAGTTTTCCCTCTCTCGCTGACCTCACTTTTCAGCCAGCCTCAGAAGCACCCTTCCTGGAGCTCCTTAGCCTGCTGAGTTGCTTAGGTGATGGACGTTGCAACCCAACTCGATAATTTGGGGTGTGAAGGATGTAGAGAACTGTGTCAGACAGAAGGGGATGTGCAGTAACGAACACCCCATGTACCTTCATGTACTGAGGCTGCTTTCCCACTCACACTGCATGTCTATCTCCACGTAAGTGAGTTGTTGTCCCCACTCAGGCACTAGGCTGACGTGCTGGCACCATCTAGACTATTGCTGGTCACTGTGGCGGGACATGGTGGGTGGCATGCCCACTGGCTCTGAAGGCTCTCCAGGAAATGACAGTATCACTTCTGGTCACATTTCCTTGGCCATATCCCATCTCAAGGAGGCAGAGAAGTACAATTCCACAATGTTCTTGGAAGAAAAGAACCTGAATATTGGCAAACAACCATAATGCCTGCTCCAGGGGCCAAGTAGAAAGATGGAGGGAGAAAGGAGAGAGGAAGGGCAGCGTATTCTTTGACCATAAGTAAGAAAACTGTATCTCTTAAGAGATTAGCTAACTAATTCTGCCAAAAGAAGTTCCAGAAATGCTTTGATTAATGGCAACATCATTGTAACAAATTTATGGCCTCCCAGGGTGATTTCTTTGAAGGACAACAGTCACCTCTCTGCAGAAAGACGTTCTATAAAGATCATTGGAATACTTGTCAGCTCATACTGGCATCTTTAATACATGGCCTGACCCATGCACCCATTACCATCAACTCAACCACAGACAGACACCCAGGGTGAAAACACCTAGTGCTTCAGTGCAGCTGTAGAGAGAGAGAGCACAGAAGCTGCCTCCAGCAGGCGGCTGCCGCCCAAGCGGACATGTGCCTTCCAACTTCCCAGAAAGCTGGAGTTCTGTCTTTGCTTTCTTCAAGGCTTCTGGTTCTTTCTATCCTTGTTGAAAACATAATTTCTCATTTCATAGTTACATAATGTATTTGCTGCTTCAATGTAACTGATAAGAATGAAGCCCACTGCCCTCTAACAGTTGCAGCATTGTTTTAATGCTGTAAGATCTTTGGCTGAAATGAAAAGACTTGCTGCTTTTGAGGATTTGAAATCAAATAGAAGTTCTGGCATGAGGGAGCACATTAATTTCCATATAGGATAATTTCACAGATTGACTTGATAATAATGTGTAATAAACAAGCAAATAAATAGCCACAGCTCACATAGGTTTGGTCATCATTCAAACCAAGCCCTCGAGGCTTTTGGTGTTGAGAAGGAAGAGCTGAGGCAGACTGGCTTATATTCTCCGGAGGAGCTGTGGGTTGAGCTTGTGTGACGTCAGGGTGATGGTGAGGCTGCTGGTCCTGAGGAGATGGTGGCCTCTCTGATCCAGTCGAGAGATGCCAAACTGGGTCTCGAAGGCTTTTGTTTTTTGGAGAAAACACTGAAGTAGGAATGCAGTAAAACAAACCTCCCTGATTTCTCAGAATGCAATTATCTGGCCCCTGAAAGTTTATCAGAAGATTCTGGCTACCATCTGCCTCCAGAAAGTGCCTTCTCCTTTTGTTGTAATGTAAAAAAAAATGGCAGAAATGATGATGCAGAGTGTGGCACTGCACGGTGTTGAGTCATATTAAAGACAGTTCTCCATGCTTTGCTATGTTCTCTCTTTTATCCTTTCAACAACTATTTACTGAGTGAAGACTGTGTGTCCCGCATTGTTGTAGGTGCCGTATAAGCCGCGGTCACATAGACACAGTGGTGTAACTTCTCAGTTTATGATACAAACATTGATTGTTGACGCGTCTCTTGGCTAGCACCATCTGGTTTGACCTTTGGGACCTGAGAAAATATTAACTCTCTTTAAAGTACATTGGAATTAGGCGTCTGTTCCACCCCAAGATTGGTCCTGTTACAACAGAAGTGAATGCATTTTCATGTTGGATGGAAGCAATATCTTCTGTCTCCAGTGCCCACACTCTGCAACGTCCACACCTCTGCTTATGCTCTCTACTTGGCGTCTTCCCTGCTCTTCTCCGCCTTTGGAAATCCTTTTTGTCCTCCTGGGGCAGTTCAGTGTTTTCCCCTCGAGAAGCCCTTCTTCTATCCCCTGCTCCTCCTTGGAAGGGGATGCTCTTCCTTCACGGTGTGTCCCCGTCGTTCATACCTCTGCTTCAGCCCATCCCTGACTCCCGCCGTGATAGCCGTGTCCTTGTTCACCATCTGGGCCTTGCGTAGCGCTTCTGGCCTTGTTCCAGAGACTCGAGAACATTTTCCGGTTGGAATGGGTTTTAAGGATCATCTGCTGCTGCCCTGCCCTTTTCGTAGATGAGGAGACGGAGACTCAGGGTGGCTTGTGGACCTTCCTCCGGGTTTCCCAGCAACACCTGTTACAGAATTAAGATGACAGTCCAGTTTTCTGGTTAGCAGTCCAGTGCTCTTTATATTACATCATGCTGCCTCCGTAATCAACGCGTGTGCACTTCAGGAAGCTCCCTACTATTCACTATGCAGGCTCATTAAGTACTTGAGTAAATATGTTGCTCATGGTCATATCTTTATTTCTTTTTAGATAAAGAGCATGAAATCACTTTTCAAGAATGTAATCTATCAAACTAACATTCCTTCTGCATCAAGATCAGATTCGTCTTTTATCCCTTTGACTTACCCTCCTTCTGGAGGCTAGAAGGTGCTGAGTGGGGGCTCCATGCGTGTCACTGCCATTTGAATCTCCGTCTCCTTTCTTCTTTCTTACTCTCTTAGAGAGATACACCCTTTTATGTTAAACATCAGTATAAATGTGTTATCAATAATCAATATATTCTTCTGAAACCATGTTGTATATTTTACAAGTCCTTTTTCTTGCAAGCAAATATTAGCATTCCTAACTCTTAATCTAATTAAATAAATCTAAATAGGTATTTGTCAGTTAAGGAAATGGTTTGCTGTCGTTATGGTGCCAAGAGACAGTAACTGTGCCCAGTGCCTCTGTGGTTCCTGTTTGCATCTTGGCAATTAAACCACAGAGACTGTGGTTTCTGTTCGTCGTGGTGTTTGGATCAACATCCATACAGATACAATAATTCAATGTGAAGGAAAATCAGTGTTTTTCTGAGCTGATTTGCATATGCATGTCAGATCTAGCTATGCCCTTTTTATGGTATTGAGAAAAAGAAAGTGACCTTTTACCAAGTTTTTGATTCTGGAAGATTCTGTGTTTTGAGCTTGGAGGGGAGGGGCCTGCAGAGGAAAAGGGAAGAAGCAATTGTTGATTTCTACCATTATGCTGGCAACAGTCAGGGACCTAAGATGCTCTTCAGCTATAATTGTATCTTTGCTCAAGGCTACTGTAGTTATACGACATTAAATTCCATCGTCAGTCAGTTCCAGAGTTTCAAGGAGCTCAGCTGATGCTGACCAGAGAATGTTCCCAACCATCCTTCTGTTTCTTCTCTCACTATGAAGTGCACTGTTATCTTATACACTGGAGATACCGCACCGCACGATTACACAGTATCACTCATTTATAGGATTAGAGTACAGTAACCAGAAATATGTGTGAAAAAATTACCTACCTAGCTATGCTCTCAAAGTCCCTGGTGTTCTTTATGATTATTTTCCAAAAAGAAATTGAAAACAAAATGTCATCCAGTCAATATTTTTGTGAATAGCTTCTATCTGAAATGGATAGTTTACCCTTAACAGGAATATAAAGTACACTACAGGAGCTTTCAGCTGGCTTCTCTTAAAATAATTATCTTAGCAATTATCTCTGCCGTTCAGTTAACTTTTGCACGTGGATGGTGTTTCTGTGCCTTTGTGTGTGTCAACCTCATGCTTAGAGTTCTCCTAGGGACTATTATACTGACAGATTTGTTGTTTTTCCTTTCTTTTGAGTATATAGAAAAGAAGAAAGAGAAAGGGCTGTTTAAAAGGAATTGTCCTCTGATACACAGGTAGCTAGTCAGTGCTTCAGAGATCAAGTTGGCTGCTGGCACGGTGAGGTGGGTTCTTCTAGCAAGGTCTCCTAAGCCTGCTTAGGAAGGACCACCACCTGGTCCAAACTCAGGGCCAGCTAACATTGCTAAGGTGGGGAACCGTGTAGATGCTGGATCTTAGAAATAAATCAGGATGAGCTCATTAGGACACGCATACTTAAATGTCTTTTAAAACCTTTCCTTCTTAAACTTGAGTCACGGGTCAATTTTCCTGTTTTTTTTGAAATTGAGTGGCAAACTCTTTAGGCATCTTTTGCTCAATTACGCTTCAAAGATATGCCATACACAGCAAAAGAAATGTCTATTTCCTATTTCTTCTTTTGTTCTCCTATCTTTTGGAAGAGTTCAGCACGTGAGAAGTGTTACTAAAAGAGGTTTATTTGTTTACATGAGTACATTAAATGTGCTTCTGTTGTAAAATATTTTTAATTTAGTGGGGCAATTCTCCATGCAGGATGTGATCCCGCTCGCCCCAGTTTGGGACCAAGGTGGAGAAATGTTCTGGAAAGGAGCCTGCTTTGACCTCTGCATTCCCTCTTGACACAAAATCGGTGATATAAGGGCAGAATTTTTTGAAAAGAGAAATGGGGATTATTTTCTTGCATTTCACCACCGAGGTGGGATCCCTTTGGTTTGTGATGCATGTGTACTTGACTAAGTAGAAACACTTTCAGAAAAGTAAACTCGGTGCTTTTCTGCTGTCATATTTGATTTGAGCTGGGCTGTGATGGTTGTTTGAAGCTAACATGAAATGCAGTGCCTGCCTGACCCATTTTAGCAGCCCATTATCATAATTTCACTGTCGTATGGCCACTGAGTTAATGTACTTACAAATGACAGAGAAAGTGTGTTACATGACCTTAGGGTTTTCAAAAATTAAATGACGTCGTAGGTCGTATTTCAAAGAATAGCTAAGGAGAATGGTTTTCTTTCCTGCATAAAGTGTCACTACGCATAGCAACAGGATATTGTATTTCTTTTTTATTACACAAAAATGTGAAGCTTTTAAACTCCTAGATTCCCCACATAAAATTTAATATTGGGGTAGGGAATGAAATATCCAGTGGATAAATCTGCGGCCCCCCGTCTCACCCCTCCTCACCCTCCAGATGAGGCCCCTTCAAAACTTAGACGTGTAGAAACGCTTTGAAATTCTTATCTGATGATGAATTTAGTATTTTTTTCCCTCTAAACAAAGCCCGCGAATTCCCACCTAAAAGGCAATGATGTCCTTATATTTACTGAAATATGTTTTGCTAGGCCGCTTAACAATAGATCGTTTTTTTCTTATGTGCTTTAGGAATCATTTTTGGTTTTAAAAAGTGTACTCTTGAAGGAACTGAGTCTTCCAGCTTGAGGTTAAATGAGATCTGGAGGAAACTCTTAATTAAAGCAAGCGATACTGGTGTTTCATCCCTGTGCAGAGCCCTGTGCTACACACATTTTATGGGGTCCTGAACTCACACTGCAGAGCCCCCCCCAGTGGGTAATTGATGCTGCCTATCGCAGAAGGCGTTCCTGGGAGGGTGACAGAGCGTTGGGCCAAGATGCATGCCCAGTGCATTAGGAGACGTGGGACAGACCGCAAACGTGCAGCCCTGTGGTGGGGCCTCAACTCACTCATCTGTTCTAGAATTGTCTTTCCAAGTAAGAATAGTGTAGATCAGACAGTAGCTCTCTGAAGGAGCCCTCAGGAGTTAAAAAGCAATAGATTGACTTATAGATCAGAGACAGTACTGGGCCTCCACGCGACAATAAGAATTCAGAGTCCCCTTTCATTTGTTCATGTGAAAATAAACACAGGGCGCTGTGTAATAAGGAGGCCGCCTTGTGTGGAGTTGAGCTGTTTACTAACCTTGACTGGAGTTTTAGTGAACAGAAGTCTAACTTGTATGTAGAAGTAATAGTAATTAGTGCAGTCCTCTGGAAGCACTCCAGAGTGACAGGAAAAACAAGTCTCAGGCTTGTATTCTGTTGAAACATAAGGATGTCCTTTGAAAGCCAAAAAGTCGGACTAAAATTGAATAGCTTAAATTTTCTTTCAGCTCCCACCTGCAAACTGCAACCGATGGTGCTTGAGTCCAGAAGGACAGTGGGGGCCCCGGTAGGCCACCTGTGGGAGTCGTGCACAGAGTCTGGGAGGGGCCTTGCTGCGAGTATGTCCTTGCCATGTGGAGCCTTACGAATGTCACATCCTGTTAAGCCCCTAGATTGACATAAAGAGTATTATTTAAAGTTACTAAAATTTGATGAAGCTTCTAAATTTAATCTACACTGTATTATGCACCAAAATTAAATTGCAGGGGAAAAAGATGTGGTTGCAGTGTGTGCTTAGAAATTACTTGTCATAATTAATTTTTTTTTTGACTCAGACAATTAGAGCATTTAAAAAATTTTCTGACATAGCCAAAATTTTTATTTCTGTTATGGATTTAGTAGCTCCGAAGATTGCTTTTTTTCCTTGATTTCAATGGACACTAATTGCATGGCTCTATTGTTTCTTAAAATGAAGATACACCAGAATTACAGAAATATTAAAATGTGTCCCCTGGGAGGAAACCTCATTTTATGTTGCCTCTCTCCCCGTCATCCTGCACAGGCTGGTCTAAGGCTGCCTTCTCCCGATTCAAATAAATGATGCCAACAGAAAACACAGGATCATGCTGCAGTTTGGACACATGGGATGATGGGAGAACAGGGAGAGTCCATTTCACGTGCACGCTGTTGGGGTGAAGCTGCCACACTAAGCCAGACTTAATGGCAAGGTTTCTTTGGAGGCTTAGCGTGGAGGGAGAAGCAGAGAGGGGCGTCGAGGAGCAGGAAGGTTGCTCCTTGCTTCCAGAACACAAACAATGACAGGGCTTCTCTCCTGGGTCCCGCAGCACATAGCAGGCAGTGGGCTCTGAGTGTGTGGCTTAGGGGTGAGGAGGAGCACAGTTCTTCCTCTAACTGGAGGGATTGGCCTGCTCTCGTAAATGGTGGCCCTGTAACCGAGATGAAGCTGGGTGTGAGAAGTGTTTCAAATGGGCACTCACTTCGTAAGAGGGGAAGGGCTTCGTATGCATGTTCAGATCTGACGCAGGCTTGAGTACAAGAAAGATGGGGAACATTTTCCACGTGTGGAAATGCATAAAATTGGGCATTCTAAAACAGTAACAGCACGATCTCCTGCCCGACATCCTACCTTGTCTGATAGGCACAGGGCAGGCGGGACTGCCCCTTACGACTGTAACTTCTAAATGAATCTCAGGGACAAGGTTAGGACCCCCCTCCACTCCAGAGTCAGCTTCCTTAAGAAGCAGTGGCTATGAAGGGGTTTATTAGTGCCATAAATCGCCTCTCCTGTCAGTCAAACGCTAAGAAATGCACGACATGATACTGGCCATTTCGGTGCTGGCGTATAAATCATTGAAGATTAAATTATTAGATAATTTGGAAACTTAACAGTTTGCATTTTGCACTTCCAATTGTTTTGCTGACTTGCACTTTTCTTGGCTGTCCGGGGTTTTATTAACCATCTTTAGGACATCTCTCACCTCCTTCCTCTTCATTTTCCAGTGGGCAAATTTTCCCAGGAAGGAGAGTTGCAATACTGATGCCTGCAGTCGCTGCTCCAGAAAGATTGCTGTATTTTCATTGACATGCAGTGCATTACCATAATTGGCTTTTCTACATGATAGGAGAGAGGAAATAATAATGTCATTTTATTTACAGCCAGAGTGTCGCTTTATGAGACTTCTCCAAGTTTCTGCCATGCTGTGTAGGTCAAATGACATCTTTTGATCAGTCCTGTCCAAAGACATCAAAGCTGAGTGGCATGTAATGGAGACCTAGTGACAAACCAAATCTAGAAAAGAAATAAGACTGCCAGTTTCCCATTAAGCAGCCTGCTAAACAGCACAGCTTCCCCGTGTCGGCTACGAAACCACTCTGACCACCTAAATCAGGAGAATGAAAGGAGGCTGAATTGGACATTAGTACTGCAAATGACTGTAGTGATTGCCACGACCGCCCCCCCCCCCCCCCAAAAATCAGCAAGCAAACCATGCGAGTTAGAGTGAGACCGCTCCGGGCCCATTCATTTCTCTCCTGCCACTTGCTGGTTTTCTGATCTGGTTTATTTAGGTTTGACATCAGCCAAATGGTGTAGCAGGATATCTCTGACAGGTATTCTTACTGAGTTAACGGGAGGCACAGCTCCGGGAAGACGGATCTTCTGAGACAGGATTTCGGAGTGCTTGTTTTCCCCTTTTCCACCCTGTTCCCTCCCTTTCAGGTGCCCCTTGGTATGTTTTCCCATTCACAGTCAGATCGTTAGTGTCTTCAGAACGGTTGAGGAAGTATGCCTGATTGACAAAGGTGAGGCTTAATGTTGACCGCCATGCAGTGGACATATGGGTGTTTTTTTAAAAAAAGGACTTTTAAACAGGCATTTTAAACGAGAGATTGATAACTACGGTATTTCTGCTCTAACTCAGTGAGGCTCACCTTCCCAGGTGATTGGGCCACGTGGAAATTTGTATCATGTGTACGAAGAATGCCACTCCCTCAATGTGTTGATCTGCATCCATTGGCTTTGGGTTAAATTAGTGTGTACTCATCCCTTCATTCATGATTCCAGCCTGTTGTTATTGAACATCTGCTTGTCCCAGGCACCATGACAGCTGCCACGAGCCGAGGTCCACTCGGATGCTGTTGCTCGAGGAGGCCTGGCCTGTGGGAGGACAGGTCACTAGTCCCATGATTACCACCACTTGGGAGGAGAGTCCTGGACCGCTGGCCGGGTGGCAAGGCCAGAGCCTGTTTTGTGGTTGGGAGGCTGTGGGGGTGGGCAGAGAGGTGACTGCACAGATGCAGCCTGTGTGGGCATGGTTGGAAACAGATTTTTTCTGATCCCCTTCTTTTTTTTTTATTGTGGTAAAATTCACAAAGCATAAAATGTATAATTTTAACCATTTTTAAGTGTACAGTTCAGTGTTCAGTGGCATGAATCACATTCACATTATTGTGCAACCATCAGCACCATCCATCTCCAGAACTTTCCGTCTTCCCAAACTGAAACTCTGTCCCCATTAACAGCAACTTCCCGCTCTCTCCCCCAGCCCCCGGTCACACCCTTCTACTTCCTGTCTCTGTGATGAGCCTGGGTTAGCATGGCTGGAAGCAGGTTCCAGCAGGGCTTTGCCGCCATCCCCTACGTGGACATGCTGTCCTGTGGCACCTGTCACGGCTGATACATCTGACCGCAACTTTTGGGTGGAACTGCCCATGACCACTTTTGCTGGCCTTCCTGTAGATGAAGACCTGATTTTACAAACAGGGTATTCTAAAGACAGAATTCATCTTGAACCCACGCCACTCACGTCACTGAGACGTGGCCCCTGTGTGGCAGTGCAGGTGCACGTCAGGAACCCGACTCTGAAACAGATTTCATCTGTGGTGCGGCCGGGGCAGCTCAGGGAGCCTCTGTGCCTCAGTTTCCTCATGTGGAGGTGGAAGGTAATCACAGGCTTTCCCCTTATGGGCTTGGCGAGAGGCTAACACAGTTAAATGCGGAGCACTTAAGATAGTGGCTGGCGGAACGTGAGGGCTGGATAAATATTACCTATTATTATTCGGTGACACTTTAATCCAAAGCCTCGTGCTGGTGGAGCAGATATTCCATGGGTATGAAATGTTTACCCAAGAACAAGGAAACGATTTCTTTCAAAATAATAGTATATTATAAGTATTCCCAGATAAATTTCTAGTGTGCTGAGAAAAGTCATTCTCTCTAGGTGGGTCATTATCCCAGAATATATTTTATTCCTATTTGGGATTGGACTTCAGTGCTGCCACGGAAAAAATGCTTCTGCTGATGCTAGTGGGCTCCTTCCCTTTCTGCAGAGAATGTATTCACCTGTGCGTCTTTCCTTTCAGGCCACCATTGCAGGTATCGGCTCTGCCGATTTCCACTTAGGAACCCACTCCCGTAGGGCAGTTAGGTGTTTTTTAGTACATGCTTTCTTTGTCCCTCTGAATATTTTCTTTCCCCTTTTTTTTATCTCATTAATTTAAACACACCCAGTGTTTCTTTCCAAGCAGTTTCATGAACCAGCGGAGGCAGGCGGAGGAGAGAGACCCGGCGACTCTGGGAGACGTTGGGAGTCGAGGGTCTGAGTTTCCCTTTGCTGGTCTTAGTGAGGAAGGTTTTCCTGTGGGAGCGTTTGGAATAGGATTTGTTTCTTTTCTTACACTCCATGCACGAATCTTTGATTTTAAGACCTTTTCCTAGAAATGGTCGAACCTCGTATGTTCTCCCAGAATCCCACCTGCAGTCAGAGCTTCTGGAAGTGTGGTCTCAGGATCAGACTCAGGGCGCCACACGCCTCCTTGCAGGAGAACTCAAAAGAGGAATTGTTCTTAGACTAACTGGGAATTGTTGTTTATGTGAAATTTCTAAAAAGGGAAGCAATGTCTTGTTTAAGGGCTCTGAGTGCCCCCTAATTATGTGGAGCATCCTTCCAGCCTCTGCTTCAGATCTCAGGGAAAATTAATGAAAGAATGTCAGGGCTCAAACTGGCCCTGTGACTCCAGCCCCTCTTCCATATTTTGAGCCAGGAGACTGTATCTCCAGCTTCACTTGAGGATACAAATGAAGAGTGAGATCCACTCACCTGCTGAATTCACTTCCCCGGGTGCCCCCAGGCATCCTGGGCCCGCAGCCTACCTGAGCCCCATCTCCCGAGTGCTCAATAATGCAGCAGGATTTTGCTCCACCAAAGTGTCACCTGTCTAGGTGAGTTGTGCCAGTGTCTATCTGAAGTGACAGCCATCTTTGAGTACCAGCATCTTTAACTGACTTCTCTTTCATCATTTGTGTTGGAAAGGTAACATTTTCGACAGGGTTGTTTCCTCCTCCCCCGTTCTTGTTTCTGGCCCCTCCCTCCGCCTGCTCCCTCGCCCCCTCCCCACTCTCTTAGTGCACCTGATCAAAACGTTACCACTGACAAAGGTTTCCTTCTCCAAATTAAATGAGTCCAACTAGCCTGGGAATTTTCATGAAGAAAGCAAGTGAAGTGCTGATGTGCGAAGTTAATGAATCTGGAAACAGAGAGAACATTATTGAGCCTGGATGATATGATGTAGCAGCATTCCTCCTCACGCTTCCTGTAAAGAATATATGGAAGTCAGTTATGTGGCGTGATTCTAACATCTGTCCTACCCCATAATGGTAATTTGTATAAGTAATGGAAACAGGTTAAATACTTCCATTCTAATGTTGCCAGCAGGGATGAAAATGAACATTTCAATGAAATCATCTCGACAGAGCGGGGCGGGGGCCTGGACTGATTCATCTCCACTCCCGTTGGTGATGGGAGCCCTAATGAGAAGGCTTGAATGTATAGTTTATCAGATGCAAGAGGAAGAGCAAGTAAATCTCTGAGATTAGAATCCTGCAGACCTGCTCCGCATGCGGGGCGCGGTGGCCTCCGTCGCAGACCTCTGCTAATAACACGCTCTTTTCATTCTGAGGGAGGGGCAGAGGGAGAGGGATGTGGAGGGCCAGGGTTTTTTCTCCTCTCGAATGGGCTGCCTGCAAGGGTTATCTTCAGCTGGTAAACCCAGGGGTGGTCTTATGATGTCGCTTAGCACCCTGTCCAGAAAACGTGGGGGGAGGGAGGAGAGCTTGGCATTCTTCGCTTTCCTGTAATTATAAATCATCCACTTTCAGAATGGCCTTCTCTTTGCCTAAAAAGTCTCTTTACTTCCTTAGGGGCCCGTGTGAAGAAGAGCCATTTGATTTGAACCACTGGTGCTATTTAGCATGTTTTAAAGATTGGAGCTCAATTCCTTTTCACTGTACACCCTGTACATGTTACTCCACTTCCAGGGGAAATGCCAGGTCTTCTCGCAAGAGGAATGCTCAGTCATGCCAAGTGTCCTGTAACGTCGATGTAAATTCAAGTATGTTAACGTGCGTTATTCAACATTTTCAGCATATTTTCATGCTAAAATGCTGTATTCATGCATTGCATTTTCCATTACCACTACTTTTCTCCTGCCTAGTTATTACTTAAAATCCAAGTGAGTTAAGAATGAAAACATTTAATCGGCTAGCCTGTTATATCAAATGCCAACATCTTAAGGATTCTAGGTATCTAAATTTGGGGGCATGGCAAAAGCTGAGCATCTTTTATCGAAGGAATACTTCTTTCCCTTTTAGTCAGGGTATTTGTCATCAAGTAGGAGCAGGTAGGATGTGTGCCTGACACATCATGTGAAGGGGTATTTTGAGTAGCCAGTTGGTGGCTGTTGGGTTTTGAAGATAGAGTGAGAGGTGACTTTGAGAGAGCAAATCACGTTCAGGGCAGATCCTGTCTTCCATCGTTGCTTCAGCTCTTGCAGTGAGGCACCCACACTTATCTTCATCTATCAGAAGAACAATGATGTGAGGAGGCAGAGTTCTGGAGCCTTTGCCTCCTAGGGAGTGGAGAAGAGGACCGTTCAGGAAAACATCCTCCTGCTGTGCATAACTGGGGTGCAGAGGGAGGTGCAGGGTCGGGGGGGTGTACGAAGCTAATTGCTCGGAGCCGGCGTGATGAAGACTTGAGGGGATTTGGAACTTTGCTACACGGAGCCATTAAAAAACAGATACAGCTGTCATTTCTTGCCATTCCTAAAATGACTGTTGAATAGAACAAATCTGGTTTTCTTTAAAGAAACAAAGATGTTTTTAAAAATGTTGGGCTGCGATTTGAGAAATAGAATTTTTATCTAATTTGTCGAAGATAAGATGTTTGTACCTCATTGTATAATTACAATTTGAGATGAAAATATTTTTTCAGACAATATGTGTGTATTTATGTTGCAAACCATCAGGGCACACACTGTTGGTGTCAGAGTAAAGTCTAACAGGGACCGTATATGCTGCCTTATGTCCACTTGCATTAGAATGCACAGAATTCCATGTTGCTCAAGATGACAGCACATCTTTAGGGACACATTGGCATCCAGAAGGCACATTTTATGACAAAAAATATTAACAAGATTTAATTACAAAAAAAATCAAAGTCTAACCATAAGATCCGGTTGTCTCATTTCCATTTAGAAAATGATAGAGTCTATGTAGTTTTTATTTTGTGTTCACTCACATGCACACACATGCCTGCACTCACATGCATGCATACATACATTCATGCATACATGCACTCACTCCCACGTGTGCACACACACACAAATCCACGTATGCACTCAAACACACCCAGCCACATACACACACGCACACACCCACACATTTGAACACACACCCACACGTGCGCGTGAAGGCTGGCAGTCTGTTCTCCTGCCTTGCAGGTGCTCGTGTGTGCTTGCTCAGATGGACTCCTCTCAGTCTGCATGGCTGCTAGACGTGTGCTTCCACTGAGGGCAGGACGCACTGTGTGTGCTCACAGTGTCACACCCTGCACAGTATGCTAGGCTCCAGAAGGGCGGGGGGGAGTGATGGCAAAGCTGTTTTGACACAAGAAGAAATAGCAGAAATGATGATTTCGAGTCTTTGTTTTATTTGATGGGGAGAAATGTCATTTATTTCTATAAGTAATTGTAAAAGGAGAATTTTATACTGCAGTTAGTTTCCAAGCTTACTCATTCATCAGATTTCTGTGGGGTGGGGGCGGGTGATGGCAGAGCAGAGCTGATGGCACCGAGGATGAGGGTTTTAGCAGAGAAAATGCAGCCACGTTGAATTGACTTTATTTCTGTGATTCAGTGGCCTCTCTCATAAGAATCTTTTTGGCTAAAAAATTGTATTCATTCATCTTGTGAAGTATATTGTTCTCATGGTTTCATCACTAGAAATAAAAATTTCTAGAAATACTATAATATATTCCAGTACATTTGTATCTATATGAACTAAAGATTTTTAGAAAATTGTAGCTTATAATGAAAACAAAAGATCATGACAAATAATTGCTCTATCGAAACTCGTGAGTTTTTATGGCTCTCCCTCCCATCCCCTCTCTCTCTGCCTAGGTAAAATTTTTAGAAAAGCATCTGGGAAAGCAATTATGTGAATTCACTGATAATAGTAAAAATAAACCTAATTATTATGATAAGGGAATGCTATTTTCTGTCATGACAGTGTGATGGAACTTTGATTCGGGTTCCGTTGTTGTTATTAAGGGGATTTCAGAATGGCGGGTGTTGTGAGACCCTGTAGTAAGTTTCCAAGCAAGGATAGAAATAATTCTGTTCGACGTTTTAGCTCGCGCTGGATCACACTGGTGTATAATCTATATCTGACTGTAGCATATTTAAAGATAAATATTCTTCTCACTTTGTGTTAACAGTTGGTCTCTCGTCCAGGCTGGCGGGTCTGTGTGTGTCCCCATGCTTGCTTACATACAAACGCCCGTGGCCCAAAGAGCTAACGTTCCCATTTGTCTTCCTGAATCCTGTGCATTTATGAGAACAAGGTACTGGGTTTGAAAATGGTGACACATTCCTGAGACGTAAACCCTGAGTGGGGTTCCGAGACTGTAAGAATCCCTTTCTCGTCTCATCTCTCACTTTCCTGTTCTGAGGCCCGTGGTGAAGACCTGCAGGAGCTCACTTTTGACGGTGGACTTGGTGTTGAGGAATTGCAGTGTACGTCAGGTGCCATGGAGAAAGTTGCTGCACTGGGAGACGTTCTCTCCTGGTTCTTCGTGGTGGCTCACGGGTATGGAGCAGAGTCAGAGAATGAAGACGTACTTATTCTGAGTTATGTTTCTTTATATTTGTTTCCACCGTTTGAAGAGATATTTCATGCACAAGTATCCTCTCTGGATGTCTAAATGTCATCCATTAGGGTGAATCTTACCCTTTTTCATAAACAGTCTTTTCTGGTTTCAGGTGGTAGATAATACTGAGTTGGAACCTGGTGTTTGGGGCCTAATTTGCTAATATTAGGTTTGTAAACCAGACCCCTCAGACATCCTAGCGTGGTATTTATCCCTCCAATGTAGGGGTAATAGCTGAAAACATGCGATTTCCCCCGAGCTTGGCATTGGGCATGCGTGTCTTTGGGGTGGCTAGCTTTTTAATTTGTGGAACCAGAGAACACTGTCATGTAGAGTAAACACAGCCCAGGGGTAGTGAAATAGCTGCAAGTTTTCCTAGGTTCCTTCAAGAGTTATTTCCTTTCTGCTCTTCGCCCTTCATTTTAACTTCTCTTTTAATTTTCCAAGATTCTTAGTACGTTTCTCCTCTTCTTTTACTTCCTGACATCACTGAAAATCAAAGAAAGTTTTCAGTCTTTTTAACCTAAGCTCTAATCTGTGCCATCCCACTTGTTCAGTTACAGTGTCTTAATATGCAGCTAACTCTAGACGTGAGGTTAATACCCAATATCCTCATTGGACGAGGGGGAGGGGCCTCGAAACGAGCCCCCTTATTTATCACTTAACTTGAAATTGAATTCCTGGGAAGTGAGGAAAAGAAGAAGTTATATTTATTTTAAGGAAGTTACCTGTGGATTCCTAATTAAAGTTAGAATTGGGTAAAAACCATAGGCCATTCTGTTTAGAGGCTCTGCAGTTCTTAAAAATGGCTTCAGTTGGGTTTTAAGAAATAATTCTGTTATAAATCAGATGGTTTAGCAAACCAGTACATTAGCGATTGGTGCCAGGCAAGTAAAATTTACCAAAATGATAGAAAAATTTTTGCTCCTATCACATCCGAGCAGAAGTGACCTTTCACCTTTGCTTGGCAGAGTGTCAGCCTTCCTGCAAAACATCAGACCCTATGTTCGTAAATTAACATAAATCCTGCTTGTATTTTCATGTGGGAGGAAGTGAGCTCTGTACCTATATCTGCTTCCTCTGCATTTTTTATCTCCCAGTATATTCTATCTTTCATCAAAACCACTGGCTCTCTGTAGCAGAGGTGAAGTTACCTTTACAAGGGATCAATTATAAATTTGGAAGAAAGTATGTTTTTCGAGATTCTACAACGAATGGAAGCTGCACGTCTCACTTAGGTGTGTGTGAGCCCCTCTGTGCATTGGTCCCGTGGAGTAAATGTATTTTGATATAACGGCCATCTGTTCCTGGATATCACATTTGCCGGCTTAACCCTAGTTTGATGTAGATAAACACGTAATCTGGGACGATGGTATAGTTTCACCAGGTGGCAATACAATAGCTAAGTTTGGTATTTACTGTAAGCCAGTCGCCAGGCAGGGATCAGAGACCTGTGTTGTATATTGGTCACTTTTAAATACCCATTTTCCTCATTCACAGCCAACTCTCAGTTAGGCATGCTGATGAGGGAAAGAGAGCTTGAATAAACAAAGTTCCCCAGCCTGCTCCTCGTCGCTTATTAACACCGCCTCTGCCATTGGGCCCTGGGAAGAGCTGCCAGCCAGGAACACGGCTTCGTTCCATGTGCATTCCCACCTCTCCCTTCCTTCCTCTGTTCCCTGGCAGAAGTTCCAGTGATCAGGGAAGCTGTGGAGGGGCGGATGGAGGGGCCTGGATAATGCAGAAGTTAAAGAACTAGTTCCTGAATGATCCATTGGTCTGAGTGTCACGTGCACCATCAATACAATGATGGAGGCGGTAACAGGACAGTGCTCGCCAGGAGGAGCCTTGATTACTTGGTTCCTGTCTTCCCATTTACACTTGCGAGGCTTGAGGCTAATGAGGGGTGCCTTCTGACAGCTGTGGGAGGATGGCCCAGTGGGGCGCATCTTCTGGTTCATATTGAGAGTCTGTAGGGAGGGCGTGCATGATGGGGAGGAGGGGTGCGGCCGGAACAGAGCTGGGCGGGATAATGATGAAATGCTGCCATTTCCATGAATACTTCCTACAATTCCAAGGTATCAATCACTGCCATGATTGCACTGTTGGGGAAACCGAGGCCCCAAGTGAGAGTATGGGGATCACACTGTCCACAGGTGACTGGGCTGGGCTCCCTCTCGGGTTGCCCATCAGTCTCTTTGGTTCCTCTGTCCTCATGTCATGATAATGATGGGGGTCTGTCCTTCTACAGGGAACCACAACAATGGCCTCATTAGCCTCAGTCCTGTAGAGCCAAGCAGATGGAATGTCAGCTTCAACCACCTACCCCAGCCTCCGGTTTCAGGCTCCTGAGGGCACCCCTTTCTTCTGATCACCCCTGCACACACCCAGGGTCATTCTGTGCACTTGTGGTGGGTGACAGATGTGGCCCTGGGGCATGTGTCTCAAAAAGTCATTTAGCCAATTCCTCCCTGATCAGATGTGGCAGAACCAAAGAACTCCTTCCCTGCCCAGTACTGATGCCAAGTGTCCAGTTGGTCTTCTTGTCTGCAGGCCCATGGGTCCAGTCTAAGAATTTCCATCTTCACGGCCCGTGTCCTGCAAGACCCAACCGTCTCGTCTTGTCCAGGCCTAAACTCTTAATATGAAACCCAGTAGACTTTAGAGCCTCCTGAGGGCTCTGGCCCTGAGATACACATGTCCTCAGCCTGAGCCCCATTCTGGAAGGTGGGAGCTGTTGGGAGTATCCTGGGGGGCTCGGGCACTGCTTTTAAAGGATCAAGTCTAGAAGCGAGGCATGGCAGGTTGGAGTGCAACCCTGAACCTGGGGGAAGCTCAGGAAGAGCCCCACGGTCAGGTGGGAGGAGGTTGGGAGATAAGGGGTCGGTGCAGGGTGGCTGGTCTCTAGATCGCGATGCTCCTATAGTCCTCGTTATTATCACGTCTGGGGCCTTCAAACTAAGCCAGCCCTTGATGGTTCTTAGAATGGAGAGCAGAAGGGTAAGGTGAGGCTGGATGGTTGCTCACAGAATTAATCTGGAACATTCCATGGGCTCCCTCTCCCTCCTGCCCGCCTCCGTCTGTGGTGCAGTCTCCGTCTGTGTTTGCACCGTTAGGAGCTGTGGCCATCCCAAGGTCTGTGTCCCCATGTGGCCATGAGTGCTCCAGAGTCAGGTTGGCGCTGACCAGCGCTTTGGCTGGAGGGTGGCTCGTCAGAGGGGCGGGAGAATGGGGGATGTGCTGGTAGATTCCTGGGGTCAGTGGACCTGCTCTCTTCAAAACTGATCTTCCCAGGCCTTTCACCCGTGGAGGGAGTGGGAAAGCTCCTCTGGGATTGGAAGGCATCTGGCAGTATGGGCACAGGACAGACGGCCCCCCAGCTGCCCTCGAGGTCTGCGCTTCCTGGTGCCCCTTGTAAGTTAGAGTTGAAAAGTTAACCCATTAAAAACATAGGTCCAATGAGCTAAAACAACATGGTAGAATCATAAAGTAGCCAAAGAATATCAACTTACCAGAATTAATAAACTGGAAGATCATATGATAAAAGTGTAAATCCTGGTAGGTTACAAAAGGACAGGGACCACGTTGGCTGGAGGCTGAATGATGGAGCACGATGACCATGGAGCTGGTGGAGTGAGGGCCGCAGGAGAGCCCCTGCCACGGCCCCGTCTGTGGGATGGCAGCCCCCTCGAGGGAAGGCTGGCCAGAGCATGCTGGAGGGCGAGGAGAGAGCCGGAGGAAGATGGGAGGGGCCGACGCATGGGGCACTCTCCTACCCACTGGAGTCACCCCCCCTTACTTTTAAACATGCAAAAAAATATAAAAGTATCAATTAGCGAAGCCCTTCCCACATTCCCACTGCAGGCTTGGCCCTGCCCCTCCCGACTCCCTAACTCCTAGGGTCTGGCTCTCGGGCGCCAGGCCCTCCCTGAAGGTTTGCTTCCAAAAAACCACTGTTAACATTCTGTCTTACTCCAGAAACGGTGTGAAATGGCTAATCCATGTTTGTTGAACTGAAAACATTGAAGAAGATTTTGAAAATAGAGATATTTATCAAGAGCCACTTCATTCAACGCATGACCCATGCATTCATTATCTAGAAAAAGCCACTATTAACATTCTTTTGAAAGAACTTTTCCATTGTGCTCTGAGTACAGTTTTGTCTTCTGCTTTTTTTCATTTAATGACTTTGTGCATGTCGTTAAAGCATCCTTTTTAATGTTTGAATAATTTCGCATCATACGAATAAACCACAAATCACTTACCCCTCATTGTTGCAGATTTAGACTGCGGCAAGTTTTATATGGAATAATACTGTGAAAGACGTCTTTGCGCGTAGAGCTTTTTCTGTATTTCATGTCGTCTTCTGAGGCTAGACTTCCAAAAGCAAAATGATTGGGCCAAAGGGTGTCAACAGTGACAGTTTCTCTCCTTTTACTCTCCTTCGTTGAGTTTCTCTCACTTACACACCGTGACTGGCACGCAGTGGGTGTTCTCTATACTTGGTACAGAGTTACTTTGGGTCATTAATTCATTCAGCATTTCCTGGATTGAGATGCTCAGGAGAAAAAGGACAGAAATTTGGTCCTGACAGTGGCAAAGTGGCAAGACCGGGACTGGGAATCAGGCAGCCCAAATTCCAGTGCTGTGTCCATCGTTTGACTTCCGTCAACTTCTCCGACACTCAGTTTTCTCCTCTGCACCATTGGCATTTCAGTGATGCTGCCTTGAAGGGTGGTGAGGGTTGAAATGAGGAGATGAAGAGAAGTGCCCAGCCCCGTGGTGGACAGGTGGGCCTCAGCGGAGGGAGGTGAGTGAGAGCCCACAGTTTAGCTAACAGGACAGACAGGTGGAGATCTCTCAATTCTGCGTAGAATGGTGAATTCTGTGAGGGCATTAAAGGCATCATCACAGAGGTGACATCCGAACTTCCTCTTGAGGACAAGTCGGGCTCACCAGGTGGATCGGGGAGGGCAAAGGGCCGCCTGTGCCCAGGTGGACAGAGCAGTCGGGGTGCCCCGAGGGCTGGATGCGTAGCAGGGAGGGAGAGTCCGTGTGAGGACTGGCACCTCCCATGCAGAACGTGGAACTTAAAGATTGTAACTCAAGATTTGCTTCAAGCAGAACCTCCGGGCCAGCCCGAAGGAAGAGCACTGCAGGACAAGGAGAGGGAGGCGGCCCAGCTCCAACGTCTAGTGTAAGCCTTTGGGCCTGAGTTACTGAGACCTGGGCCATGGTGGGTAGAGGACTTGAGGATGGGGAGGCATTGAGGACACCGCCATTTTCCCTGCCTGGACGGCTTGTTTGGGGATAATTCAGGAACGACTGAGGACATTCCTAACTCAGGAGGAGGAAGTGTGCTGCTGTTGGGGAAGGAGGGAGTGCTGGAGGGGGCAGAGGAACTCATTTTGTTTGCAATTGGGAGTGTCTGTGGAACACCCCGTCATGATAGAGTCGTGTCATAATAACTGGAGCTCTGTCGACGTGCCAGACACGGGGCAGGCTCTGGACACGGAAGGCAACACCAGGCCCTGCCCTCACGGGGCCTCTCCTGATGGGGCGGAAGAGGCGTGGTCTCTCAGCAGGTTTGCAGGGGTGGACGTGAGTTCGGTGGTCATAGCATGCACGGAGGACTCATAGGAGGAGTTAAGATTGGCCAGAAAGAGGCTGAAGTGGGAACAGAAAGAGCGACATGAAGGAGTGGCCAGAGGAAGCCAGTGCTCCACCCCCGTAGACGATGGGGTCAACACGCGCCGTTCCCAGGAGTGTGACTGGGGTGGGAGGAACTCAAAGCTGCATCCCATCCCCACAGGGACATTTAGAAGGTGGGCATGCTCAACCCAGCACAGAGAAAGCTGGCAGGATCCCAGCCTTTACCTTACTCCACACTGGGGCTCCCCTCCTTTCCCAAGTTGTCTCCTTGAGCCCCCTCAATCTCTGCCTGCTCCCCCTGCATCGTTCCTTGCTTGGAGATGAGCTGCAGGAGGGCAGGCACACTAGGGGTCCCTCCCTTCCACACCCCCAGCTCCAGAGAAACAGTGGACATGGGTTTCCAAGTGAGAGGATGGCTCTCTGAAACCAGTGTCCTCTTAGGAAGTCTTGTCGTGGAAGAGGCTGGGGTTTGCTCCGGGTGGTTCTGTCTGACACCAGTAGTATTTGTTGCGCTGGGGCTTTGGAGTGTCAACGAGATGCATTTTAGCTTAACCTGGGGACTTCCTGAGTGTAGACTGGACTATGTCAGAAGGAGGATGGGCCCAGGATGGAGCATGATCTGATGACACTCCACTCTAGTGGGACGTGGACGGTGCAGGCAGATACCAACTAAATCACGTCTGTGCCATTTCAGGCCCTGAGATGCTGCCTCTGAGGGGGGCACTGGTGGGTGCTAAACACACCCTAGAGGCATGACAAGAAGTTTCCCACTTCTGTGTTTCCAGAGCTGAGATGAAAGGGATTTATTTATTTAGCACACACTGCCAGGTGCCTACTGTGAGGTAGACTGTGGGAGGCCTTGTTTTGGTCCAGGGAGGAAGACGGACCAGCTAACAGGCAACTGCAACATGGGGCAGTTGCACGCAGGTAGTGGACCCATGGTAATGGGCCTCCCTAGCTGAGCCACACTGGTCCAGATAAAACAGTTCCTTTAAGTTAGTTTGAATTAATTGCTAGGGTATGAATCTTCCTTTCATAAAAATGGATCGACTAAGTCTATTAGGCAGCTTCCTCCAGTTGAGCCTAGTACATGGAACTGCCTCAGGGCGCACTGTGGAGCATGCCTTGGGACAGCTCTCCGTCAGTCCAAGACTCCATGGGACCTGTTGCCTCCATCTTCAAATGAGCCCTGCCCTGCCTAGGATGCCCTGTGGGCTTAAATGTCACCATCAGAATCCACAGAGGTAGACCTTGTTCAGGTGGGCCCAGGCCAGGCAGGCTTAGAGGTGACGAGGGTGACAGGTGCTTCTGAAGGGGGCCCTTGGGCTGAGGATCTAAGCTGTGAGCCCTCGGAACGCTGGACCCTCCTAAATAAACCTTTAATAATTATGGAAAAAATGAAAACGTGATTACTTGGCCATCATTTTTTAGTTTTATGAGCTTTACATTTTACAGGAGGGCCATAGGGTTATGCAGAGCATTATTCAGACACCGACACCTGTAGTTAAACCTGAGGGCTCACACTATTGATTAGTTTTCATGCAAGCAGCACAGTATCAACAGAACTGTAATTCTGGCTTTGTCACTGGACTGCTGTTCTGCATTCAGCTGTGGAACAGACGTGAACACGCGTGCTCAGATTGCTTGATGCCATCAGCCCTAGGTGGGAATGGGCCTGTATGCAGAAAAGCACAGTGTGTGTGGGAATTCTGAAGGGTCCAGTTGAAGGAGCCTCTCCAAACAATTGATTCTGTTGTCATTCACCGTGTGTGCAAGTGTGAGTGTGCACGTGTGTTCACGGTGCCTGTGTGTGCAAACGCTCAGGAGTGCTTGCCTCCATCCCAGTCTGAACACCTCTGTGTGCAGGTGCTGATCCCCTCCTGTGGCTTCCTCCTGGCCTCGGCGTCCGCCTTTTGGCAGCAAGATGTTCTCTGTCTCTCCCATCAACCATTCCTGAAAACGTGTGTGCTCTTTGCCACCTTCCCATAGGAGCTAGCTCTGATAATGTGATAATGAGTGATCATATTTAATGAGACACCCCTCTCAGGTCGTATCAGTGCATTTTAATAGGGGCTTTCTGGAAAATATCTTAACCCCACATTTCCCAAGTAGTTGATGGAACACTAGTTCAGCTAATCGTTCCCTCAAAAAAATAATAAAAAATAAATAAAAGTACATTGGTCAAATAAGTTAAGAGGTGGTGCCTGCAATTTTCTCCCCTTGGGAGTTAACAAGGCAGGTCACATATTAGAGGATCTCAAATGTCTTGCAGGAAAACAATCAGGTGCCCTGTAATGATCTATGTGCCCTCCCACCCTCACTCCTGTGACAACTGTCAATATCCTGTAGCTTCCTCTGGGAGATGCTGCCTTCACCCCAAGACTTTACTCCTCTGTGCAGTTGTAGCCTGAAGTAGGCCATCGTAGCATATACTATTGGCCTTGATAAGTTTAAAAAACATTTTTATTATGGTAAAATATTCATAACTTAAAATTACCCCTTTAACCATTTTTAAGTGGACAGTTCAGGAGCATTAAGGACATTCATATTGTCGTGCAACCATCAACGTTATCCATCTCCAGAGCTTTTTCATCTTCTCAAACTGAAAGTGTGCCACCATTAAACACTAACTCTCCTTTCCCCCTCCGTCATCCCCTGGGAACCACCATTCTGCTCTCTGTCTCTATGAATCTGACTGCTTACAGGTAGCTCATAGAAGTAGAATCATACAACATGTGTCCTTTTATGTCTGGCTTCTTTCGCTCAGCATAGTTCCCTCCAGGGTCATCCATGTTGTAGCATGTGTCAGAATTTCCTTCCTTTGTAAGGCTGAATAATCTCCCATTGTATATACACATGTTTTGTTCACCCCCTTATCCGTCAATGGACGTTTGCATGTTTCCACCTTTTGGCCCTTATGAGTAATGCTGCCTTGTACAACTGGAGCCCTTTGACACCTGTCTGGTATCCCCATGCAGGTGACTTCTGCTCCATCCAGGCCAGGCAGGGGGCTGGTGGTTCTCGGTTTTGTTCTTTTTTTAGTGAAGACCAGATTATTTTTATTGCTTGCCTTTGAGGAATGTTTTTATTTATGGAAACCATATTACTGACTGTGGGATCTCTTGCCCTAAGAGTGGACAACCAGCTTCCACGTGATGGGAAGGCATGTGGGACTCACACGTCACTAAGGAAAGGAAGGGCCTGCAGAGGAGCTGGCTGGGCTCCCTTCCGCTCCTGCTGTGCGACCAAACGGGCATCTGTAAGAAGGGGGCGGATGCTGGCCCTTCTGCTGAGGCTCCTTCGTTGACTAGTACGCACTTAGGTGGGGTGCGGTGTCCTGGCTGACACCTGATTTCTGCCGTCGAGTCGCAGAGCGGGAACTTGTATAAAGCGAAGGTAGCCTCGTAACCTGGGAGCTTGGCTGAGAAACATCTTTTTAAAGATCATCTAACTGCTGGGGAGGCCGCGTCCTTGAAGATGATTTATTTCTCCTCACTGTGTTTCATTTTTCTCTTCTAGCTTATGTTCCTGAGGAAGAACTGAAGGCAGCAGAAATAGATGAAGAAAATGTGGAGGAGGATGGGCTGTCCCTGGGCATGCAGGAGGGCGACTATGTGTGCAATGAAGAGACAGAGATCAAAGAGGCCCAGAGCTACCAGAACTCCCCCGTCAGCACTGCGACGAACCAGGACGCCGGCTATGGGTCGCCTTTCAGCGAAAACAGCGACCAGCTAGCCCATTTCAAAAGCTCTTCCTCCAGAGAAGAGAAAGAGGATCCGCAGGGTCCAGACAGCATCTCCTACCCCCAGGACAGCTTGGCACAAATCAAGGCTGTGTATGCAAACTTATTCTCGGAATCCTGCTGGTCCAGCTTAGCTCTGGATTTAAAGAAGTCCAGTTCCACCACCAGCAACAACGATGTCGGCCAGAAGGAGGGCTCCACTCCCGCCCCTACGCCCCCCACCAGTACCACGGGGACCACGGGGACCACCGCGAGCACACCCAGCTCCAGCTCTGGCTCCAGCTCGGGCTCCAGCACCAGCACCAGCACCAGCAGCAGTGGCGGCTCGGGCTATGACTGGCATCAGGCGGCCCTGGCCAAGACGCTGCAGCAGACGTCCTCCTACGGGCTGCTCCCCGAGCCCAGCCTTTTCAGCACCGTGCAGCTATACCGGCAGAACAACAAACTCTACGGCTCTGTGTTCACCGGCGCCAGCAAGTTCCGGTGCAAAGACTGCAGCGCTGCCTACGACACGCTGGTGGAGCTGACGGTGCACATGAACGAGACGGGGCACTACCGTGACGACAACAGGGACAAGGATTCTGAGAAGACCAAGCGGTGGTCCAAGCCCAGGAAGCGCTCCCTGATGGAGATGGAAGGGAAGGAGGACGCCCAGAAAGTGCTCAAGTGCATGTACTGCGGCCACTCTTTTGAGTCCTTGCAAGACCTGAGCGTCCACATGATCAAGACAAAGCATTACCAGAAAGTGCCTCTGAAGGAGCCAGTACCAGCCATCACCAAACTGGTCCCTTCTACCAAAAAGCGAGCGCTCCAGGACCTGGTATCCCCTTGTTCTCCCGAGCCAGCAGGAATCGCTGCGGACGCTGCACTCAGTGAGTCCGCCAAGGATCAGAAGACTGCCAACCCCTACGTGACGCCCAACAACCGCTATGGCTACCAGAACGGTGCCAGCTACACCTGGCAGTTCGAGGCCCGCAAAGCACAGATCCTCAAGTGCATGGAGTGCGGCAGCTCCCACGACACCTTGCAGCAGCTCACCGCCCACATGATGGTCACCGGCCACTTCTTGAAAGTGACCACCTCTGCCTCCAAGAAAGGGAAGCAGCTGGTGCTGGACCCTGTAGTGGAAGAGAAGATCCAGTCCATACCTCTGCCCCCGACCACGCACACCCGGCTCCCCGCCTCCCACATCAAAAAGCAGCCTGACTCTCCTGCGGGCTCCACGACCTCGGAAGAGAAGAAGGAGCCAGAGAAGGAGAAGGCACCGGCCGCCAGTGACGCGGAGAAGAAGATCAAGGAGGAGAGCGAGGACGGCTCCGAGAAGTTTGAGCCCACCACCCTCTATCAGTACCTCCGTGAGGAGGACCTGGACGACAGCCCCAAGGGCGGGGTGGACATTCTGAAGTCCCTAGAAAACACGGTCTCCACCGCCATCAGCAAAGCCCAGAACGGCGCGCCCTCGTGGGGCGGCTACCCCAGCATCCACGCGGCCTACCAGCTGCCTGGCACCGTGAAGCCGCTGCCGGCAGTGCAGAGCGTGCAGATACAGCCGTCCTACGCCAGCAGCGTGAAGTCGCTGTCCTCAGAGCACAGTGCCCTCCTGCACTCCCCGGGGAGCCTCACGCCACCGCCCCACAAGAGCAACGTGTCGGCCATGGAGGAGCTGGTGGAGAAGGTCACTGGCAAGGTCAGTGTGAAGAAGGAGGAGAAGCCTGCAGAGAAGGAGAGGGGCTCCCCGGCCAAGGCCGTGTCCCCCGTGGCCAAAGAGAATAAAGATTTCCCTAGAACGGAGGAAGTCAGCGGCAAACCGCAGCAGAGGAAGGGCCCCGACACGGAGGTGGGCAAGGCCAAGAGAGAGGGCGCGGTGGACGCCCACACCCCAAATGGCACCGAGCCTCTCAAAGCCAAAGTCACCAATGGCTGCAGTACCCTGGGGATCATCACGGACCACTCCCCGGAGCCCTCCTTCATCAGCCCGCTGAGCGCGCTGCAGTCCATCATGAACACCCACCTTGGCAAGGTGTCCAAGCCCGTGAGCCCCTCGCTCGACCCACTGGCCATGCTGTACAAAATCAGCAACAGCATGCTAGACAATCCCGTCTACCCCGCCACGCCCGGCAAGCAGGCCGACGCCATCGACCGCTACTACTACGAGAACAGCGACCAGCCCATCGACCTGACCAAGTCCAAAAGCAAGCCCCTGGTGTCCAGCGCAGCCGACTCCGTCTCGTCACCTCTCCGGGAGAGCGCCCTGATGGACATCTCTGACATGGTGAAAAACCTCACGGGCCGGCTGACCCCCAAGTCCTCCACGCCCTCCACGGTGTCGGAGAAATCGGACGCCGACGGCAGCAGCTTCGAGGAGGCGCTGGACGAGCTGTCGCCCGTTCACAAGAGGAAGGGACGACAGTCCAACTGGAACCCCCAGCACCTGCTCATCCTGCAGGCCCAGTTCGCCTCGAGCCTGCGGGAGACCTCGGAAGGTAAGTACATCATGTCGGACCTGGGCCCTCAGGAGCGGGTGCACATCTCCAAGTTTACCGGGCTCTCCATGACCACCATCAGCCACTGGCTGGCCAACGTGAAGTACCAGCTGAGGAGGACAGGGGGGACGAAGTTCCTCAAGAACCTGGACACAGGGCATCCTGTTTTCTTTTGCAACGATTGTGCCTCTCAGTTCAGAACTGCTTCTACGTACATAAATCATCTAGAGACACATTTAGGCTTCAGCTTGAAGGATCTCTCCAAGCTGCCACTAAATCAGATTCAAGAACAGCAGAATGTCTCGAAGGTCCTGGCTAACAAAGCTCTGGGCCCCGTGGGGGCCGCCGAGGACGACTTGGGCTCCACATTCCAATGTAAGCTCTGCAACCGGACTTTTGCGAGCAAGCACGCGGTCAAACTGCACCTTAGTAAGACCCACGGCAAGTCCCCGGAGGACCACCTGATCTATGTGACAGAGTTGGAAAAACAGTAGCGTCCAGGTATGCAAGGGACCCCGGCACATTGCACTAACGTCCTCGTACTGCACTAGGCCTGGCCTGAGCCTCCGAAATCAGCCTTTCCTTTGTTGCCGAACTGCCTGTCTGGACCTTGGTTTTTCTTACACATATTTTGTAGTTATATTTATATGCTCTTTGTCCGATTGTGCATGTTATTTTTCTTTTTCCGTGAGTCAAAGTCTGACCTTTATTTTCAACATCTGTTCTTGATGTTAAGCTATCTTTTGTAGGAAATAGTGGGGCACACTACTCAGAGACATTTATTTAGCAGGAAAGAAAGACACAAATAACAATGACAAAAAGACATCCTAAAATTACAAAGTGGCCATGACAATAAAGGTCACAGAACTTAGTAGTGTTGAATTTAACCCTTTGAGGACTGTAATTGCATTTCTGTGCCTTTCACTCAAAAAAAAAAAAAAAAAGAAAAAAAGGCTTAAAGGCATTTCATTCAGATCAAAAGCTGTGTCAGACACAAAACTTATTTAATAATTAAAAAATGAGCTTTTATATGCAGAACTGGTTTGTGAAGGAAACATGCATGCAGCTGTTGGAAGATAGAAAGTTGTCTAGGACTCGTGGGGTTAGAAAGCCACAACTTTACACGTTTAAAACAAAAAGCAAAACAAAAAGAACTAACAACAGCAAACACCCCATTTGCCACTATGCCCAAACCCTCTGGATGCTGAAAAATGCCATTTTTGGCAAAAAAAAAAAAACAGTATGCAAGCTATTATTTAAAAATGTGTAAAAATGCTATTTCCTTTTTCCTGTAAAATACTGCGGTTTATAGTTATTTACAAATGTAAGCTTTGGTACAAGCTGACCTTTCTATAGCGTGCTGCATTGGTAAATGAAAAAAATCGGGCACACGTCGGAGTCCTTTCCTTGTAAATTGCCAGCATCAGCTTAAAAACTCCTACATGTTACATATCGTACCATTTTAATCTATTCAACTTTCTTTGTACCTTCTGGCTGTATGCTTTCTCTTTTAACTTTTTATATTGTCATTTTATATTAAATTTCTGTGTATATAATGTAAAACCACAATTTTTGAATAAAATTTAGTTCCTGCAGCTTGATTTAAATAGAGAAATTTTACTGGCACCTGCATCTTTCCAGATGCATGTATATCAGACAAAAATAAATAAATGAAACGAAGCAAGCAATGCACTATTAATTATACATTTTGATGTTCTATCATTAATATTGTACAGTACATTTTGGTTCACACAATTAAATCCACTGTTTTCTCAAATGTAAAATAAAGCCACATGCAGTCCTTGATTTACGTAGATTGTCACGTCGTCATTATTTTGCCTTTGAGATGTTATTTCAGCAACAAGAGGCATTGCTGATGCGATCTACCAACGGAAATTCCATTCAGAGTCATCGTCTTATGATTTGTGTGCTGACACGCTTCACTCAAATGATAAGTATTGCATTTTTTAAAATGGTAATTAAAATTTTTAACTCCACCGGGTGCCGCGGATTTCTGAGTGTAGACGTTGAGTGATGGCTGTTTTGTACATAGAGGGACTGAGGTGCTTCCTTTGGAGAATCCTCATGGATTATTTTAAAATGTTTACAGTTATCCTTTGTGTGCACCCGGGGCCTTAGTGATGGGGGCAGGACGGTAGGCTTTGCTCCAGCAGCCAAGACCCTGCGGGCCCTGGAACCGGTTCTGCGTTGCTCCAAACAGGAGCTCCTGCTTTCTGCACTTTAAAAAGTGTGCGACTTTTAAAAAGTGGCCACTCTCTGATTCCATGCTGGGTCCAGCCTCACATCCGCAGGTGGCTCTGGAGCACTAAGGGATTGACTGAGGAGACCACCGGGACTCTTGGCCTGTGAGTGCCACGACCTGACCCCTGAGGTCCAGGCTCATGGCTTCAGTCTGTGTGGGGGACACACGACGTTCCCGGCCGACCTCTTCTGCCCCAGAAGTCCTTAATGATGTGGGCAGGAAAATGGCTTTTTCCACCTTTCACTTACATTTTCATTAAATTATGCCCTGAGAAACGTTAGAACTTAGTGCTCTGTTCAGAAGCAGCTAAGCCGCCGTGCCAGTTCCAAATTCCCTTGGTGGCCTGGGCCCTGTTCCCTCAGTGGTGGCAGGAGGAGGGCGGGGCGGGTCCAGGGTTCCCTCGGGCTCTGTTCTGTCGCGCAGAGTGCAAGGGAGTTTGGCTTCCTGTCTCGGACTGTTTCCATTGGTGAATAGCTCTGTGTGATAGGAGCTCCGGCCATTTAGACTTTGCGGTTCAATTACTGGGTCATTATGTACGTTGGGCTTGAGGGGCCACAGAGGATAACAACTTGGTGTATGGAGGGAGCATGGGGTCTTTGCATAATAGCCCTTCGACGTTATATTTATTTTACCAGAGGCCTGCAAATACATGATCCTGCGGCTTCAGCCTTCTGGTCACAGAGTCAGAAGCAGCAGGTGAAGTGGTGTGATGGGAGGTGGGAGCGTCTGGGTTCAGTCAGTCCCCTGTGTAGCTGCTAAGGATTTGAAAGCTGCTCACAACCTGAGTTCTGACCCCTGGGGCTTGGGCAAGAATTTGGGTCTTCCTTTCTTACATTTTTCTGATTCATCAGCCACATTGCTATCTTGTCATCAACCCTAGGTCCCCAACCAATGGATAGAAGGCTCCGCTGGTCATCTTTACTGTTACTCAGGGAGATGGTGATCCTGGTCATATTTATGGAGCACTTCCTGCGTGCAGGGCTGTTCTGAGTGCTCCGCACACGTTAACTCATTCAGGCCTCAACTGTATGCAGAGAGTCCTGTTACTTCTACCCTGGAGCACAGCACAGAGACTTGCCCAGGGTCACATGGCTCACAATTGACAGAACTTGGGCTCTGAGGCCAAGAGGCTTTGCCCAGGACTGAGCTTTCTCAGCCGCCTGCCCCAGGGGTGACCCGCCCTGGGTGTGATCTGCCCCAGGTGAGGGTGTGGCAACAAAGGTCCCAGGGCAGCTTCTATGCATGAGGACTAGAGCCTAGTGGTTTGGGTGATGCTGATGGACACTGACGTGAGCAACCACCCTGAGCACACCTTGCATTCTTCAAATCACCTCCAACTGCAGCCCACATCCCATTGCAAAATGTGGCAGCTCTATCTTCTGTTGGATCTGAAAAATAATTTGAAAGAATGTTTATGAGTTTGTGGCAACTTCAATTGAATACAAGTCTACCCAGTAATACGGAAACTGGATTAGTATAAATACAGACAGATTCAATATTCCAGGGAAGAAACTGGACATCTCTAGTTTGAGGATTTACTGTGCAGACATTTCTGCTTCCTTCATCTCTCCTCCATCTAGTCTCGTGTGTCCCCAGAATTGACTCCACAAACGGCCTGTGTGCTCTCCTTTTCTCCAGAGTCCTCCCTTAGCCCGGGGGAGCAGGTCTGCATCTTCTGGAGCATGAGGGCAAATGGCTCTGAGCAACTGGAGAGAGCTGGCCACCCGGCCACCTGTAGGAGCCTGGGAGGGGTGGGGTGGAAGGCAAGTGACTTGGCGTCCATGTTTTCGTTTGGTTAGGCTAACACTGCACGTGCAAATGAACCCTACTTTGCATTCACATTTGCAGCTTGAGACTTGGGTTTAAGGACTAATCAAATATTTTTTCCTTGAAGTGTGGGATTTTAAAGTTTGAGATATTCCTGAACGTGGGTTGGGGGAGCATGTTCATTGTTATTACGTCGATATTTAAAGAGATATAAAACCTGTGATAGAAAAAAAACTATTGATAGACAATAGTTTGTGTAAGAGAAACACACTTTTAGGCATTATATGCAAAAAGAAGTGATTCAAAACTTTTAAGTTTTGTGTCCCTACTTTTCCATAATTGGTAATCTTTAAAGAGCTATTAAGATTAGTTTAAGCATGTCTAAACTCCATCTGAATTCTCAGAAACCTATATGTACAAATAAAGGTTTCTGCTTTTTTTCAGGGTGAAACTTCTTGTTACTTACTTTATTACTATTTCTCTGAAGATGATGGAGACCATTAAAAATCAGTTACTGTGTAAAAGTAAAAGATACCAAAGAGTAAAATTTGGAGAGCATTTATACCTTTTACGTAACTTTTATTCTTATAATAAAAGTAATACATAGTCATTGCAGAAAACTTGGAACACAAAAAAATAAAGCAGAAAATAAAACTTAACTATTATTTTCATCTAGAGAAAAATCACTGTTAATATTTTAGTGCTAATATCTTTTTTCTGTGTTTCTACAAGATAGAGATCACGCTCAACATACTTTTGTGTTTTGCTTTCTTTACCTGATAGTAGATAATGCATATTTGCCCATTTTATTAAATATCAAATATTTCTAATCTTATTGAGATGTACAGTAATTAATTTAATCAATACTCTATTAGAATTAAAAAAAATAGATTTTTTTCAAGTTTTCACTATTTCAGATGAATACAAAGAACACGCCACTCAATATTTCTGACTATTTCGGTAGGATAAATACTTGCAATTGAAATTTCTGCGTCGTAGTGTGATTTGCTGTGTACCCAAACTGCCCACAGAATGCTCGTCCTGGCATCCACCCCCATCAGCCGGAGTATGACCATTTCTCCACACCTTTGTGAATACAAGGATTTTTTTTTTTAATTTTCTGGGTGTTTTCACTAATTGGCTAATGAGATTTTGATGTTTTAATTTATGATATTTTTAATATTTATTGTCCATTGATGTTATTTAAAGAAAATGTGGTTTAAGAACATGCATGCTTTTTGGAGTACTTTCATATGAATTATGATTTCATTTAAACTCAGGTGGCCAATATCCATACTTTACAGACAACACAACAGAGAACAGAGAAAGGAGTGAACTGAAATCTGCAGCTCCCTTCTGGCTCTGGGACTGGGACTTGACAGCAATCTTGCGATCCTGTCCCCTCAGTGGAGTCCACTATCCTACAGCTCATTAAAATGCACCCATAGATGTCAAGTAAATACGCCTAGCACTGCCTTTAAATTGTCTGACTCATAATAGGGAGAAAAGTTCCAAATTCTATGATTGCTATTGCTAACTTACAATTCATATGGATTAGGCAAACAAAGGTAGTTTCAAAATAAAGTGGACCATCCTAGGAAGATGAGCTTGATCCCCTAAAGTGATTCCATAAAACAAACACACTTGGGTGAGAGTTAGAAGCAGAGAGAGAAGGACCACTTCAAAAGTCATATCAGAAATCTCTCCCGAGTGCAGGTTAGTTTGTCCCAGAGCTAAAGTGCAAAGGTATTGCTAAGCTAGAACCTAATGTCTTTGACCCAGGTTTCTGACGGGAAAGCTGTGAAGATTATGAGGAAGGCGCATCACCTTGAGATCGATGAAGATCAGCAGGGTCTTGAGAGCACACAAGATCAATAAGTGTTTTCACCAACAAGTATTTAGAAATTGACCCACAACTAGGTAGTCATTATTTTTCTTAAATCACATAAAAATATTTACAATTTGATCTGCGTAAAGATTGTCTAATGATATCTTACAAGGTAATTGACTTCCACCAGTTGAAGAGAGAGTACAAGCAGTGGGCTTACGTATGTCGTCACATTTTGTTAAAATATTTGAGATGCGGCACACATCATATTTTTTTAATTGAGGTATAATTGACGTATAACATTATATTAGTTTCAGGTGTACACCATAATGATTCGGTATATGTAAATATTGCTAAATGATCATCACAATAAGCCTAATTAACATCTATCACCACACATAGTTCGAAATTTTTTTTCTTGTGATGAGAACTTTTAAGATCTACTCTCTTAGCAACTTTCAAATATACAATATAGTCTTATTGACTGTAGTTGCCATGCTGTACATCACATCCCCAGGACTGATTTGTTTTATAATTGGAAGTTTGCACCTGTTGGCCACCTTCACCCGTTTCACCCACTCCCCGAGCCCTTGCCTCTGGCAACCACCAATCTGTTCTATCTATGAATTCGGGGGTTTTTGCAGATTCTACATATAAGTGAGATCATACAGTGTTTGTCTTTATCTGTTTGACTTCTTTCACTTCATCATATTTAAATATAAACTAAAAAAGCAGTTTTCAGGTTGGAGAGAATGCATTGCTTAAAAATGAATTTAAAAGGAGATCTTTAAGACTGAGAGCATTCTACACAAACCTAAAATGTCAGGGATGTTTTTCTTTGAAAGTTTGTTTGACCAAAAAGTACCTTAGTGAAAGGGATTGAGGACCGTTACAGTGGGAATCAGCAGTTTCTAAAACGTGTACATAATAAGGAGAATCCCATTTTGCATAACTGGAACCATTAACGAAATTCTTCCAATCAACTCATATGCAGCTGGATTTCCTATGAGCTGTTACAAACCACTCAATCAATCCCAAGATTAAAACGTTTTCCTCCCTTCAGTAAATTTTTATGCATTTATGCATGTTTTCAGAGTAATTTTTTCAGTTTTATCCAACTGACTGAAACAAAGAATTTCCTTTTCTCTGTGCAGAATAACAAAATATGTGAGTGTGCAATAAGTGCTATGTAATAATAAAACTAAAAGAGGTTGGAATTCTGGAATCCTTTCTGACCTGTGTAGTTTAAAATTATATATTGAATCATATTTCCAAGCCATAGCTTTCTGATACATAACTCATTGCCATTATGCACAATTTATCTTGATTAATGATTGAAAAATTAATCATTATACTTACCAATTTCAACCTTTGACTCCTTAAAGTCATTAAAAGTATGGAAGGCCAATATTTAATTCTGTTTGGTTTGTTAACTTTAAGAGACAGTGGTGCCCTAAATACCTTCACTTCATTTGTAATACATTTATTTATAAATTAGTAAAATGTAATGTCCACTTTCAAAGCCATATAGTCTCCTTTTGGAGATTCCTGTCCTTATTCTTTTAGAGTCATAAAATTAGCAAATCATTGACTTGGATATGCAAATTCCAGGATGGTGAGCTCAAATACTAGTTTTGTTTACTGGAACCATGGGTGTTCGCATTGTTGAATGGCATGACAAATGACCATATCTCAAAATTGGACTCTAGACATATTAATGGGGACAACTTCCATTTCCATCCTTCCTTTCATCAGTTAGTTGAAACCAGTGGCATTAAAATCTGAAATAATCTGTAAGCAGAAATCTGATGGAAAGGACTTTGTTCCAACTTCAGATTACTATGAAAAATATTTTTCAAATAGGAGGGCATTTAAAGCGGCAATCCCTTTCATGGTGATTATTAAATATAACGTGAATATTCGTCTTTAAGTTCTGGTTAGATAGTTGGAACCTCACAATGACAATATGTAACATCTTATTTGTTGTCATGGAAGCATTGTAATATCACAAAGTCTTTCTAACAAAACAATGAGAGCTGCAGAGAGGCGCAGCAAGTTCCTGTCACTCAGCTTCTCAGAAGAAAACAATAGACTGCTGAAAAAGGAGTCGCAAACTTACTCTTCCCAGATGACCTCTCACTTTTCTTAAGATTTGTTTCAATCAAAGCACCCGTCCTTTTTTCCTGAGACTTAGATTTTTAAATTCCTTGTTACTTGCTTCCAGAGGCTTACCTTTTTAAGAGTGGAATCCCATATCAGAAATAGAAAGTCTGATATTTCAGATACGGGTGTGAATGTCATCCATTTGCCAGTGGTTTCCATGCTAATTGCGTTTTTTTTGACATGAATAGATGCCATGAACTTTTTTTTTTTTTCAAATGTGAAACCAGCAATGCACTTGCTCAATGCACGTGGCACGTTGACTGTACTCATTTTCCCCGCTGCCATGTATCATTGTGCCTCTTCCCAAGGGCAAATTTGGTCTTTCTTAAGCCTCAACTCCTCAAAGACAAAATAAAATTTTTTCTCTTGAAGTGATAACATTTAGCCTTCTTACTCACTTTCCAAGTGTTTCCTTCTTGGAAATCTCCACTTTCTAGAGTCCTTCAGGCTAGTCGGCATTGTAGAAAAACCAGGAGGAAGGAGCCCCTGGGAGAGCAGGTGTGTGCTAAGTAGGTGCCTATGTTCCCGTGGTCAAACCCGCGTGCAGGGTGGGAGGACGCTGTCTTGCTGTGTCTCAGTAGGAGGAACCGTAGGAGGGCTGAGACTCAGAGGAGGGTGTGGGCAGGCCCCATACAGATTAGACAGCCCGGAGGATTGTTTTGTGCGGGACTGGGTTCATGGTCTCCATTGTCATTTGAGAAGGTTCCAGCTGTTCTGCCACCTGTATTAGGAGAGAATGAAGAGCAGATGGATCCACCTTACGGAGAGAGAGAGACTGCAGAGACAGAATTAGGCCACCGGACCAAGGCAGCAGCTGGTGCAATGCAACAAGTACAACATATGGCACAGATGGACATAGCTAAGGTGACGCAGATGGATGAACGTAACTAAAACTGAGTAGTTGGAAGCTAGAAAGGAGCAGGAGTGACGTGGACTGTTGACGGGGCGTCCTGGGCCGGTGGATGGAGATCTAGTTGTAACTATCACAGATGGTTCATAGATTTCATTTGGTAAGGAAAATTGCAAACAGGGTATTGGAGTGTGGCCTTTCTAGGGTTAAAGATCCTTAGGCTTTGGAGAGAATGTATAAAAGAACATTTCTTTCTGAAATAATTTATGGAAATGCTGTGCTCCCTTTGAAGGTTCCATGTCACCGCGTGGCACTACGCAGTGTTCTCTTTCTTCACCTGTCAGGCAAAGACCACCTCGAAGAGTCTCACTGCTGATTACTAGTTAATTGTCATTAATAAGTGACAACTGACATTATGGGGGCTTAATGCAGAGAGAACAGAAAAGAGCCACAGATATTCTAATGAGCTGACTCCTACGTGCCCTCTATTGTTGTCGAAAATGAGGAGCTGTCGTCATTGTTCAGGAGAGGGGCTTCAATTGCTCTGGAAAATATTCTCTTTTAATTTCTTTATGCATAGATAATTCCCGGTACTCTGTATTTCTCTCTCTCCCACTCCCCTCTCCTTTGAGCACACACACACACACACACACGTGCGTGCACACTTTCTCACTCTTTCCTATGAGCATGCTAAAAACTCCCAACTTATGAGGTCCTGTAACTTATTCCTAGACGAGGAAGTCGTGCACTTAAGAAGAACCCTGCATTTATGGAGCAGATAGAAAAGAAAGGCCGTTTAATATCATAAGTTTTAGCTGACTTGGATGGGGACCAAGGTAGAGAGGTCCCGAGCTGAGAAATGAGGGGTGGAAGGAAGGAGAAGGGGAGGAATTGATTTAACAAGAAAAGATCCACCAGTCACAACCGGAAAGCTAAAAGTGATGATCAAGAACATATGAACACATGTCACAGTCAATCTACCCGGGAGACACGTTACTCTTCCCAGCCCTTAGAGCTTTAAAACAATGACAACAACCGGAAAAATCCCCATGGAATCTTCCAGAAGAGAAATCAGAGAGGAGGGAAAATGATTCAATAGATACTGAACTTTGAGCTGCATCAGTGGCCGTTTGTTTTCGGTAAATTTTACCCAGACAGCATTTGCTTGTTAAAATCCTTAATCATCAGGACAACTTGAGCACGGACTCAGAGTTCTTTCTTGCACGTACGCGTGTGTCTGTGTGTGTGCACGTAAATGCAATACTTCATTTTGACATTAGAATAGAAAATAAAGTGAAAAACGTACAGCAAGATAATTTCCGTGTTGACTCGAGCCGCCTCACTGCGTCCGCTGTTGGTCTGTAGGGAAAGGCAGGGTGTCAGGAGAGCTCAGGATGAGCTCTAATACTGAAGATTTCCAAACAGGACCCTGGCGGAACATTCTTGGAGAAAACTCAGGCTGAAGCCAATAGGAACAAGATGTGTTGTTTTTCAAGTGCCAACACCTCCTAACAACAATTTTTCGTGCTATCAGATCATTTCACACTGTGCCATTCCACCTTCTATCAAGTCTTATCACACAAATGCAGTTTCAAGCTTGATATTTGATGGCTGCGCTGCTAAAGAGAAAAATCCTGCCTTGCTCCATAAAACACTGCTGTGGCAGGCATTCCTTTATGCAATGGTACACCCTCTGCCTGTGTTTATTTCTGCTCCGTGATGGGTTTTGGAAGAGCGGCAGCATTTTGAATTGCAACAGGCAGTGGGGTCTGGCTCTTTCCCACGTCAGCATCAACCTGGGCTTCCAGATGACGCTAACACGCTAGAAAGGGATGGCAAGAGATGACCATCCTTGTGTTCAGATGGGCTTGTTGGCAGCCATATCACACTGTTGACGCATGTTGTGATCTCAATAAAAATGTGTCAGTCCTGTGCCTGTGTGCTGCTGGGGGACCACATCTGGAGCATTTATATTTGTGTTGTTGAGCTTGGGGGCCTAAGTTCTCAGCTTTACACTTAGATTTGGTTTGTTGTTTTATTTGGAAAAGCTGGAGATTGGTCCCAGCTTGGTATCGTCTATAACTGTGATCAGCATGACACCAAGATCCTCACCTAAGTTTTGCACAAATATGTGGAAAAAGACAGAATGAGCTTGTTCCAGGCGCTGGATGGCCTCCCAGAGTGAGCATTGATCCATTGCTAATCAGGACTTTTTGGCATTATGCTATTGTGGGGAGGGCATGGGATTTGGGGCTGAAGATCAGACTATTTTATGAACCTCAGTTTCTTTTTCATCAAAATTATAATACACAGAATGTGCCCCGTCTGTGCTTAATACATGGAAGTGGCCTAATATACTGTAGACATTATCATTATTGTCATTAGACTTCTCGATTAATTACAAATATACCTTATTGTACAATATTCTTTTGTTCACTAAAATATCGTGAAAGACTTTTTCAAGAGCCTCTTTAAGGTGTAAACAGGCAAATGCACTGGTAGGTAGGTGAGATTAACCACGTCGTTGAGTTGAAGGAGTGAAACATTAACTGCCTCGTGGGATTCAATGATGCTGGTGTATCACAGCTCCAAGGGGACCCTCCTCTGTTACCACAAATTTCAGCTCAATTAAAATCTGATTGCTGAAATGTATAAATGTGAGCATGGCTAAGATCTGAGTTGTAGAGAGAGAAAGGGGTCTGGACAAGGAGAAGATAAGTTGTGGAAGGTTTGGGTTGTGGAAGGTAGACCCAAATAGCTATGTGGTTGGAATCCAGCATTGCTGTGTCCTTCACCTCCCCACAATACAGACTTCCAAGGCTACCTGACCGGTGAATAGTGTTTGTTACTACAGGGTTCTGACCGTGGAGCTCACTGGGCTCACCAGGTGAACTCGATTAGAGTGCATGGGCCAGGAGGCCTCCTTTGGCCTTAATAAAAGCAGGTGGAAAACCCCAACCCTTTACCACGAGCCCCGGGATTCCTGCCTAGTTTTCTGGGAGTTGGGGTCTAAAGCCCTCCAAAGAGTGGGCATTCCCCAGGGGACCAGGAGCCGGGGTCTCTTTCTTCCATTCGATGGAAGTCCCACTGAAACCCAGTTATTGCATGTGGCCCTGACCCAAATTCCAACTCCTCTCCTTGGGTTGGGATAAGGGTGGGAGAGAGAAAGCCTATGGCTTCCCCTTGAGTTTACAAGGCGTAGCCTGTAGGTGGTATGGTGATCTCCAGGCAGGGAAGACTTCGCGTTTCATCCCGCCAAGTTGAATCAAAGATATCTCAGGAGGCCCCAGGATCTGGACGATCAAGAAAACATTAGATCATATTCTGGACTGTTTTGATGATTTTATTTTTGGTACTTTGGTGATGCTCAGGTTATTTTCCAGAAACGTGTGTCCTTTAGTCACTCAGTTTTGATACCGTCTTTCAGGCCAATTGTCTATTTGTCTTTCAACCCACCTTCATCATTTCATTCGTTGTCTGCATTTAGGTATTTTCAGCTGTTTGAGTCATCATTTATCTTAACTTCTCTGTCTTTTTATTTTTAAAGATTGGCACCTGAGCTAACATCTGTTGCCAATCTTTTTCTTTTTCTTCTTCTCCCCAAATCCCACCAGTACATAGTTGTATATTCTAGTTGTAGGTCCTTCTGGTTCTGCTATGTGGGATGCTGCCTCAACATGGCTCGATGACTGGTGCCAGGTCTGTGCCTGGGATCAGAACCCAGGAAACCCAAGCGGAGCACGCAAACTTAACCACTCCACCATGGGGCTGGCCCCTAGCTTCTCTGTCTTGATTTAGTTCATCTTCCTTTCTTTTAGCTCCACCAGCTTCATCAACGAGGTCTATTGGTGAACAAAAGCTCGCTGAGTGTCCGTGTGGCAGGCGAGGGTCCAGGATGCAGTCAGTGTCACTTAGGGCAATGATGACATATTCTCTGCCCTCATGTAGCTTCTAGCTAACTCATTATTTGTGTCAAGTTTCCCAGAAACACAGACATATTTTCCCTCCTAAAAATCTCATTCATTCATACATTCATTCATTGAACCAAAATGTGCTCCTAGGTGTGTGGTATTTTGATAAACTCTAGACAAAAAAAAATATGAATAAGACTCTCACAGCTTATCTTATGATTTAGAGTGGACACAAATAAGCCAGTGAAGCACAGGGAACCGGGCCGTGACAGAGATTCACCCAAGGGGCTGGGAGAATGCATGGGGCTTCTGAGGTCCAGGGAAGGTTTCCTGAGAGAGGGGATTGTCACATATTTTGGTTATAATTCTTTAATTAAATGAGTATAGATTGAGTTCACTGCAAAATCAGCTTTAATATCAATATTTATGAAGTGAACTTTACTCTCCAGATGACACCCACTCTCACACGAGCTGAGCCGTTCTGTGCGTGAGCTGGTTCCAGGATGGGTATCCTCTCTCTCAGCAGCATCAGTATAAGCTTGGTCTTTGCATCATTCCTGTTCATGGAGAAGAGCCCTCTTTCTCCTATTGCTTCATTATTTTTCTCACTGATCCCATGTATTTGTTTTCCAGCATTGTGTACCAAATCACCACAAACTTAGTGGCTATAAATAACACCTACTTATGTATCTCAGTTTCTGTATGTGGGACGACTGGATCCTCTGCTCAGGGTCTCTCTGGGCTGAAATCAAGCTGTTGGTTGAGGTCTCATCTGGGGATCGGGTTTCTTCTAAATTGAGTCCCTTGCATTGTAGGACTGATGCCCTCAGCAGCTAAAGGCCACCCTCAGTCTCTATCAAGTGGTCCCCTCCACAACACCGCAATTGCTTCTTCAAGACAGGTGGGAGAGCATCTCTGTTGCTTTGTGTCTCTTTTAAGAGCTAATCTGATCAGGTCAGGCCCACCAAGGATAACCTCCCTTTTGATTAACTCCAAGTCATCTGCCTAGGGACCTTAATCACATCTGTCCAACCCCTTTGCCAGATAAGGTAACCTAATCACAATGGTAACACTCCATCACAGTCAAAGGTCCCACCCCCACTCCAGGGGAAGGAATCACGCAGGGTGTGTACACCAGGCAGTGGGATGTTGGGGGCCATTGTAGAATTCTGCCTTCCGCATCACGTGTCCCTGAGGTCAAGTGCCTCTGGTGCATCAGCTCAAGTCCAAATGCCTTAATGAGGCTCACGTGATGCCTACCCACCATCTTGGTCTCCTTTCTTGCTGTATACGAGCCTCCTCCCTTCCTTCTCTGTGCCCCAGCCATCCAGCCGTATTCCAGTCCCGAAATACACTCAGTTGTCTCTAGTGCCTGTGCTCCTCTCCTCCTGTCTCAGCTTGAACACTGCTTTCTCTGGGAAGCCTCCCTGAATTCTCTGCCCCGCCCATGGCCAGCTGCTCTTGCTCTGGGCATCCCCAGTGCCACCTTCCCTCCCTCCCAGCATCATCATCCCGTTTCTCGTCTGTGGTAGGCAACAGTTGCTTTCCCCAGCTAAACCGCAGACCATGGGGATGCAAATTACCAGTGATTCTGCAGCAGCTAGTGCAGGGCCAAGAACTTAATGAAATTGTTCCGTGCCGGTCGTTTTACAGATGGTCTTGGTCTCGGGTGGGAAACCTGGACAGCCAGTGCTCTGGGTGAACCTGCATGTCCGCTTTGCTCTGTCCACCCATGTTGGGCTATTTACAGACAAGCTGACCTCAGCCAGGTGGGGCCCCCTCACAGGCACTGTCACCTGGTCCTCTCTTTCAGTCTCTTGTCAATACCCCTAAGGGCCCTGCTGGCATGATCTGTGTCCTTCCCCCTCAGCCGACTGAAAGGTCCTAGAATTGGGGACAGCACTTCACGGGCTCTTTCATCCTGGGGCTGCATGGAGCGATGGCACAAAGGCACTCAGCATGTGTCTGGAGGGCAGTCCTGGAGGCTAACCCCGTGTCAAATCCTGTGTATCCAAATGATTAGCCATGTGACTCAGTTTCCCCATCTGAAATCAGGGACTAATAATAGCATCTCCTTCCTCAAAGAATTGACGTGAAGAATAAATGAGATAATATACATAAAGTGCTTAGCATAGACTCTGGCTCAGGTAAGTGCTCAATACATGAGAACAATAATTATTTGGAAAAATAAAGGCTCGCGTCTCCGAGCTTACCCTCCGTGTTGGCATCGTTGGTAATTTGCAGCAGTAAGTGTTGTATCTAAGAGTTCAGTCATCTCCTGGGAGAAGTGCTGGAGGTGGTCAGGGAGCTCAAGGTGCGCTCTCCAAGGGCGGTGTAAAGGCTTGGAAATCAGAGCCGAGAAGGGAGAGACTTGTGCACAACTTCTGATAACAGGAGGGCTGCCCTTCAGTGTGAGAAAGGAGCCCGCTGGCCACCACGATTTGACTGTGAGGGGTCAGGAACATGTTTTAAAAATAAGCCTTAGAGAGGCAGTGAATCCTCTTGCATTTGGCCCAAAACACTACGAAATTCTGCTAGTACATGGCTTGAAAATATCTTACAAAAGTTATAGACGCATCTTCCGTGCTGATAATTGTTGGCTCATGGAACATTTATAATTACAATACAGCTACATTCTTGCTAAATAAATGTGAGATTGTTAAATCTGATGTCGGTTAATAATCAACAAATTCGGCGAACAACGTGAAGTTGCAGCACGTGACCGTCTCCGCGGCGGCGTCTACAGTGTGCCCTGCTAATTAGAACCTGCAGCTTAAACGCAAACGCGTGTTAGAACTCCCCCTCCCGCCTCGGTGGGCTCCATGGACGCAGCGAGCGAGGGGAGCACCCCAGACCACCACCCTCCGCCTGCAGTGTTGCTCCCAGGGGCTGGCCCACACGGGTGCTGCCTGTTGTCTTCGCCAAGATGGACAGCTAATGGCCCCAAACTGAAAGGAGGTATTTGTTCAATGTTATTATTCCTGCCAGTGGAGAATTGGGAATAATAAGCTTCCCTTTGTTAGAACACTGATTTTTGTCAAGATATTTTAAAAAGTGTTCATTTGGGGAGAGATGGAGGTGGAAAACTGTGTACAGGATGTAACCATTCTGTGTGGGGAGGGGTGTGGGTAGAATCTCAAAGCAGAGGCTTCCCTCAGCTCCTTTCCTTCCGGGGCTGGTGTTTTGATTAGCCTGTCCTTTAGGCTATGATTAGCGTCTTTTGGGGGAAAGTATTCAGTCCATAAATATGAAAATAAGCCCATAATTGACCCTTGGACTGAATTTGTTTCCGTTAGATTTTGCCATTGGAAAAGGCACCTATTTGCAGAGTGCTGGATGTGAAAGCAGCTGATGGTGTCCTGCGTGTCTGATGGCAAAGACAGCCCTTTCCAGGTAGTGTGTTCGGGAAGGAAGGGGAGAAAAAGATGGGGAGGCAGGGCAGACAAGGGTGGGGAGGGAGGGATGAGCGGCTTTTTTCCTGCTGTAAGCACAATTGGGTATAGCTCAGAAGTGTCTGCCGAGTTTATACCCTGAGTGCTAATTAATCTGATGGCTCTGGAGGAGCCAGTCATGAGACCCTCGGCCCGTCCCATTCGTTGTCATTAGGGTCCAGCACAGACCCAGCTGGGGAGACTCAATGCGATGGAGACTGCTGGAGATGAAAGATGAGAAATAGTACAAACCAGGGAGCGCAGAGAGGGCTGCCACACGGCCAGCGGGTTTCACGTGGCTCTGTGAATCCTAGGTAGGCTCTCTGTTCAGTGGGACTGGCTAAGGCGCAGCCTTCTGGGAGAGGCTGGGAGCTGCCGCGGTGCACCCCGCCTGCCGGATTCCAGTTGCTGTCTTGGCTTGCAGCCACGGCTCTGGAGTTCTGCTGCACCACTGGAAGGTTTTTCTTCTCCCTTTTAATTTTCCCCTTTCTGGAATTCCCACCACTGGCTAGAAGGAACATATGGTGGTGCAATGGCATCGGGATCATTTATACATTTAGCTAGAATGGGGCACACCACGAGTAAAGAAAACAATTCACTTCGCAACACGGGATGCAGACAGTTTGAGGCCTCTCGTTCATACCCTTCTCATAAACAGATCCACCGGAGGTTCACAAACCGGTTGGGAAGCTGCTGGAAGATGATTGGACCCACTGGGAATAGGGACTCTTGAAATGTTCGGGTCTCGTGAAAGCCGCCTTTGCCGAGATCAGCTGGACTGAAAAGCTCCCCAGCCGGTGCCTCCAACGCTCCCCAAGGAGGCCATGGCTTGCTGCCTCTTCGCAACACCAAGACGCACCTGGCCTGTCCTCTGTTCTGTAGATCATGGCATGGATTTTTCCTTCTTGTCAATAGGAGGAAAAAGTACAGGAACATGAATTCTTTAGGGCAAAAGGGACACTTCTGCTTTTCTTTCCCAAACCACCCTCCCCTTCCTTCTCTTGGGATCTTCAGAGCCATCTTTACGTGCAAACATTCTGTTCCACTTCAAAAATCCTGCCCTAATGTCCTCTTTAATTTGACCGGGTGCCTCCTGTCAGCAGAGACCCCAACCCCCCAGGGCGGCAAAATCCTGTGAGGGCAGTTTCCTGAACTGGTGAGTCTCAGACAGCTCCCCTTGGGGCATCGTAAATGTGCCAGGATGGGGTTCCACACTCGAGTGCTGTGGAGAAGCGCTGGGCTAAGCGCGGCTGGATAGACTTCGCTCTGGCAGGACTCTTCGAGTCTGTAACACGGGCTGTGAGATCCCAAGAGTGGACATGGCTGATAGCGTGTCACAGAAATTTTTCTGTTTTTAAAAATTTATTTATTGGCAAAATACACATAAAGTAAAAAATGTGCCACTTTAACCATTTTTACATGTGCAGTTCAGTGGCATCAAGTACATTCACACCGTTGCACAACCATGACCACTGGCCACCTCTAGAACTTTTGCATCACCCCAGACTGAAGCTCTGTCCCCATCAAACAACAGCTCCCCGTTCCTGCCCTCCCCGCCCCTAGGAACTTCTGGTCTCCCTTCTAGCTCTGTCACTTTCCCTATTCTAGGTGCCTCATGTAAGTGATATCATGCAGTATTTGTCTTTTTGTGGCTGGCTTATTTCACTTACACAATGTCCTCCAGCTCCATCATGTTGTAGCATATGTCAGAATTTCCTTCCGTTTTAAGGCTGAATAGATTGTATAGATATACCACATGTTGTTTATCCATTCATCTGTTGATGGACACTTGGGTTGTTTCCACCTTTTGGCTATCTATTGTGAGCAGGGCTACTGTGAACATTGGTGTACAGGTGTCTATTCAAGTCCCTGCTTTCACTGCTCTGATGTATATACCCAGAAGTGGAATTGCTGGATCATATGGCAATTCTATGTTTAACTTTTTTTTTTTTTTTTTTGCTGAGGAAGATTGACCCTGAGCTAACATCTATTGCTAATCTTCTTCTTCTTTTGCTTGAGGAAGATTGTCCCTGAGCTAACATCTGTGCCAATCTTCCTCTATTTTGTATGTGGGACACTGCCACAGCATGGCTTGATGAGCAGTGCATAGGTCCTTGCCTGGAATCTGAACCTGCGAACTCCAGGCCACTGAAGTGGAGTGTGCAAACTTAACCACTACTCCACCAGACCAGCCCCTATGTTTAACTTTTTGACTGTTTCCCAAACTGTTTTCCACACTGGCTGCACCATTTTACACTCCCACCAGCCATGAACAAGGATTCCAATTTCTCTACCTCCTTGCCAATACATGTTATTTTCCATTATTTTTGGTAATAGCCATCCTAATAAGTGTGAAGTGGTATCTTACTGTGATTTTCGTTTGCATTTCCCTGATGACTAGTGATGTTGAGCATCTTTTCCTGTGCTTCTTGGCCATTTGTATATCTTCTCTGGAGCAATGTCTATTCATGTCCTTAGCCCATTTTTGAATTGGGTTGCTTGTTTGTTTTTGTTGAGTTATAGAAGTTCTTTATATATTCTGGACATTAACTTCATATCAGATATATGATTTGAAAATATCTTCTCCCATTCTGTGGGTTGTCTTTTCATTCTCTTTATAGTGTGCTTTGATGCATGAACATCTTTAGTTTTGGTGAAACACCATTTATCTAATTTTTCTTTTGTTACCTGTGCTTCTGTGTCCTATCCAAGAATGATTGCCAAATCCAAAGTCATGAAGCTCTTCCTCTATGTTTTAAGAGTTTCGTAGGTTTAGCTCTTATGGTTAGGTCTTTGATCCATGTTGAGCTCATTTTCGTATATGGTACGAGGTGAGGGTCCACCTCTGTTGCTTTGCGTGTAAATGTCCAGTGGTCCCAGCACCATTTGTGGATGAGACTGCTGTTTCCTTACTCAATGATCCTAGCACCCTTGTTGAAAATCATTTGACCATGCATGCGAGGGCTCCTTTCTGGGCTCTCTGCTCTATCCACTTGGTCTACAGTCTGTCCTGTGCCGGGATCACACTGCTTTGATTACTGCAGCTCTGTAGTAAGTTTTTGAAATCAGAAAGTGTGAGTACAACTCTTGTTCTTTTTCAAGTTGTTTTGGCTGTCCCCAATTTTTTTGATTATCGTTCTTTTTTTCCTGGGCCTATTAACGTCTCTCAGATAAATATTCCATAGAACCACTTTGGGCAAGGTAACTTCGAAAGTATCTTTTTTTTTCAGTTATAATTTGTCTTTTCAAAGTCCATAAGAAAATTGTTCACCCATTTTTGTTCACTTTTCATGTAAGAAAATAATGGTCCAGGCTGTTAAAAAAAATTTGGGTGAACTGAATTTTGTTCTTATCCCTGGAAAATCACCGCTCTGTAAAAAGTTGAGTCTCCTTGTCGTGCTTCTGGGTGTAGTGACTGAGCGTCTGTGTGCCTCGGCTCCCCTCCCCCGTGCAGGAGACTGGATGGCAGGCTGTTCAAGATGTTGTGACAATTAGTGAAACAGAATCTGTAAAATGCTTTGAGTACTTTGAAAGAAAAGTGTCATGTAAATTCAAGGAAAAGTACTAGTCTAACTCCCGAATCAGTGCAAACATAAATTTTCCCTGCTCATTTTATGGAATATCACAGGTGGCACATTCCCTTTTCCAGCAATCCTGAGATGCCTGAAATCTGGGACACAGGCTCATACTCTAACTTGTCTTGCGAAGTTTTGTTATGAAAAAATACATCGAAAGCAAATCAAACAGGAATTGCTTCTGCTGCAGTGTAGACACTCAGAGTTCAAGGGCAATTCCAAGCCGTAGTACCAAGGTATGGAAGAGTATTCGTCAGTTTTCAAGCCCACTCAGATACATTGCCCCCTCCTTAATGTTTTCATTTTAATTTTTATTAATGTTATACATATACATAATTTGGAAAGCAAATAGTTCCATAAGGCTTATTACGGGAAGAAAGCTGTCCCTAAGTCACCCTTCCATTCTCCTCACCCCAAGGCCGGTGATATTATTTTAAGCTCTAGCTACTACGCAGTGACTTTCTGCTGGGGATGGCGACATTGCTCTGTTACACACACCCCTCTGCTCCTTCCCGCCACATCGTGCTTCCCTTGCCACCATCCTCCCAGGAGAGCTCCGTAGAGTTTTTGGTTAGATCAATAGTCCATTGTTACATTACTATGACTTTGGAAATATTATTTAGAGCTGAACCCTAGAGCATACTAGAATTGCATTTCTTTTCTCGCGCATCATTTATTTTCCTAGTCTTAATTTTTTTAGGGGGAAGAGGCTTAAATTTCTATGTTCCCATCACTGATTCTTCTCCAAAGGATTTGGCGCAGTTGATTATTCCCATTTTCTGGATGCATCTTCTTCACTTGGCTTCCCAAATGCCCCACTCTTGCTTTTCTTCCTCTCTTAGTGTCCTTGCTGGTTCCTCCTTTCTGTCTGTCCCCTTAGTTCTTCTGCTGTAGGTTCTTCCAAGACTTAGGAAGCAAGCACAGGGTCAGCTGGCATCAGAAGACTGAGCTCTCGTTTAGAGAAAGCAAACACTGTGTCCTGTTGCTACACAACAGCTGCTGTAGCCTCGCCTTAATTTTTGGTCTTTTCCAGCTTATTCTTTAAAAAGATTGACCTAAAAAGTATCGTTGGGGAAAAGAAATAAAGAAAGATTACTTGAGAAATAGAAGTATGTTTACGTGTGATAATTTTCTTCTATGGGGCCATGGCCGAGGATGGGGGAGTGAGAGAGATTTACAGTACACACACACACACACACACACACACATACACACCACGATTTATTCTCAACAAGGGGCACTGAGCGAGAAGCTAGCACACAATTTCTATTAACAGTAATGAGAATTGTGTGAGTGTGTCTCCATTCACAGCACTGGAATTTTGCCCCTTAGGGTCCACATAAATTTGAGGGTTGACCATGTGAAATGCTCTTTTATGGGCAATAAGGGCACCAGAAGCAGATACATGTTTTCCTAAACCTGGCCCCCCACCAGTGCATGTCTGCATAATTCTTCAGATTTTCTTCGTAGAATCCAAGTGTAGTGAGCAGCTGCTGGTAGGGCATAGGCACTACCCACAGCTCTCCACCACTCTGCAAAAGTCACGTCGCAGCAGCGTCTTTCGTTATGAAATCCAACCCTGGGACTGTAATTCTGCCCTTCAGGTGTTTTGATTAGAAATCTTCCAGCTAATATAGAGCAGAGAATTCTAGTCCTCTATCCCTGTGCTTTGTGCAATATGTAGAAAACTTTGAAAATGAAGGCTCTCACTATAAATAGATTCTCACACACACAGACAGACACTTCCAACATGCACATGCACACGCGCACACACACACACACAATAGCTAGAAAGGGTGTTGGGTTTATGAAATCCTTGCCTTTCCTTCGTTTATGTGAATGCAGAGGCTTATATCATTTAGTTTCTAATGTATTTGGAAATACCTCAAAAGTGAAATTGGGGCCAGCCCAGTGGCACAGTGATTAAGTTCACACGTTCTGCTTCAGCAGCCCGGGGTTTGCTGGTTCGGATCCTGGGTGCGGCCATACACACCGCTTGGCAAGCCATACTGTAGCAGGTGTCCCACATATAAAGTAGAGGAAGATGGGCACAGACGTTAGCTCAAGGCCAGTCTTCCTCAGCAAAAAGAGGAGGATTGGTGGCAGATGTTAGCTCAGGGCTAATCTTCCTCAAAAAAAAAAAAAAGAAAAGAAAAGAAAAATGAAAGCATCAACAGATAGGCAGCACCAGGCCACCAAAGCTTACTGTCCATGATGACCCAAATCCTCTATGTAATTCAGGGCAATTCCACCCAAAACAGAGCTCACCCAATGTGGCATTTCTCTTTGGCTTTGAAGACTTTGCTTCTCAATATTCAACAGATAATTATTAATCAACAGATTCTACTATTGATTATGAGAATTTTGATATGTCTCCATTTCTACGAGTGTGTGTCCCCCACTGCATATTTGTGACATCACAGTGGGTGGGGCCGTACAGTATTCGTGCATCCTCTGTCTGGCTCATGGTCGACCTATGTGTGTTTGTGGAGCGATGAGTGAAATGCTGCTATCACCAATGTCACACGGATGCTCCCACCATGTTCCAAAAGCCCAGGACAGAACTTCCTCCTCTTTGGATGAAGCTGCCCTCAAAGCTGCCTTACAGCCACTGCGTCTTGGTGAGGTGACTTCTCGCACGCGGATGGTGTCATGGCGGTGCCCTCACCGTGGTTCTCTACCACCGTCTCAGCGGGAGGCAGGCTGTGGGGCTTTTGCACTTTCGCCTGATTTTACATCAAGACTTCAAGGCCTCAAACTAAATTTGCCTTAACGCTTGTTTTAGGTCTTTCATTTTATTTGTTAAGTGTAGTTCGATCTGCAAATTCCACTTTCACAGAAAGAAGGGAGGGAAGAAAAGTCATGGACTCAGTTTAATCCTTCACGAAGTGATGTCATTACATTCTGGCTTTTTTGGGGTCAGATGTGATATTATTATCTTATATGTTGTTGACTTGACAAAAGGAACCGGGGAGGGGTGGTGGGGACATGCCACCCACATCCCCCACGTCCCCCAGACCCATCGAGGGCAGCACACAGAGGCCACGACCTGCACTCCAGAACTTTCCAGCATGCTTACTCTGATAATAACTCTCGTTCCCACCTGCTGTGTGTCTGGTTCTTTGAGTCTTCAAACAAAACGGACAAACAAACAGAAAGGAGTTAACATAGAAACCAAAAGTCTGTTTCCCTCAGTTTTAGGGACCGGCCTTCCCTGTGAAGAGAGGAAGATGCGTCGTCCTCCTTGTCCCTTTGTCTGCCCAGCCAGGTGAGAGGAAGGCTCCAGGCCAGGGCACGAAGATGCCAGACCCTTCTAACAGGTCTGTGAACTCCCTTTAGGGAGCGGCTTTATTTTATTTGTCTCCAAGATCCCCTCAAGCAGACTTAGTTTCTTTAAATTTCCCTTTGAAATAATTTTTACTAATGTTAGTAGGAAAAAAAGTTTCAATAGGATTTACAATAAAAAATAAATCTTTTTGCATCTTGCATCTCCCAGCTACTCAGGTACCTCGGGAAGGTGACCCTGTTAGCAATTTCTTGTGTACTGAAATAGGCTCTTACCGGTTCTGGTTGACTCCTCGTTCCCTTAGGAGGCCGGAAATGGCTTTGCCACTCACTGGATACTTTCCTGGGTCCAGCTGGGAAAGGTCTTGATTGGAGCAGGTGGCTGGTACTCAGCAGTCCTGGTTTTTCGTGAATGGTCTGATAAGCAAATAACACATGAACTACACCTACCAAAGGCTTCTGCGGCGCCAGGCATTGTGCTCAGCCATTCAGAGGCATGGACTCATTTAATTCCCTGAACAGCTCTGTGAGCTCAGTACGAGCTCATATCCATGTCACAGAGAAGAAGGACCAAGGCCCTCAGTAGGCCTCGCCAGGGAGAGTGAGTTCTCCGTGGTCACGTGGCCCATATGGGGCAGAGGCAGGCTCTTCTGAGGCTTATTCCAGTCCGATACTCTTGACCCCTGAGCACATGGCCTCTTTTGCTGAAATGTCTCACCATCTTTGATTATCAAGCTATGCATTCTAGGCTCACGTCTACAGCTCCTAGAGAGAGTCTTCTCGAGGCACAATGTCTGACTTCACCAGCTCCCACCATGTCTTTGCCTGCCCTGGACTGAGAATATTCTCTCTTCCTCATGACCTGTGGGTCATTTGCTGGTCCTCTGGAAGGAAGAAGGCACTCAGTGAGTTGGATTCTCTCTTCCACACCACAGGAGCCTTGTGGCCTGGAGTTGGCGCGGCCTCCTCTGGAGCTGGTGATGAGCTTGTAAAAGGGGCTGGACTTGGCCAAGGCAAGTTCAGAGACTCGTTCAGGAAAGACCCTGAGACCCAAGCCAGGTAGAAAGTCAAGCAGGTGGGCAATATTAAAACTCTGTTTAGACATGGGGCAACTGGTTTGGAACCAGAATTGAGAGGCATGGGGGCAGAGGATCAGCGGGTGTCAGTCCTGAACATGGTGCTGCCGTATCAGGACTGGGCTCCTCAACCATAGCTGGGAGAGAACTACCCTCCTCTGCCCGGCTCTGGGCCCAAGTACTTCGTACAGGAATGTTCGAGGAGCTGTGGAATAGATCGTGCAGCAAATGTTAGCTGGTGTTGCCAGTGCCTGCGTGGACTGTGGCTTTGAAGTAATCCTTCTATTTTGACTGAAAAAAATTTCATATTAATGTGACATCTTATATTCATGGTCTGGCTCTGCGTGGAGCTTTAAGACCTAATTGAATTGCGGTCTCAGAAGAAATTGCCATCATGGCGCATGAGCCCAATTACAGGGTCTTGTGTGTGTGCACATGCTTGTGTGTGCTTGTGAGTGCATATGCACACAAGCGCTTGTGTACACGTGTGCATGTGTACATGTATATGTCGTGTGTGTGCGTGCATGGTGAGATGTTGACTTGCTTCCACGTATTTTCTGTTGACTCCTACTTTTCAACTAGTTGCCTCCATTCTCATGATAACCATTACCATTTATTTAATTTACTTTTTGTGTTCTTGGTTTCTTCTTTCTCCTTTGCCTAGAATTCTTATCTCCCTCTTCATTTAGTTAATTCTTGCTCCCCCTTTAAGTTCGGGCCCCAACTCCCTCTGGAAGACTTCCAAGGGACAAGTTAGATGCTGAGCCTTGGACTTCTGGAATATCCAGTGTGCCTCTCAGAACCTTGGTAAGAGCAGGGATCGTGCATCCGGAGTGTTGGGGCTGGAGTCCGCTGCAGATGCACTGTGCACGTTTATTGAATAAGTAAGTAAATGACACGAATTTGGCTTTGGGGACATATTTGAGAAGGTAGTGGGGCTTTACTCACAGGGCTGGGATTTAGGGCCTGAGGGTTCAGGTAGAGATGGTCAAGAGACCCCGACCATGGAGAGAGCTGCGACCAGGCGGGACCAGAGCAGGTTTATGGGGCAGTTAAGGAAGTGTAACTTCGGGGTCCCTCACTTGCACACTCCCTTCCTGAGGCTCTGGGAGCAATGTCTTCCCGTGATTGTAAGGTTTGTATTGAGCAATATTTTATTGTTTTTCTTGAAGAAATTCCCCTAAATAATATAAATAAGCTCCCCCAAACCTGCCTCTGCCCCTTGGCAGTCCTATTAGTTTAGATCTTTGGCAATAAATGTTTAAAGATAAAGAGAAACAGAATAACAAAACAAAACAACAAAAACGTAAAACTAGTTTTCTGAGATTTGCTACCATGCCAATTGTTCTCCTTGCTGTTAGAGCGATTACTGTCCTAATCACGGGTACTGCCACTTATGAAAACTTACTCTCAAATGAGATTAACCCAACAGCACAGACGCCAGTGTATGTGCATCCTTAGTTTGCAGGAGTTTTTGATTTCAGGAGAGGTTTCACAGTAACTGTACTAAAAAGGAGACCACATGGTAAAGGCCTTTGACTCCCACTGACTCGTGCTCCCTTCCAGCCTCATCCTCTCTCCCCTCTTGATCCTCCTGCTCACAGCCATCAACTCATTAAACGTTCCTTCCCGTATTTCCAAATAAATCCAATATGAGGTCTGCCTTCCGTCATGGGGTTCTGGCTCCTTACTCACTAGCAGTTACCGGTCTCTGCAAACACTGATGGGTTTTAATTATCGTATCCAACAATCAATTTTGGGCAAAGATTCCTAACAAAATAATCTCTATGGGGCCCTGGACCTGTGATCAATTTCTCTCCTTTAGGTAGTTTTGAGAACAGTAAGTGAGAGACTTTTAACCAATGCCAAGATCTGCGAGAGACATCTTATTGGAGTCTGCATAACTCTGGTACCTCTAAGGTTTACTTAGCCAACGCTGAATCACAAGCCCAAAAGAAATACAGTGTTTGATTGCTGTATGTTGTTTGAAAATACACTCACATACATATATACACATATATACAGGCACACACACATACGCACATATATACATGCACAATGTTATTATATATGTAATAATGATGACCATATATATTAGTCAGGGTTCTCCAGAGATATATATTATAAAATTATATATTATAAAATATATAATAAATCTCTCTATTTATACGTATGTGTATATAATAGGAATTGGCTCACATAATTATGGAGTTCAAGAAGTCCCACAAACTGCCATCTGCAAGCTGGAGAACCAAGAAAGCAGGTGGTATAATTCAGTTTGAGTCCGAAGGCCTGAGAATTGGGCTGCAGATAGTCATGTCTTGGTGTGAGCCTGAAGGCCCGAGATCCAGAAGCGCCAATGTCTGAGGGCAGAAGAAGATGGATGTCCCAACTCAGGCAGAGAGAATTTCCCCTTCCTTTGCCTTTTGGTGCTATTCAGACCCTCAACGGACTAGATGATACCCAACCCCACTGGTGAGGGCCATCTTCTCTACTCAGTCTACCGTTCAAATGTTGATCATTTCCAGAAACACCCTCACAGATACACGAAGAAATAGTGTTTAACCAGCTCTCTGGGCATTTCTTAGCCCAGTCAAATTGACACATAAAATTAACCATCACCACATATATTTTCTACCAGTCCATACTCATCTCTCTCTTTCTCTCCAAAGACTTTGCTAACTAGGTAGATATTACCCCATTTTACAGATGAGGAAGCTGAAGTTTGGAGATATTAAGTAGCTTGGTTGAGGTCATTGAGCTTGCTAGTAATTGTAGGAGCCCGCGTGTGAGGGCAGATACGTGTGACTGCCAAGTCTGGGGCCTTCGCTTCTGACTCTGCCTCCAATATGGCTGGATGATCAGAACACCTCCCTTTCATTAAGTCAAAAAGAGAATCATAAGTGCTTCTCACTGTAAATCCTGTGCCAAGCATAAGAAGACGCATTTCAGTCGAAGAAAACCTAATTATAGAGAGGAGCTCACAGATCACCACCCAGCCCTCAGGCTGCCATGTATAGCCATGCAGATTGACCCCTGTGCAACTCCAGGGGCCCCCATTCTCATGGACCATGATGGAAATGGTGTCACCTGGAGCCAAGGCAGTGTCCCCTCAGTGCCTCCCAACTAGCGAACTGTTTCTGACTTAGCGTTTTGTTTGTCATTAAGACTGCTCACCAATATTCCAGGCATGTGATAGGATTGGAAATCCCCATCCCCTTAAATTAGACGTGGCTGTGACTTCCTCTGGCCAATGGTCTTTGAGAGGAGTTATTGTGAGTCACTTCTAGGCAAAAGCCTTTACGAGCTAGTACATGATGGTATTTGTTTCCTGGGACTGCCGTAACAAAGCACCATGAACGAGGCGGCTTCAAAAAACAGAGATGTATTGTCTAGTTCTGGAGGCTAGAAATCTGAAGTCCAGCTGTCGGCAGAGCCATGCCCCCTCCGAGGGCTCTAGAGGAGGACGCTTTCTTCCCTTGTTCAGCTTCTGGTGGTTGTTGGCAATCCTTGGCATTCTTCGGCTTGTAGAGACATTACTCCCCTCTCTGCTCTGTAGCCACATGGCCTTCCCCTCTGTGTGTCTGTCTCTTCTGTGTCTGTGTGTCTGTATCTTGTTTTCTTCTCATGAGGACACCTGCCATATTAGATTTAGGGTCCACCTAATCCAGTATGACTACATCTTAACTAATTACATCTGCAACAACCTGTTTTCAAGTAAGGTAACATTAGGAAGTACTTGGGGTTAGGACTCAACACATCTTTTTGAAGGACACAATTCAACCCATAGCAGTGATTTACCATGATTCCTTTCCTTTGTCACAGCAACAACGAGCTCCATCAGCCTGTGTGCCTGAATTAGGACAATGTCAGGTAGACCCCCAAGTTGGACATGTAGCAGGAACATGGGAAAACCTTTGTTTTTGTAAGCCACTAAGATTTTTGGATTATTATTGCAGCATAACCTAGCCTGTCCCAAATAATAGACCAATATAAATCTGAATAATATACTTTTATATTTATGTCTTGGTTTAGAACTTTGTATAATGTCTATAACTCATGTATGGAAGCCTGCTAATTCTGCTTCAATGCTCCTCTCTCCATTCCTCCACCAAGCTGTAGGTGTAGCTCCCTGTGGCCCTGTCATCAAGATCTGGTCAGTGGGATGTGAGAAGTAAAATGTGACATTTTAGGTTTTCTGGGTCACATCCTTGAAAGGAAACTGCGTGTCCTTCTTTTCCTCTTCTGCTTCCCATGGGTGGGGCCAGGTGCATCCAAGCAGATGAAGGCAATACTGGAGGGGTGGCTGCATGAGGGAGAGGAGGGTCCTGGTTCCGGAGGGACCTTGTGGAGCAAAGACCTCTTCCTGGTCCGGACCACCTGTCCACCCCTGTAGTGCCCATCCACCCCTGGACCACCCGTCCACACCGGACTGCCCATCCACCCCTGGAGTGCCCGTCCACGCCTGTAGTGCCCATCCACCCCTGGACCACCCGTCCACCCCGGACTGCCTGTCCCCCGCTGGAGTGCCCGTCCACCCCTGGACTGCTACTGAGAGAAGAATGAGCGCTTGTCTTGTTGGAGCACTTGTCTCCTCGTTTCAGCAGTCCGCATTGTGCTGTAACCAACATGCATTCCAGGTGAAAACCGGAGAACTGACTTCACTTCAGCTAACCTCCTCCTCTCGATTTCTTCACAATGTTTGTATTTCTAGTATCATTTTTAGTTTTTCTTAGGGTTACCTTTGTGACTTTAAGTAAAGACACCCTTACGCCGCTATTTCTTGCTCCATCAATGTGACTTCCTAATTTGTAAGATGAAGATGTTAACACTCCTACCTTTTCTTCCACATCCTGCTTTCTGTCAGCTGCGATTTTGTAAGGTTGTTAACATTTACATTACGTCCTACAACTACAAACAAATTTGTTCAGGCGGATTCCCAAAGTTTCAAATGAAAAGGCTGAGTGTATGTGTTCTAGAAACAGTGCTCAATAAGGGCCAAGTGGAATATGAGAACCAGGTTCTTTTCTGTGGGTCCAAAGGGTGACTCTTGGACCACTTAGAGTAGTGGCAAAATTAACTACGTTCTTAAATGATGTCAATGCCCTAAAATCAAGTTAATTAATTCACTCACACTCATTTATTAGATGCCTATTATGGACCAGACACTTTTCTAGGCTTTGAGAATATAGCAGTGAATAAAACTGCCAAAAATCTTTGCCCTGTGGAGTTTATATTCCACTACGGAGAGACAGACATGAGACCAGATGTGTAAGGTGTTGATGTAAATGGAAACAAGTGAAGCAGACAAAGTGGATAGGCAGTGCTGCGTGTGGGTACTGCAGGGTTCGAGGGCATTGCCAGGGAGGACCTTACTGAGAAGGCGACGTATGAGATGAAAGAAGAAGCCGTGCACTGATGTCAGGGAGGAACACTGCAGAGAGAGAGGGCAAGCTGACTGAGGGTGATCACAAGGATGGGCCGTGCAATAAGAGCTGGAGAAGGAGGGAGTAAGAGCACTTGGACGGTGGTGAGGGGCACGGATCAATAGGTTATCGGTCCTGGTGGGGTGAAGGATCTTCAGAGCTGGGGAACTAGAAGGAATGAGCTGGAAAGGCAGGATGAGGTGGTCTGGGGGTGATGCTTCATGTTGAGCTTGTTGGGGGTGGGGGTGCAGTATTTGGTAATGTAGGATCTAGGGAGTGACCCAGTTGAGGTAGGGCAGAGAACATGGTCATCAGAGGAGTCGAGGTCCAGAAGCCAGAAGGCCATGGTATCGGAAAGGTCATCTACAAGGATACTGACACCTCTGAGAACCATGACTGGAGTCGTGTTAGAAGGAGACAGTGAGCTAGGAGCCAAAATTGTCAAGAAATGATGGCAGTCAGGAGATGACTATACTAGTTGAGTGCAACAGGGAGGGGTGGTGGGGATACAGTCTGATGGCATGAGGCTCAGAGCTGGGTGTTATTAAGGAATGGGAGAGGAGAATGAGGAGAATGATGAGGAGCAAAGGGGTGCCCTACCTCATTTCAAGCTTGAGAGTTGTGGGAGGAAAGACTTAGCAGGGCTGTGGGCAGAGGTGCTCTTGGGGGAGAACCATGTGGGGTGGGTGAGAGGGTCTGGAGGTGAGGTCAGAGAGAGGTTGAGAAGATGGGGATTGGATGGATTGAGAATGAGTCCTGGGGTCACAGAGTGGGAGATGGAGTCCAAAAGGGGAGTGGACAGAGCCTTCTGGGGATTAGAGTTTGGGGCCGAGTGTCTTGGGGTGACTGATATGAACTGGGAGAGAAGGTCTAGTGCTCGTGGCGAGCAAGGAAGACAGTGGTAGGGAGGCCGGTAGCATGCGGGAGATGGGTGGAGCGTCTTGCTGGGAGCACACAGGTTCTGGGGCTGAGGGTGTCAGCTCTGCTGTCGGTGTTGCAGTCCCGGAGGGGGCCTCGTCCTCTGCATAGTACTGGGCAGGTTTCTAGACCCCCCAAGCTCAGTTTCTTCAAATGTGCATGGAGATAATATTGTATCTACCTCATGGTGTGGCTGCAATGATGAAATGAGGTCAAACAAGGTAATTCCAAGGGCTGGCATGTAACAATCAAAAACCTCAGTCTTCTTATAAGGAGGATGCTGCTACTGCTACCATTCTCTTGGCTGTGCATTTTGACCATCACTTTCTCTTTTTTCCCTTTTTTTTTTCAAGTTTCTAATTACTTTTAAAAAAATAATTCAGAGTTGACATTCTTCTAACCACTGTCGAGGACCCTGGCCTGTTGGAGGAAGCTTCTCTCTGGCCCGCAGGGTCCCACTGTCTGCAGACGCCACACCAGCACTCATTCTACCCACCCTCTCTGCTCCCACCAGTCAGTGCGTGCTTCCCAGGAGTCACTTGTGTTTGTTCCTGACCCTGTTTATGGCAGTTTATGCTTTCCATTATAATACTGTGATTTCAGGAGTGAGTGCTCAGTAGATGCAACTCACCATGACCATATTTCCATCCAGAAAAAAGGCTGGACGCAAACACTGAGGTGGTATTACAGGTAAGTTTTGTTTTCTTTCTTTTAACATTCTCTGAAGCTGTATATAGTGAATAGGCATAACTTTTAAATATCGGGAAAAATATTACAAAGTAACAATAATAATGAAGCGTGTTTGCCTCTCCATCTCCTTACAGAACTTTCCTTCAACCTTCTTCGCTTCTAAAGCCTTTGCTTGTTATATATGAGGTTATGAAGTGGAGAGGTATTTACAAATCCACATTTATTTTCAATTTAAAAAAAACATGTTAGGCACATTTCTGTGCTGCAAAATATTAGACTGAAAGTTCAACAGGACTCTAATAATACCTTGGTGGCCAAACTGCATCGGAAACAAGCTTGGTTGGGAAAGAAGACACTTCCGTTGATTAGAAAAAGGCTTCTAGTACAGGGCGCTGGTTAGTTGACCTTGCCCCAATCTGAGCCCTCTTCAAACACACCAGAAGCGTCAGCAGACTCTTCTCAGAGCTACTCGCTTTGTAAATGGGAAGTTATTTCTGCCTAAAAATGCGCAAAATACATTAGAAGGTAATTGCAACACATTTAGGATTCAAGAAACTTATTTGATGACTTTTAATGGCAAAATATACTATCTTCCGTTGGGCACGAGTTTATTTTGTTAGTAATGCTAATTGTTCAAACAGCCCTAAATGGCTTAAAAAACCTGGCAAACATTCTTATAATAACTCTAAGCAGATGGACAAATTTCTAATTAAATCTAAATTTATTCTTTATTTCCAACTTCCCTCAGAAAAAGACAAGGATCTCGCGCACTCTGACTCCTCCACGAGCCCTCACCTTCCGCCCCTCGCCTCCCTCAGGCGTCTAGGAGGCGCTGCTCAAACCCTCCATGGCCAGGGGCAACTTGATTCATTTAAAAAATTTCCAATCAGATCCAGAATAGCACGGTCTAGAACTTTCGCTTCATCATTTAAAAAACTCACAAAATTTGGTGTTTCATTAATTTCTTCCTTCTTAAAATTTACAAAAAATAAATCAATAGTTAGATGTAGCAACTTTTTTTTTAACAGATTTCTCAGGTTGCTCTTTTTTATATCCTGCTCCTCCTTCAGGCTTACTTTACTTCTTTCTGAAGCACATTCTTTGGTAGGGTTTTTTTTTTTTTTTTTTTCCTATTGAGGGTTCTATGGTTAATGAAATATCAGTTTTTGTAGGTCTGAAAATATCTTTATTCCACTATTGAGTGACAATTTGTCTAGACACAGAATTGTTGACTGGGAGAGTCTTTCCTTCAACCTCAGAAGGTATTATTTCGTTGTGCTCTGGCATCTTTTGTATCTGATTTGAAACCTCCTGTCGTTCTGGTTAATGTTCTTTGTTTTCACTGCTGTGTGTTTAGGTGTGGATTTATTTTCATTTTTCATTACCAGTATCCAGAGGTTGCTTTCTAACCAAGGGCTCAATGTCGACCTTCAATTCTGAAAAGTTTTCAGCCCTTATGCTTTTGAATAATGGCTTTTCTGCCATCGTATCTGTATCTCCTTTTGGAATGTTGGAACCTTTCACTCTGTTTTCCATGTCTTAACTTGTCTTTTATATTTCTTATCATTTTGTCTACCTCTGTAGTATTTTGATAAATTCCTCACTATCATCTTCCAACTCACTAACACCCTCTTCATCTGTATCGGTTAGAGTTTACTTTGTTGACTTCATTTTTTATTTAGTGACTATTTTTGCCTGTCCTGGGTTTCTCATCCATCTGTTACTCACATTCATTTGTTCATGACTCATACTTGCCTATTTTTATTCCATAATTCCTTGTTCATTGTGGCAGATTAGGGCTTTCATGGCCCACATGCTTTACCCTTCCTTGAAGCACCTGCCTTGGCCATACCTGCAGTTCCTCTCTCTGAAAAGCTGGAGTCTGTTTCCCCATACCTTCAACCTGAGTGGACTTTGTGACTTGCTTGGGCCAAGAGAATGCAGCAGAAGTGACAGTGATCCAGTTCTTAACTTAAGCCTCCAGAAGCCTGATGTTTCCACTTCCTCTCGCACCTGTGCCATTGCCATGAGGATATGTCCAGGCGGGCCTGTTGGAGGATGAGAGACACGTGGAGCAAAGCTGAATCACTCTGGTTCAGTGAGCTGAGGATGGGTGGCTCAACCCATACAGGTGAGCCAGCCCAGCGAAGACCAGCAGAGCCACACAGCTCATCCACTGACAGGAGTAATAAGGACTTATTTTTTTATGCCACCAAGGTTTTGCATGTTTTTGTTATTGTTGTTATATAGCCTTATTATGGCAATAGATAACTACTCATGCTCTTTTCTTGGATCTTATTCCTTCCTTTACTTCTCTGAACCTTACACATATGTATTTTAAAGTCATTTTGAGATTAATTTTTTCCATTTCATTGGGAGCGACCTCATGACTTGACTGCTGACTTTGTTTTCTGTATTGCTTAGGTCACACGTGTTTTGAAATTTTATTTGTAGGCTCCTTTTCTCCCTGATTTCTCTGAACTCACTTCCTCTGTGCCTCCGGTTGTGATCGAGGTCTTCACTGCGGCTCCCATCCCTGCTGCTGTTGGGAGTACTGCACATCTGCCCACTGAGCCCGAAAGGGGCTTCGCCCAGGTCTGTTCTGGTGCTTCCTCCCCTTCCTCCGCCTCACAGCATGTAGCTCCGTGGACATTAGTGAGTTTTGATTAGCCCTTGTTTGTGGTTGGGGGAGCCCCACCTCAGCTCCTGAAGCGAGGATGGCTTTCCTTCCCCTCCGCTCCTGGGGTGCTTCGAGTCCTGTTATTACACAGAGCTGGACTTCTAGTTGCCTCTTAATGTTTCTGGATGGGAAAACTGCTCTGGATCCACTCACTTCTGTGTTTTACTTTTGTCCACAGAATTGTTCACGTTATATTTGAGCTTGGCTAGACTTTTCAAAAATATACTTAAATACGTTTTGGAGGGATAGACATGTAGATCAGTAAAACAGAACAGATAATCCAGAAATAGACCCCCCACATGGACACTCAACTGATTTTTGAAAAAGGTGCAAAAGCAATTCAATGAAGGAGATACAGGCTTTTCAACAAATGGTGCTGGAGCAACTGGATACCCATAGGGAAAAAAAAAAAAGAGAAGAATCTCAACCTAAACCTCACACCTCATACAAAAATCGACACAAAATAGATCAAGGATTTAAATGTAAAATAAAACTTTTAGAAAAAAACATAGACAATCTTTGCGAAATAGGAACAACCAAAAAGTTCTCAGACTTGATACCAAAAGCATGACTCACAACAGGAGAAATGGATACACTGACTTCATAAAAATTAAACACTTTCTTTGTGTGACGGATCTGTTTAGAGGATGAAAGACAGTTTACAGAATTGGAGAACATATTTGCAAACCGAATATCTGGCAAGGACTAAATATCTAGAATATATAAAGAGCTCTCAAAACTCAACAGTAAAAGAACAAAAATCTAATTAAAAAGTGGGCAAAAAACACAGAGAGACATTTCACCCAAGAGGACATCCAGATGGCATATTTGCACACGAAAATATGCTCAACATCATTAGCCATTAGGAAAATGCACATTAAAATCACAGTGAGATATAATACACCGACCAGAATGGCTAAAATAAAAAATAATGACAACACCAAATGCTCATGAGGATGAGGAGAAATGATCACTTAAACTTTGCTGGTGGAAATGTAAAATGGCACAGCCACTTTGGAAAAATAGTTTGGCAGTTTCCTGAAAAACTAGCCATGCAACTACCATATAAGCCAATAATTTCACCCCTGGGCATTTATCCGAGAGAAATGAAAATTTATGCTCACATAAAGACTTGTATACAAATGTTTTATTTGTAATAGCCAAAAACTAGAAACAACCCAGATGTCCTTCGGCAGTTAATGGCTGAGCAAGCTGTGGCTCAGCCATGACATGGAACGCCACTCACCAATAGAAAGGAACAAACTATTGGATTATTGGAGGGATCTCAAGGGACTTATGCCATGTGGAAAAGCCAGTCCCCAAAGGTCACATACTGTATGATTCCATTTATGTAACATCATTGAATTGACAAAATGGTAGAAACCAAGAACAGATTGGTGGTTTCTGGGGGTTAGTGATGGGCTGGGGTCAGGAAGGAAGCAAGTGTGGCTATAAGGGGACAACATGAGGATCCTGGTGGGGATGGAGATATTCTCTATCTTGACTGGGTCAATATCAATATCCTGGCTGTGATATTTTACTGTAGTTTTTTAAGATGTTATGATGAGAGAACTGGGCAAAGGGTACACAGGACGATTACCTAAAAGTAAAAAGGTGAATTAACAATGTTTGTGTCCAACACTGCTGGGGTTAGAGTGGAATGGAGAGATCAAAATGTGAACTTACAATGTCATCTGACTAGAAGCAAACATATTGGTAGAATATGATACTAAATCAAATTATTGCCTTTAAAAGAAGGTATGCAACATGGGATGGACCTATCAGTGGTGCGGAGGAAAATGTTTGGCTTCTAAGTGAATTGCTGCTAAATTATCTCCTCTCTCTTCAATGACTTCTATGAAACAATTGTGGAATACAAAAGCTTTCTAAAGTCTAGAAATGTTAGCCCATTAACACTTCTATGCAAGCGGTCTCTCTCGTACAACCTGTAAAAATTGTGAAATGAAAAAATGAAATAAGAAAAAAAGCATAAATCCGTACGCTGGCTTTTCGTTACAGAACGTGAGCTCTTTGAAGGTGCGACGCTGCTCTCCCGTGAGGCAAAGAGAAGCTGAGTTCTCTAAATAAATGTTGTTTTCACATCAGACAATGGTTTCGGGTTGGTATACTATTCATCTCCGTGTTTCTTTCTGTGAATTTCAGCACACCAACAAAAACCACCCTTCTTTCTTTTCCTCTCTTTCTATTTTTAAGACAAAGAACCTCATATTTTATGAAGACTTCAAGGAGGCTGGGAAGCCTGGTCCGGCTTCGCTTTAATTCTGGTGCTCAGCCACTGCCCCTCTCCAGCCATGTTTCCCATCACAACTTGAATTTAAATATTCTAATCAATTTATTTTAGAAACTCCGACAGCTCCCTTGTGCCATTGGCGGGGAAACTCTCTTCAGTTTTTTCTTTCTTTCTCCTCCTCCTCCTTTTTCCTGGGAGACGGATATTTCTTTGTGCGCAGGGTGACTGACTGAATTTTACCTGAGCTAAATTATAGTTGCACATTCTAGTAATTGCAGAGGGCCACACAGAGAAACAAAGCATTCACGGCTGTTGTAGTGGGATTTCCCAGATGTATAATTTCAAATTGCTATGGAAAAAAGCCTTGCAATGCATTAATAATAGCGTAAAATGTAACTCAGTTGGCCAAGGGTGAGCGGAGGCTTTATTTTCTTAGCTACAAAACAAGCTATAGACCTCAGGTGACTAGCATTTATGGTTAAAATGGGTTTTCTATTGCACACCTTCTGAAACACAAAATAAGAAAAGATTTACACTGAATCCTGTCCCCATTCACAGCTCTGCACCGTATGCCCAGAGACACATGTAAAACGTTCAAACGCTGCTTGTTGTTATTTTTTCCCTTTTTATTCACTAGTTCAAAAAGCAGAAGATTTTTCTGTAATTCAAAAGCACCCATCGACGTCTCGTGGGAGAAGCAGGTCACCCAGGTTATTTCTTTTCTATGGTGTCATTATTCTCTACCTAGCGTCTGATAAATACTGCTCTTGTGACGTCAAAAAAAAAAAAAAAAAGGAAGCAAGCAAGCAAGCAAGAAAATCTGAAAGTCATACAATTTTCTTAACACCTGAAGGCACAGGGCTGTGACACCTTATTTTATTTGATAACTTTAGGTATGTATACATGTGGATGTGCCTGCCTACGTCCGTCCAGGGCAAAGAGAAGGCGAGTGTGTTTCGGAATCAGGTTATGAACCGGGTTATGGGGGTGAGGAAGTGATGTATAGTTATGTGTGCTACCCAGCCTCAAAGGGCCAGAGAACGTCTTTACACGTCTTCCTTGCTCTTCACCAACATGCAGACTGCTCTATCCATCTAGACTGAGGTCACCTGAGACCTTCCGCACAATGGGCTGTCAGCTGAGGCCCACTCCTGGTTAGAATAACAATATTTAGGTAGTGTTTCACAAACGTCATTTCTTTGTCTCTTCCCAATGACTGGGGAGTGGCTTGATTTTCTCTATTTCGCAGGATAAACTTGAGACACCTAGAGGCTGGAGCTGTGAGAAGGGGCAGAGGCTGCACTGCTCTGGAGCCTGGACCCTTCCTCTCCTCCACGGGGACTGGGTCTCCGCAGCTCAATCTGGTGGGCAGGCCAGCTTTGTGGTTGGCTTCCCTGGAGGTGATACCAGGAGACATTGCACACCCCTCCTCATCATGACAACAGTGCTGTCCCCTCCGCACCCTGGGTACCCTGCCCTTAAACAGGCATGGAAAGATGCAGCAGGTGGCCCAAGGGCACCTCTTTGTCTGTAGGTTGGTGCATGTTTTTCTGCCATGGTTCGAGTTCAGGACTCCTCATAAAGTGGAACAGGCCCTTCCAGGCACTGCGGGCCAGAGGGCCACTGGCCAAGGAGGGGCCCAGTGTTATTCCTATCTCCAAGGAAAGGCGGCATGGGAATTTATTTTTATAAAGTTTCACATCCTTATGAATAGCATGATATTTCTTTGGGGATGAAATGTGGTAGCTGATGCTTGAGAGCTGTGAGGACCCCGTGGTCCAGCCTCTGGGCACCGTGTAAGGGCACGGGAGGCGGGGTCGGCTGGCCGGGTGGAGGGAGGCCCCCTTCCTCCTGGCTGGTGACCTTGGCTGGAATGAACATCCACCTCCCAGGGCTGCTGGGAGCTGAGCCCAAATGCCAGCTCCTCACAGAGGTCTCCCTCACACGCGGGCACAGCGGTCTGCTCGCCTTCTGGCACTGCACGCCCTCCAGTGACCTTGTTCGTTTGTGCATTCCAGTCTTGGTGCCTCTCACCCTCATCTGAACTCGCCACCTCTCAGGGCAGAGGTGACACCACGTCTGCTGAATCCCAGCACTGAGGAGATTCAGGCGGACGGCCGACACTCAACCAATGTTGGAGAGAAAGTGCAGAACTCTTTGTCGACCGTAAAACACACTTGCTGGTCACCAGCATTGTTCTTATCTCTGCCATGAGTAATGAGGAAGTTCTGTGGTGATCAGATGTGGATTTTGGTGTCAATAAACTTATTCGAATCCTAATTCTTTGATTATCTGTGTATCATTAGGCGGATGACTTAGCCTTTCTAACTCTTGGTTTCTTTGAATTCTACCTGACAGAGTTGTTTGAGGGATGAAAGGACATTTTGAAGCCATCAGTAGTTAGTAGGCACTCAGTCAATGTTAGTCCCCTCCCCACCTGAGGCCGTGCAAGTGGGCGCCACCAGAACCTTGTTGCCCCTCAAGAGAGGGAATGACCAGCTCTCTGTTGGGACTTTTAGGGGCGGTGCTTGGCATCTCACACCTTGAAATTGGGAAAGCAGAATCCCCCTGTGCCCTAGGCTGAATGTTTGTGTCCCCCCAAATTTGTGTGTTGAACCCTAAACCCCCAAGGTGATGGTGGTAGGAGAAGGGGCCTCTGGGAGGTAATTAGGTCACGAGGGTGGAGCCCCCATGAATATAATTAGTCCTCTTATAAGAGAGACTGAACAGAGCTCTCTTGTCCCTCCCACCATGTGAGCACACAGTGAGAAGTCTGTCGTCTGCAACCAGGAAGAAGGCTACGCCCAGAATCTGACCATGTGGGCACCCCGATCTCAGGCTTCCAGCCTCCAGAACTGCGAGCAGTGAACTTCTGCTGTCTAGAAGCCAGCCGTCTGTGGTAGTTTGTTACAGCAGCTGGAACAGACTGAGCCCCCATGTTACTTCCTCAAGAACCATGCCTCACTGTTTGAAGCCAGCTCAAAGATCAAAACAAAACTTGTGCAAATGTCACCTGTGTTTCCCTGATCGTATAGACGATCCAAATAGATAGAGGTCCCAAATACAGCCACAATCACCCTGTTCTACTAGACAGGCAGACTCAAAATGGTCCAAGCACTCCTGGGGGTCCCTAAGGGACTTTTAGGGGATCTATGAGGTCAAAATTATTTTAGTAATTCGGTGAAGTGTTAGTCTCTCTCACACAAGTGTATTCTGCAGATTACGTGACATATAATATTGCACCAGACTGCACGCAGAAAGAGATGAGAGCCCAGCTGCCTTCTATTCAGCCAGACTTTAAAAAGATTGCACAAATGTAAAGCAATGCCACTCTTCTCACTGATTTTTTTATTTTGGAAAAATAAGTTATTTTTCATAAAAAAACATGATAATGGGTAATGAGTTCTCTATGGTTATTTTTAAATGAATTAATAAATAAATTTCTCAGTTTTAATTTCTAATATGATAAATATCAGTAGTTATAAACCACACACACTAAAGTTACTTGGGGCTCTCCATGGTAAGAGGTGTGCTAAGATCAAAAAGTTGGAGAGCTGTGGTTGTAGAAGATTCTAGAAGAACTCCTTGATTACTATGTGGTGCCCATGGACTGTCTCCTCTCTGCTCCTGCTTGCTGAGGTCATATCTCTGTCACCATGGATGCTCCTGATGACAGTGCCTAACATACCCAAGTCCAATGCCCAAGGACCTGTGGAAACGACTGAGGGCCTCCTCACTTCTGTAGTCCCAGAAACCCACGAGTCCCAGGCCACCACCATGGTGGACACTGTCCTCAAGGTCCAATTCTGACTCTGTGTCTTCAAGGAGAAATGTTGTCCATGTGGCTGTCTTCTGGGCTAATGTCCTCACTGTCCCCCAGCAATGGTTCTGCTCAACTCACGAGCCCCATGCCCACAGGATGACAGAGAAAGAGGCCTCGCAGCCTACGTTGGTACTGAAGAACCACACTTTAGAACTCAGGTATTGAGCCAAAGGGGTTCCTCTGAGGGACAGTCACCAGGCTCTGGTTGGAACTACTCCTCCTACTCATTCCCCCTGATCCTACTGACCTTGGACTGCACTCCCACAATTTCCTGTCCTTCTCCAGGATGCATGTTTCCAGGAGGCCCCTCTGCACCCCATGACAGTAGACAGTCCTTGGTGACACCCCGTGATCTTCTAGGGATGTTTGATCAGAGCAGGAGTCCCACTCGGTGAGTGTCGCCTGTGTGTGAGTGCGCCTTTCCCAGTGACCCTATTTCCCATCAAGAGCTCTGCAGTCACGGTACTAGCTGCAGTGAGGGCCAGCTTTGAAGCCGCCAGGCTCTTCCTCACGTGAGCACTGAGGTACTGTGTGATCTCGTGTTACATCCAAGTTGTGAAGGAGTGATGTGTGCTCCCACTTTGTAACTTTTGGTGCTATTTTATTTTCCTCTGGGCTAATCCTCTTTTCTTAAGACCTTTCCCCAAAGTATGCATTACCTACCATTAACACTGAATAAAAATTTAAGATTTTGTTTTGCATGAAAAAATTTCTTCAATTATAGAATGGAAATAAAAACTCTATTCCCTCAAAAAATGTATTTTCAAGCAGGAGTATGATTTTTGGGGCAGAGGGATTTGGTATTTTACTAGAATTTGTAGTGAATTATCTACACATATGACTGGCCTGGAGCAATTAAATTTTATTATTCCTGTCCTTTGTCCCCAGATCAAAAGAGGACAGTGTCTGAGAACAGCAATGAAGATCCTCACTTTGTGGGGAGGGGTTGCAAAATCAACATTTCTTTAGGAGATGCATGCCCCCCACTTGAAGCTATCAAAATAGAAATGGCCAATTAAGATCTCCCCCCTCCTGCTCAAGTCCCATGTCCCTGGACTTGTCAGGCTGGTGGAGGCTCCCGATAGGAGTCTGGCAACCAGTCACCCGGGCTGACCCACGTGCTCCTTTCAATCTCTAATTTCTGTGATTCAAAGCCCGAGTTCATTATCTGGGAAAGCGCATTAAAAATAACAGCGAGAAAAGCACTTCAACACCTCTCACAAATTATAACAGTCGGATGCAATTTGGATTAGATAAAATATATATTTATTTTATGGAACAAACATGCAGACAATAAAATTTTGTTTAACAGTAACTGTATTATTCAGTGACTCAGTAAGGGAATTCAGAACTTTATTATTGAATATTGCTTTCGAGGCGGCATAAGGGAACTGATGGAACTCCCCAGTTGTCTTTAGAACAATTTCCCTGTACTCCTAATCATTTATTCTGGAGATTTTAGAAGGTTGCTTAACAGCATGGGTAGGCATTAGGGCGTTGCCCTAAAGAGAAGCCTCCGGACTGGTAACATGACAGTGTGACAGCCACGCCCCCTCTGCAGAGCGGGGCCACGCCTGGAAACTGGCTGCTGTTGGGGAAGGTCTGTGTTGCCATCTCTGACTGCGCAGTTATCTGCGGAGGCCTTGGTGCGGGAACACTTGGAGCTAGAGGGCTAACACAGACCATGTCTGCCTCACTTAGGACACCCAGCTGCAAGTTACAGAAAGTCCGGGCGCAGCCTGGCTCCAGGTTTGGATACAGGTTCTCCCCATCTTGAATCCGACGCTTGATGACTGTTGTTAACATGCGTCACAGAGAAGGTCTCACGTCCTTTTTTAACAGTGAGGAAAACTTTCCCTTCCTCTTCTTGCCTCTCTTATTGGCCAAAATTATGCTTCATGCCGATGCCCAAACCAGTCACTCACTGTGGGCCAGATAGCATTCACAGCTGGGAGTGGGAACATGGCTCACAACCCCAGAAGTACAGGCCACCTGTAGGAAGGTGGACAAAATTCTTCCATTAGGAAGGAAGAAAGATGAGGTCTAAGGGGCACAGGGCATGGCTACTGAGGGAGGGACCGAAGGCATCCATCCCCACATCTATGCAGAAAACTGCTTTTAGACCTGCTTCTGGAGAGGAGAATAAGTTAGACATAGGAGCTGGGTTTTACCTAAACCTGGGGAGTGACAGGACCAAGGCAAGTATGAAACAGGGTGAGTGAGAATTCAGGCAGTGAAGACTGCTCATGAAGACATCTCAACATTTCCACTTTAGTCTCAAGACTGGTTTGTTGATCATTTACTTTAACATGATCTTAAAGCTGTGGATCCACTTTTTCTCGCAAGTTTCTTGGCCTTTCCTGCTCTGTTGAGGTTGGGAACCCGAGGCAGCCTGGCCCTCTTACCACGCACATCTGAGTGGTAGACCGTGTGAGCAGTTGCTGATGTCATAGGAGACAAATAAGCAACAAACAACCGCCCTGTAATTTAAAAAAATCTCTTCGTCCTTGAGATACTCGAATTGGGATGAGGTGAAAGCCCACCTGTTACATCTGCTGAGGTCATCGTGCTCAAAGCCTGGACCAACCAGCATTGGCCGAAGGTGGGCTGTAGCATCTTTAGACAGTTTTTTGTGCTGAGTGTGCAGAATCCTGGAGGAGTCTACCTCTTCCTTTCGTCCCCACCATTCAGGTCAGCCTTCCTTTCTCATTAGTTTATAGACTGTGTAACTGACAGGAGCCTCCCTGGAGAGCTGCCTTTTATGGTAAATCTCTAACATTCAGGTGGCTCCCTGACCAACCGTGATAACGGTGCTTCCGGGGCTGTCATAAACCAAAGTGACTTCTGTTAGCAGATAAAACACAGATATAAAAAAATTTGTACTTTTTTACCCAGTGAGATGGTAGGAAAACCTTCTACTGGAAAAGGTTTGGGAAGCATCGTGAGGCCAAGAAGACTTGCTAAATATAATGTTCTTAGTTAGAGAGATTTCTGAAATGACTGGTTCAGTTGCTCCTCACATTGTGGGAAACAGTTACGTGTGGAAAAGCATTGGTCAAGGCCCTGTTTAATCTTTCAGACTGCACAAAGTTGAACTGCTCTGCTGACTGCCTCTTTCAGAAGGGAGAAAACAAAAGAGAAAGGGGAAAAGCACATTACGTGAAAAAGTTGTGACCAGGCTCTTTGTCAGGTGAGTTTGCTAAAAAAATGTGGGGGTGGGGGCTGTTTGTCTGGGGCTATAATTGAACGGATCCATCGAATTGGGCTTTAATAATTAGCAGCAGAAGAAAGGTCTATGATGAGGTGTCCCAAACACACAGATTAATTACATTGAATACATAAATCCTCATAGAAATCGTTTCTGTTTCCAGACATGGAACGTTACTCTTTATGATTTTTATGGCTCAGGACTCCTGGGGTTGTAATGCACATTCCCAAAGCCGAGTTTTCACAAGGAAGTGGCTGGGTGGGCTGCAGGTCACCCTTGATGGATCAGTCTCCCCTTCACGAGGTCTACTGTATGCACATCTGTGGGTTACAGTGGGTGCTGCCCTCCCCACACTAGGAAACAGCACTCGTTTCTCTGTTTCCGAACAGTACACCACGACGATGGGAAATCACAGATAGAATGGGAAAGGGAGAGGCAGGTAGACTCTCAAGTCTATAAAAAAGGTAACGGCTTCCCTTCCATAATTATATATCTATAAAAAATAATAAAGAAGATCCAGGGCCAAAGTTTTATGGCATTTATGCTAATGCACTGCTGAAACTCACGAGAAGTTACCTCTGAAGAGGGCTGAGGGAGGCGTTACGTTGCCCGTTCTGGTCAACCTGTACATGTTGCGGCAAGTTTCTATGTGCGTGGACAACCTGGGCCATTGTTCATCGTGCCCCTCGGCCTCTCAATCTGTATTCTGCTCAGATCCCTACTGAATTCTTCCAGCTTTAGAATTTCCTGATGGTTGCAGCAATACTGCTAAATTAACTTTTCCAATAGTAAATAGCTGCAAATATGTCCATTATAGACTTCTCAGGGCTCCTCCTCAGTGGAAGGGAGAAAATATTCTTATGTGGGTATTGTGCCGAGAGAACAAAATGCTGTTACCCTCGGTAGCACTATTTACCTTCAGAGTTAACTCTTTACACCAAGACCGTAGTTCCGTAGTTCTTACTTTTCTGATTGTGCAGGGAAAAGGAGCTCCTCTAGCTGTTAGAATGACAAATTGTCTAATATTTGTCTGGTATTACTCTATAAATACAGCGTGCCATGTTCTTGTCCTATAGCTTCATAATGAGCAGTGGCCATGAGGTATCAAGGCAGGAAGACAGGGCCCATCCAATTTCGAGTTTATTCCACAGCCAACGCCTTCCCAGTTGCTAATGAAAGAGTCTCCTGGGACTGGCATAGCTGAGGCTGGCAGCTCAGTAATATCATCCTTTTGCTTTAATTCCAGTTAAATCCACATTCTTATAGGGTTTGTGGCCACATTTAAAATGGATCCAAGTCTTTTAAAAAAATGCCTCCAAATACCTACTTAAAGAGTTGAAAATGAAAACATTGACAACATCGGCTAGTCGTTTTCTTCCTTTTTGTGTGTATAATTTTCTGCAGACTGGCCCAACCACCTCTTTTGTGGGAGCAAAGGCAGCAGTCCCCGGAGAGAGCGGCCTCACCCTGCAGGTTATGCCTGCGTGGAGCCTGGCCCATCGCTTGCCGAGCCTCTTTTGAGATCTGAACTGATCTGGCCATGGAAAGACACAGCGTTTGAAAACAAAACACTCCTCTATATCACCTTTGATTTAATAAGAGGAGGTTTACACATGAAAAATGGAAATGCTTCCCCAAGGGGAGCCGTGCTTGAAGGTCCTAAGGGCTCAGAGCAGGAACGTGGAGTCACATCTCCCACTCCCACCACTGCCTCCAGCGGCAATCCCACCAGGACCTCTACTTTCCAGCAACGTGAACTGGGAGACGGGACATCGGAGGAAACACACACACTGAACCTTCGATACCAGAGCAGCCGATCAGCTGGTGCGCCATGATATACATATTCATAACCCGGCGGTTCTAGGAGCCCGGCTAGGCATAAGGGACTGATGAGAAAAAAAAGTTGATTTATGATGATCTCAAAAACATGGTCTCCAAAGATGTATTCTGCAGCTCTGAGACCTCAGGTTTAAGCTCTATTAATTTTACAGAGCTGTCTGGGATTACCCATCTGTTTAAAGGTTAACTGTCTTCACACTTATGAAATGGGTATTTCTGTTTTGGTTCTTACTTTGTTCCTGTTAATGCTTTATAAAATACAAAACGCAAAGCCTGGCAGATAGCTTTAAATCTTCAGCATGAGACACCTACCTGACCAATTTTTGAGGCACACAGAGTCTTATCCAAGTCCTTTTGCAATGACAACTTGGACATTCCGCTTCTTTGCACATCTCATTTTGAATACAGTAAAAGGAAACACCATCCATGCGGAATCTTGCATTTTGGTTCCATTTGGGTGAATACTGTGTAGCGTATGTGTGTGAGTGTTGGGAGTTTCTTCCAGGATCCCCCTTCCAATATTTTTTCTTCATCACATATAATCCAAATACATGCCTTTCAGAATCTGAACATGATTATGTTCTTATGTGCAGTTCTGTTACATTTCCGGGATTTCATTTCCTCATATAAAAGAGCACATAATTTTTCCATCTTGATAGTTTTGGAAGTATGACAACTTGCTTTGCAAATCTGGTTTTGAATGTTGCCTGTTGAAAATTCTGTGACCCCTGACAATTTATTAGTCACTTTTTTAGCTTTCGGTTCTATTGTTAATAGGATCAACTCACGAAGGTGATCACTCATCTTTCTGTAGATACAAAGCATTCTACTGCTGCGGAGCGCCAGCATCACATCTCCAACGGACCCGCGGCTTCGCCGTGCACATGCGTGCCCTCCGAAGGCGGGAGGGGGCCTGGTGCGCCGGCGTGGAGGTGGAGCTGCGCGCTCAGTCCACTCTCTCCCGCGTCTCCGGTTGGGTTGCTAAGCTTCCGCCAGACACTTGGCCACGGATTAGTGTTACCATGGTTACCTGAGAGTAGCCCCATGGGGTGGACTAAAGTCTAGCTCTGTACTTCAATCCTAACTTTTTTGATTACGTAATCCTATCAGTAAAAGTTTTTAGAGTACTTCCCTCTCTTTACGCATGTTTATTATTTCATAAAGTAACGTGCATATTAACATTTCAAGTGCATTATCAAGCATACGTAGAATAGAAATTAAAGTGATCTTATATGAGTGAAATAAAATATTTTTAAGCTTTTTTTTAATCTTACTTATTAATTGTACAAAAATGTTTTTGCTTTCAACTTGCAGAGGTCTGCATTCATGTTCTGGATATTTAGCTGTAAGATGTCTTGTTAACTATAATGGCTTTCTACTATTATTAACTAATATTTCAATGTACACTATGAACTGAAGGTAGGATCATCATTAACAATGGAGGATGGGTCAAGTTTTCGTGATTTTTGTTTTGTGATTTGCCTGAGTAGAGAAGAGTCCCTCCTGTCTTGTAGACACTCTTTGCATTATTAGTGTTTTATTCAAGTCCCATATTCTTTGGATAAATCTTTCTTAATCCACCTGCCCTTTTTGTGAGGATAAATTTGGTTAAAGCTAAGCAGTACAGATGGCAACTAGACTACGTGAACATGACGTTGTCTACACAGAAGTCAAAGTATATTGATGTACACCTGAAATTTATATAATGTTATAAACCAATGTGACCTCAATTTAACAAAAAAGCTGAGCAATACAATCCGTAAGTCCACTTAGCTTCCTTAGTCACTCAGTCACAAGTGAGCTGTACCATGTGACAGTATGCCAACTTGTCCCATGGATTATCTTGTTGGGGTGTGTGCATCTCACTTGGCGATGCTGTTTCAACCAAGGAACAGGGCACTCAGGCATAATTTAAATATTCGAAGGAAGTTTTCACGGGTTACAGAGTACAATTCCTGGGGTCAGAAGTCCAGGTTGAAAAACCAGCTCCACCACTTCCTAGGCCAGGAATCTTGAGCAAGTGTGTAACCTGTCTGTGCCTCAGTTTCCTCATTTGTAGGGTGGGGGCAATAATAGCATTTATCCCTTAAGATTTATGAGGACTCACTGGGTTGAAGCATCTAAAACCACATCTGGTGTGTAGTGTGTGCTGTAAAGTGCTGGCTATTGTTACCATCATCATCATTGTTACTTTTATTATCTTATTACCGATCAGTATTTTTTATTGAATCTAAATGATTGTGGCAAATAAGAAAGACTAAGACATGAGCCATAGATATTTAAGCAAAAAGTCAGGACTTGGTTAGAATTTGTTTGGGGGTTTGGGGCACAAGCATAAATAGTTTCAAACTAATTACACAAGTGACAGGCCAGCTACAGTTCCCCTCTGCCCATGGCCCCCATCTGACTGCCCTGATACAGATGGCTCGGTCCAGCACAGCAAAGAAGATTTCCTTACCTGCCCACGAGAAATATTAAACTCAAGATAGAGTTGTTCTCCCCATACACCTCCTTGATGTTCTAACTTCCATTTTTTCATCCTTAAAACTCAGTCAGAAGATGCTAATATTAAAAAAAGACCTCCCTTTTTTTTTTTTAAATAAAGTAAAAGGTAGGGCAATTTTTGGTTAACTGTGCTGACAATACAAAAGCTATTCTGACTTCACTTGCTAGTTCACCTGCGGCTTAGCAGTGAGGATGGCTGTGGGTGTAGTAATTAATAACGCCCCATCGGAACAGTTTGGGCTTCTTTAGACAACAGAGGCTGATGATTACTTTTGTGTCTTTCTCCCTCGCTCTGTTCTTTAAAAGTTGCCTTCTGCAAATGTTCTCCAGCTGTTGAGAAATTGTTTTTCATCTGGAGCCTGCAATTGTTTTTAAGAGATTGATTCAAATGCATAAGGAGTCCCAGGGACTAGTATTTGCATTTAAACAATAATTATTAGATGCTAAATCTGTGGCTACATGAGGCAAGAATTTCTAATTATCTGCTATTATATGGGCCCCAACTTTTCCCAGCTTTCTTGCATTGACACAAGCCGCTGAGCACAGCAGCCACGCACATGCCAGAAAAGACATGCATGGTATGTCTGGCTCTGGCTGCCACAGTGCCCGTGTCCTCAGGATGCCCCTGAGTTGACCCCAAATTTGTTTTGGTTCATTTAAAATCCCAAGGACAGACATCCACCTCAAAGCACTGCTGAATGGTGACATAACCTCTGTGTCCCTCTGCCTTTAATGGAACTGGGCTGGGGGAGTCACATCCCGAGGCTGCTCCCCAGAGCTGGTTGAGAGCAGCTACTTGGCTGAAATATTCACAGCAGTTGTCCAGGGGCCTCAGTTTCAATCACTGGGTCTGATGACCTTTCTGGTGACACCACGGCACAGTCAAGAGACCCATGTAAGTTTCTAGTGGCCAAAAGTATCATTCAAAAGGGATAATATTTGAATACTAGTTGTTTTAGTGACACAGTAGGACATGGCTATTAATGAGAATCACATAAAAATAAAATATAAGTAAATATTATAAGTATATAAATAAAATAAAATTACATATGAACATAAAACAATTTTGAAGGTGTCATGCATCATAACCTTTCTAAATAATGAAGACAGAGCAACATGAATAGCTTCCTTTTCTCTCTTTTTTAATGTATCTTCTTAGGTTTCACTTGAGCAGAAAGGTGATGTGAGCATATATTCTAGGGCAAAGATTTCCCCCCAAACAACAAATCGACTGATGTGTTCACATGATCTGGGACAGAGAAGAAAACATTGTCCCACATCGTTTTATTCTATGTCACTAAAACAAACAACCCCTGGAGAAAGCTGAATCAATCCTGCTAATGATGATGGGGCCACAGCAAGTCAGGGGACAAGCTGTCCCTTGGGAGAGATTTACAGACGGTTCTTAAGGAGGCAGGAGAGCATTTGGAGGACAAGCAAGGTGGCGTCTGTGGTTTGGACTGCTTCCTCTGATTCTGCCCCTGAGTTCACCTTTGAGTGAAGGAAGCCAGGGTCAGAGGCAGGAATGGTGAGGGAAAGAGTCTGAGGTCCAGAAAAGTTGCTGAGGAGTTGGGGCGTGGTCACCAGCCAATCTGGGCTCGGACATCCCCTCCTCCCAGGTCTCCCTGGGGTCCCATCTGCCTCATTGCTCCTCATGTTCAGAAATGTGTAGCCCTGAACACTGTCCATGTCAAGACGCTATTTCCTAATCAGTTGTTTGGGATCCAGTTGGGAGCCATATTTGTTTTAAAAAAAGTTGGGGTGAGGGAGGAGCATACTAAGGCCAGAGGCTCTAAGCGCCCAATGAAAAGATCAAAGGAGGTTTGTCCTTATTCCCAGTTGACTCCCCTCTCTACCTTTGGGTCTGAAAATGCTCTTCAGTTTTGTCTCTGCAAGTGCGCCATCTTATAGCCTGACCAGCCCAGTTTTCCATGGTCTGCCTCCCTGCCACGAGTGTGCAGCAGAGATGTGGGGTAGTGACAGGACCCAGGACCCTGGACCCAAGCCTAGGGGGCTGCGGTCTCACAGGGAGCAAGTGATGCCTCAGCTCTGGCGTGACAACAAAATGACATCAGTAAATTTGGTGCCAAGAGGCCAAAACGCTGGCAGTCAAGAGAGGACAGTGCGGTAGGTACTTATCTTTAAGTGAAGAAACCAATCTTATTCACACACTACATGATCCTGTTTTTCGCTTCATTTTCTCCTCTAAAACTCTTCATTATCGCAGCTCTATTTTCCATTTCAAATGTTTAAAAATTGCTATCAAAAAGATTTTTCTTTTTAAAGATTTTGTGTTTCCTTTTTCTCCCCAAAGCCCCCTGGGCGATAGTTGTGTATTTTTAGTTGTGGGTCCTTCTAGTTGGGGCATGTGGGATGCTGCCTCAACATGGCCTGATGAGCGGTGCTATGTCCGTGCCCAGGATCTGAACTGGGGAGACACTGGGCCGCTGAAGCGGAGTGCGGGAACCTAACCACTCGGCCACGGGGCCGGCCCCATTATCAAAAAGATTTTTAAAAAATAGTGTAAATGTCTCCACTTGTGAACCTATTTGAGAAAAGGTAAAAAACAGTGAAAGTAAAGAGTTGCCAAAGAGAAAACAGCTTTACTGGCTGAAGTCCAGCATCAATGAAGCCTTTGCTCTCATAAGGCGATGATTATGACCTGGGAAACTTACTCCTGGGAAAGAAAATCCTCTTCTTTAATTTGGCTCAAGGTCCAGAGCCCCTGCCCCTCCTTCATGGTAAAGATATTCGAAATTCAGGGACTAGAGAGAGCTGGAAATGAAGGAAGGGAAAGAATAACCTGCTCGCCAAAATGGTGTACTCTTTAAACAGCTAAGTTGACATTAGCAAAGGACAAAATGTTACCTAAGTAAGAAAATCAGAACTAAGTCTGATGGTTCTATCCTATTGGGACAATTAAAATTGTTTTAGTTTCCAAAGCGTGTGTATATGAGAAACGTTATTGATAGGGCTCACTGAAAGATTGCTTATGATTTTCAGAGGGCAGCTCTTAGCCAAGCAATCATTACAAAGATTTGTAATTCAGTCTTCATTTGTACGGTATCTGTCACGTTGCAGTTGCTACTGTGGTTAGTTATTACAACACTCAGCAAAAGGGCGCCCAACAAACCGACAGCAAGACAGGTTAGGAAGCTTGTCCACAGCCAGATTCCAAAATATCAAATGAAAAGGATTTGACTTTCCATTCCCAGTCTGCCCACCTGGCCCCTAGAGTTGCACGGCCTCCGTGATTCCTGGCTGGCACGCCGTGGAAGTACTGAGAAGTGGCATCTGCTGCCTTCCAGCATTCAAAATTCTTATGCAACCCTTAAAACATTTTCATTTGCTTTTAAAATAAGAGAACTCTAAAAAAAATGGCCCAGTTCCCTTTTAAATTTCTTTACAAGTAGGAGAGGTGCTAAGATTTTCAAACTCTTTTTAACCCAATTCTGGAAAGCATGGGGGGGACTTTTTTTAACCTCCTGGGAGTTATTTAGTGGAGGATTTGTATATAGTTGTTTTCATTTTTGAAAAAAATGTAAGGTGAGATCATGGTTAGTTTTCTTTTCTCCTCTTCTGTCTTGCTTGTGTTTTATCAACTTTTCTGCAATAAGCGTATATGGGTTTGTAATAAGAGACACAGGAGTTCTTTTTTTAAATAAAACAAGAAAGTGCTGCTGTATGTTAGATATGATGGGTAAGGAGCTCAACATTCTGAAGCGATTTCTTTTTAGAGGACCAGATGCCCTGGTGACCCCCCAAAAATAAGCCTGTTCAAGAAATCCCAGGCGGGAGACTGCAGGATGTGTTTCTAGGCCTCCTGGGTGACGATGAGATGGGAGCATCAAGCGCCACGTCTGTGTTGAGTCCTCCACCTTTGAAAGGCCTTGGACAGGGCATGAGGCTCCTTGTCTGAAGAAGGAAAATCATAATAATGGGGCTGATGACTAGATGAGCTGGCCAGGAGCTTAGGGTTCTTCCCAGTAAGGTGGAGCTGGCCACACGGAGGCTCAGCCCTGGGGCACCCACTCACCCACTCATCCAGCTCCAACAACCACCACCTCTGGCCCAACCTCTCCCCCCACCCAACGGGTTCTTCAAAAATGAATCTCAGATGTCATAGCCTTTCATCCATAAGTACTTCAGTGTTTTTCTACAAGGACTCTTAAAAACAAAACAACAACAGCAAAAATAAGCACAATGCCGTTATCACCTTTGAAACTTAACAACAATTTCTTAAAAACACTGAATATCTGGCCAGTGTTCTCTTTGATTGTTTTATACATTTCTCACTGTTGTTCCTTTCAAATCTGAGTCTAAACGCGGTCCCTACATTTTATTTGCTTCATATGCCTTTCAAGGGTCTGAATCTATGGGTTTACCCTCCCTCTGTTTCCTAGTCATTTATTTGTTCAAGAAACGGAGCGTCAGTCCTATGGAATCTCCTGCATGCGGGATTTTGCTGACTGCATCCCTCTGGGCTAACAGCTTCTTCCGTCCCTGTGTTTCCTATAAACTAGTAGGTCGATCTCAATAACTTTCCTTTTGTTTTGCAACAATAATTCATGGCCTACTGACACTGGCTAAAAACAATCTAGACTTGTGAAAACTTTGAAACTATTTAAAAATGCTCCAAAGCTGATTACTTCAAACATGATACTTTTGTGCATCTTAATAGTGCTCAAACAATGGGGTGGTATGATCGTAGTGAGCTCGTCTTCCACCAGGCGTGGATGCTCACTTAGAGATTTTTCACTTTTACTTTCTGAACGTCAGGATAACCCAACAGAGGCCAAAGGCCCCTCAATAAACTAATACAGAGCTTTGTGGAAGCTTCTGACAGGCCCTTTTCAGAATTTCAGAGGAGGTGACGAATTCCTGCTTTCCTCTGGGAGCAGAAGGGTGCCTCCTGCGTTTCCCACTAGGGAAGGAGGACACTCATTGCGGTTCCCTCAGAAGGGATGTGATCAATATTGAAGTAGGCAGGAAAGATTTGGACAGTGTGCACATAATTTGCATAAATTTTAAAAGATGATGAATTAATTGAGCTGTGGTCATTAAGGTGCCCTACACATGGCATTTCAGTTTTTACCAAAACCATCCATTCATTCACCTTCAAAAGAGAGGAGACAGCCAAATCTGCCTATCTCACTCCCACCACCCACAGCTGGCCCTGGCTCAGGCTATGCCCCTGGTTTGTCACTTGACTGACTACAGGCATGGAGATGAGATGAATTAATGGATATGTAAATAGCTGTTCTGAATGCAAATTGGGAGAGGCTTGAGCCAGCTAGGCAGCCAACGCAGGGGTTATTTGTCTCTAAGCATTGACTGTCTTGGAGAAACTGTTCTGATTAGACCACAGAATGTTTGGTTGCAAATCATTTCCATCAACATGCATTTGAGTTCTTCCCATGGGCTCCCTTTCTGGTGGGCTAGAGGGCTGGTAAGGCCCCAGCCTCCAGCTCTAGGATGCCCCTCTTCCTAAGCCTCTGAAAGAATGAAAGGAGAGGATTTAAAGCATAAGCTTTTTGCACCAAGAGCACAGCACAGTCTGAAATGAAGGCCCTCCAGAGAAGGAAGCCTCTGCTCATGGGTGTTGGTGCCAGAATGGTGCTCACCCAGCTGGGAGCAGGTGTGACGTTTCTGAGAGTGCTGGGCTGTGAAGGGACCCACCAAAGTTGTCACTGGAGTCTATTTTCAGTTGTTTTACATGTTGGGGGTGGACTGTGAAGGGCTCTGGCACCCCGCGCCCGGGCACAGGGACCCTTCAGCAGATCTCTCATCTTATTGGGCCTGTTTTGCATGCAGGCAGGTGGTGAGAAGTAAAAGCCAAGAGTCCAGAGGCTTTTGTTACCATGATTGATGCTCTCCGTCGCACATTGGCTGGCACAGGTGCATCCTGACGAGGACGCCTCCGAATCTGAGTAGCCACTAGCTAGCCAGTGAGAATAGACCCAATAGGCTCGGAAGTGGGGGTGGGAAGAGCAGTATTTTCTCCTCCTGGACGTCTCTACCTTCTGGGCTAAAGCGATTTGCTTCTCCTCCACAGACAATGCTGCCTAGCACTTAATGCTACTTTAATTAATCTTTTTGGGGAAGGAGGTGTTTTGAAAATGTGACAGGAACTCATGAGGTAGATAATGGATTGATGGCGAGCCCGTGAGGGAGCCCAGCGTGCTGGTTGCTGGCGAGGTAGGGTGTGTTAAACATAATTCGGGGAAGATCCAGCCCTCCAGGACAAAAAATGAAAGAGGCATTTAATTGGAACACTTAGCAATCACAAAACCAAGACAGAGGTTAAATTGTTTTGAGCAAGAGAAATTAATACATTAAAGGTTACATTTCCAACTGTGAGGCAGTGAGCTGGGCTCTTCCATGGTGTCAGAATTACATAAGGCAGGAGAAATGGCTCTGAAATGATCGTGGAATCATTAACAAAAGCAAGGCGGAGGAAGACAGTTCCCAGCAGGAGGGTGCGAAGAAGAATAAAGACACGGAGAGAGCTCATTAAGAATGAATTGCAGACCATAAACATTTGAAACCACTAAGTGTGGAGTTCTATCTGTTATCTAATGACTCAGAAATTATAAAACTAGCAATGACTTTCAGAAAAGGAGTTGACTTTGCAGGAGGTTGTTTGCCATTACACACGCAAAAAGGTATTTTTTCAGTTGGGGAAAAAAATCTCTCATCTTTGTAAATCAGCACAATTTAAGCAACTTCAGCTATCCTCTGACAGATTTTTCTTCTGTATAATTACACATTGTCTCAGATTTAGTTATAAGGATATTGAAATGAACAGGCTAGGCGGGGGAAGGGAAGGCATGGGGGCGGGGAGGAGGAGCAGGGAGACAAAAGTCCACACCTTGACTAACTGCAAATTGACTCACCACTTTGTCTTCAGAAAGATCTAGAAAGCTCCATGGAGAAAGCCTTGCCAGTAAATCCCCCCCGAGTGGACTCATGCTTTGTTTGGATTGAGGGTAGATTCCATTTGTATTGTCGCTAATTGCATGGTCTGCTAGACAAAGAGTCGGGCTATGTGAAATGAGATAATCCATCCTTGGTATTGGCTCTCCCATCCCCCTTACACACACTCCTCCTGATGGGAGAAAGGGACCTTTGAAACTTGAATGATTTAAGACGCCATACTCTGGCCATGTGTGAACCCCGTAACCTGCAGGAGTGTTTGGTGCTGTAATTCAAATGCCCTTTACTCTGAGATTCACCCAAGTCAAAAGTGGCAGAGAAGCATCAAACTACATGATTGGGGATCACAACCAGGTCTCTATAGGGGCTCTTGGAAAAATAGATGGAGCTCTGGTAATGTGTATCCTTCCAGAAAGAGCAGCTGTGGGAAGCCCTGGGAGGGGGGAGCAAAGCTGTCCTAACTGCTTTGAGAAGGCCGGGCTTTTGCTGGGCAGCACCATGTCCAGTGGGCTCTACGATTTAGAGGGAGGCACATTTGTACACAGCTCTTTGTGACAACTAGCACCATGTCATCCTTCGAGGATCCCACAAGAAATGCAGGCGTTGACAAAGCCTGTTTGAGCCTTTCTAAATGCCTCCTGGTCTGTTGCTCTTTACCTTTTAACGTGCATAGCAGGGTGAGGCTAGCTTTCTCATCTTTCCTCAGCAACCAATTTCAGGGAACAGGGTTAACATGAACCCCCAAATATTTGAATATTAGTATTAAGACAAATTCACAGTGCAGATGTTCGTCACAAGAATAAATTACCAAAGGACACTGAGGAGCCTCCCCGGGGAAAGCTACTCATCTGTCTTCCAACTCTGCAATTCTAAGATTAAACATCCTCCAGAACTGGACCTTTCATAGATGAGGAAAGAAACTCCATTCTGTTCCTACCCATCATGAGCAGCTGTGGTCAGCAATATCATGTGGAGACAAGTGGTCTTTTCAGTCGACTGGGGGTCTTTATCCAGTAAGCTTCAAAGTGGGGGTGCCAGGTAGGGTGTTCAATAGGCTCAGTGATTTACCGGGGTCCAAGAAGATTATATATATACATATATATAATATATACATTACATATATATACATTATGTATACAGTTGTCCCTCGATATTTGCATTGGATTGGCTCTACCAAAATACACGAATGCTCAAGTCCCTTATATAAAATAGCATAGTATTTGCCACAACCTATGCAAATCCTCCTGTATAACTTTAAATCATCTCTAGATTATTTATAATACCTAATACAATGTAAATAGTTGTTATACTGCATTGTTTAGGGTATAAAGACAAGAAAAAAATCTACACATGTTTAGTACAGATACAACCATTGTAGGCCTTTCCACCTGCTGTTGGTTGGATCCACAGCTGTGGAACCTGTGGATATGAAGGGCTGACTGCATTTAATGTATACATATACGCGTGTGTATGTATATATATAGTTTTGATTGGCCCTGAGCTAACATCTGTGCCAATCTTCCTCTATTTTGTATGTGGGACTCCAGCACAGCATGGCTTGATGAGCAGTGCTAGGTCCACGCCCAGAATCTGACCCTGCAAACCCTGTGCCCCTGAAGCAGAGCATGCGAACTTAACCACTACACCACCAGGCTGGCCCCTATATATATAGCATAATTTGTTATGGAAGAAAGTAAGCTTTCTGAACATCACAATCTAGGCTGACCTTGGTGTCTCACGTTTTTGCTGTATTAGATGATCAATCATGCGTGTCCCACAGTCCTTGAGGTAGGCTGAGGACAGGATGGAATGCCACAAAGCAGAGGGCCAATCGGCAAGGACAGCCAGAGCAGTGCAGTTGACCCACGCCCAGTTAAGTGGCTTTATGAGTCATATTTTCTAGACTTAATCAAACCAACCCTTGCAAAATAGACACATGGACACAAGATTCCCACAAAGAAACTGCAGATTGAAGGTGATGCTCATAAGGCAAGAACAAGCCAACCCAAGAAATCGCCAACTCTGACATTTCCCTCTTCAGAGGAGTGCTGCAGCTGCCACAGGAAAGGTCTACATCGAGTAAAATTTGACCAAAAATTCAAAAATGATCGAGAGCACAATTGGACATATGTATTCACAACCATTATCCTTAGGGATGAAGGTTGTCCTAAGTGTTCACGATCCATATTGCACCTTTGTGAGGTATCATTTTTAACAATGATGACAAATATAGATTAAATATTAAAAAGAAGCTATCTTTTGAACTTTTCTTTAAATTGTATTCTAGTGGCTTAAATCAGCAGTTCTCAAACTTCTTGATACCAAGACCCCTTTACACTCTTAAAATGTATTGGCAACCTCAAGGAGCTTTTGTTTATGTGGAATATGTCTATTGATATTTACCATATTACAAATTAAAACTGAAAAAATGAGAAGTATTCTTTATTAATTCATTTAACCACATCAATAAACACATTGCTGTTTATTTTATGTTAACAGAAATTATATGTTTTTGATGAAATAGCTTTATTTTCCAAAGCAAAAAATAATAATAATGAGAACGGCATTGTTTACATTTTTGCAAATTTCTTCACTGTATAGCTTAATACATATTTAGATTCTTATATCTGCTTCTGCCTTTAATCTATTGTAATATGTTCTTTTCCTTGAAGTAAGTGAGGAAAATCTGGCCTCGTACAGCTTTGTAGTTAGAAAACAGAGAAATATTTCAGTCATCTTTTTGGATAATTGTAGATATTCTTCTTTGATAGTACACCAAAACTCGACAAATGGGTGTTTCTTACAAGTTATTAGTAACGTAGCCTCTGAAACCATGTTAATGAACTTCTGTACTTTGTAATGTTAAACTCAATGGTTTCTCCTGCACTTTTAATGACCCTTTTTCCCATGCATGGTTTTGTAACGTTTTGCATTGGCTTGAAGATATTGGTCCATTGAGCTGTGCAGACCTTCCAATGTTGACATATTTCATTATACACTATGAAAATATCACCCAATCTCATCAGAAAAGTCTTTAAGTCTGGGGAAGCTGTCAAGCTCATGGTGACAGATAAGGTTTTTCAAAATTTTAATTTTCACTCAAAAGATTGAATTTTATCATTGGCAACAAATACTGTCAGTTGTCTTCCCTGTAGTTACAGGCTCTCTTTGTTCGCTTTGAGACAATGTCTGCCAAATATGCAAGTGTGAAGAACCGTAGTTTGTTTGTCAGTCCTTCTTTTCAGGAAAAATGGTGTTCTGGGAAAAAAGCACCTCGTTCAGCTCCAAGAGTCCCTCAAATACTGCCCTGGAGCCCACCGCCGTCCTCTGTGTGCAGCTCAAGTGCTGACATGTATTTGCTGATCAAGATTTAATAAAATGATGATTCTTATCATTTCATCCAGGATGTGAAACTGACTTTTTTTGTAATGTAGGTTGTGGCAGTGAAAAATCCAGGGCTGCTAGCATGGGTGTGCGCCGGTGCCTGTGGTTTTGCTCACCATTGATTTTGTACCATCAAAGCAAATGTCAACACAGTGTAAAAGGCAAATAACACCCAGGATTAGGGTGGAAATAGTTTCGGCCTCATGGACTGACTGAACAGGGCTTCAGGACCCTGAATGACGATGAGCCACATCGGGGGCTGCCCCTCATTCATTCTCGTGTCTCTGATGTCTGACACCATATTAGAATACTGCCAGCACCCAATACGTGCTTATTAAATGAATGACAAAATAAGATCAGAAATAAGAGTGAGAAAACAGATAAACACTGGTTTCCAGCAAGACTTTCTAAGGCAATACAGCATATTCAATCACATTGCTTAATATAAAAAAATTAACAAAAAAATCAATTAATTTAAAATTTGAGCCATTAATAAATAAAATAAAACATTATGTATGTAATTTTATTTTGCTATCTATTTCTCATAGATTATGATAGAGATAATATTAGTATAGTGGTACAGGTTTATAATTTATAAATAAATAATTACACCTATATCGAGTCTGTATCGAGTTTGGTGCACAGATTTTTAAAGTTATATTTTTTTCCTATTGGCGTTCATAAGCAAATAATTTGGAGCTCACAGCTTTGGCCCGAGAAGAGGGTCTGTCTGTGCCTCTGGAAGGAACCTCCAGGAATGATCTGATTCTCTGATAGTCTCTAGGCCAAGGGAGGGTTTGGGATTAGTGAAGGCGGAAGAAGATGTTCCGTAGGGAATGGCCCTAATTGAGGTGCTTGAAGAGTCGCTTGCGGCTGGGGAATAGAGCGACTGACTGTGGTTTCCGCCTACATCCCTGAGGCTGGGAGCCCGGGAGTCTCCTTGCCTGCCCTCCACCTAGTTACTTACAAAGTCCCTCCCCTCCCTAACCAGTCTGAATCCTTCCACACTTCCCATCCCACCATTTTGGTTCCTACCCTCTTCCAACCGCCCCCCTGCCTTCCCACGACTGCACACGCTGTGTCCTTTTTCGTGCCCCCAGTGTGGACTTTCCAACGCTGGACATCCATTCTCCTTTAAGAGTTTTTGGTGTTTCTGTGACCTTCAGGGTAGAACTCCAGTTCCTTAGCACAGCACTCACGCCAGGAGTTGGCCATGGCCTTCCCTCTTGGCGCCATCTCTCCCCAGCCCCGCCATCTTCAGCAATGGATCTCTGTTTTGCACATGCTGTTCCCTCTTGTAGGAATGCCTTTCCCCCATCATCCTTCTGCCCTCCATCCCATTCTTTTGCTTCACACTTACTCTTCAATCTGACCAGGATTAAACTTGATCCTTCAAAAGTCAGGCCAAGTTTCATCTCCTCTTGGAAGATCTTATCTAATTTTGGGTTCAAACCCTGGTTCTGTCACTTAATATCTTCAGAACTTAGCCACATCATTTGCCCTTCTGAGTCTCTGAGTTTCAATTTCTTCATCTATAAAAGGCCTATCTCATTGCTTATCATGGACATTAAGTGAGATTAACATATGCAAAGTGTCTAGTACAGTACTAGACTTGACAAGACTGGTGTCCGACTAACAACAGTTTCTCCCTGTATATCCTCTATATTTCCTTAATGCCATGGTGTGAGTGGGGGCTGCCATTCCATTGTAATGATTTTCTTGTCATTGGGGGCTGCCCCTCGTTCATTCTCGTGTCTCTGATGTCTGACACCATATTAGAATACTGCCAGCACCCAAACGTGCTTATTAAATGAATGACAAAATAAAATCAGAAATAAGAGTGAGAAAACATGGCCTGCTCTATCCAATATGGCAGCCACTAGCCACTTGTGGCATATTAAATTTAAATGTAAATACATGTAAATTAAATCAAATTAAGAATCAGCCACTCTGCCATGCTTGACACATTCTACATGCTCAGTAGCTGCATTTGGCTAGTGGCTACCCACATTGGACAGCACAGATTATAGAACGTTTCCATCACTGCAGAAAGTTCTATTGGGTATGCTGCAACATTACATTTTCTAACTAGTGCTGTTGATTTTACATCTCTCATTCCAAAATAAAAGACTTGCATGTGAATATTTTTGGTATGGAAAAATAATAACAATACTAATATTAACAAGACATGAAAATTCTAACAGCCAGAAAACTACTCAACAAGGCATTGGCAGAGCGTGTGTGAGACATCATCACAGTGAGAGGGAGGCAGGGTCTTGGACCAGTCTGCTCAGCATGTTTGAGTGGTCTGTCTGGCCAGGGTGGCTGGGAGTTGGAGGAAGTGTGGGGGAGCTAGTCCTGCAACTCTGAGAGGTGCCATCATGGAGACAGGACCGCTCATTAGCTTGACTTGAAGTGAGAATGGGAACCATTTTCATGTCTGTTCTGCTGCTGCTACAGTGTGTAGCCATAGCCAGAATGGGTATCTAATGGCCTTTTGGGGAAATATTTGATTGCAGTTTGTACGGCCTGTCACCACTGATGGGCTGTCTTTTCCTTGGAAGCAGCACAGCATTTCCTTTTCAATTGAGCTGTCCCATCTCTCTGTGGGCTTCAGCCCGTCTCTACCAGAATGTCCACTGTTGTCATGACAATGCCGAATTGGTGGACTGTGCCCTGGGACCTCATTATTCATGACCTTGATTTGGATTTAAATAGAGTAATAAGCTACTGCATATAAAGTTTGCCCAGAGGCTAATCGTGAAGGCCAGGGACCACAGGTGGATGGTTAATAGGAGAGAGCCACGGCCTCATAGGCCTCTCTCTTGGTCTACAATGTCCTCTTATGCCCATGCCAGACACTAAAAGTCTGGCCAAAATGTGCACTGGCTTTTTGGTTCCATTTTCCAGTTCCTTGGATAAGAGGGCATCATTTGACTGCATTCTGCCAAGGTGGCAGAAGTCAGGGACAGCTTTCAAGTTTTCAGCGCCAACAAAGACTTGGTGGCAAGTCGGGCTTCCCTGGATCTGAATTATACATGACCCAGGTTTTCAGGATGATTAATAACCTGCAGCACAGTGCTCATGCGGCAGTGTGACTCACACAGTCCCTGGCAGAATTCTCGGGTGTGGGGAAAGGTGTCTTCAGGCTAGGAGCACATCCCGCCGCCAACTCTGGACCACAGGATGTTAGAGATGGGAGAGATGGTAGAGGCTGTCTAGCTTAAATGTCTACTTCTATAGACAATGCGAAAGAGACCTGGCGAGGCAGAGAGACTTCTCCAAGGGCATGGAACCAGGGCTAATCCAAGTTCTCATGACTTCTAGCCTTGTGTTCTCAACACGCTTCTTGCCGCCTCACATTAAACCTGGGACTTTGATGTGATTCTTCTGTTGTTAAGAAGTGTTGTCTCACCAGCTGAACTAGAAGCTTCATGAAGATAGAGATGTTTTCTTAGTTTTGTTTTAGGGTTCTCAAGAAATTGACAGTCCATCCAGGGAAGACAAAACTATCACATATAAAACCAATAAAGGATAATTGTATACTGAACTGTGTGTTAAGTAGAATGGAAATTCAGAGGAAGGAGATACTGGTATGGACTCAACTGGAAAAGCTTCATAGAATCTGAGTGTTCTCTTCACAAGCAGACAGAAAGAAGGAAGATACTCCAGGGGAAGAAATGCCTGCACAAAGGCTTGGAGCTAGGGATCAGTAAGCCTGCCTGGACGGAACAAGGGGGCACCTGAGGAAATTGTGGGAGATAAGGCTGGAAGGATAGGCTGGGTCAGGTTATGAAGTGCCATGAAAGCCAGGTTGAGGCATCTGTGCCCACTCCGCAGCTTCTGGTGCTTCTTGAGCTGCGGAGCGGCGTGGTGGAAACAGTCGACAGCCTTATGTGAGGTAGACGGGACGTGGAGAAGGGGATGAGGAACACGCTGCGAGGCTCTGTAGAGAAGCTTCCTCGCATAGTGACTAAGGCTGAAACTCGGAGCTTGTAGTTAGACATACCTGGGTCTGAATCCCACCTCCGACCCTCCTTAGTGGTATGATCTTGGGCAAGATATGTTTTTTCACCTGGCCTTGGTTTACTTTTCTGTAAAATGAGGGTGCTATAGTTTACTTGAAAGGATTGATGAAGGACCAGATGTGATAAAATACCTGAAATGCTCAGTTCAGTGCCTTACACATGGAAAAAGCGCTCATTGGTAGCCGTATTAGTTTCCTGTGGCTGTTGTAAGAAATTATCCCAGACTTGGTGGCTGAAAACAACAGAAATTTATTCTCATAGTTCTGTCAGCCCGAGATCTGAGTCTGAGATCAGCATCACTGAGCAAAGTCAAGGCGCCAGCGGTCTCGCTCCCTCCAGTGCTCTGGGGAGAATCCATTTCCTTTCCTTTTCCAGCGTTTGGAATGGCGTTCCTCATACTCCTTGGCTCGTGGCCCCTTTCTCCATCTTCAAAGCCAGCTGTGTAACATTTTCTCTCTCTGACTCTGCTGCTTTCTGCTTCCATCACATGGATTTCTTCTCTTGTGTGGTCGAATCTCCCTCTGCCTCCCTCTTGCAAGGACACATGTGGTTGCATTAAGCGCCCACCCAGACAATCCAGGATAATCTCCTGTATTAGTTTCTCGTGGCTGCTGTGACAAACTACCACAAACTGGGTAGCGAAAATCAGCAGAAATTTCTTGTCTCACAGTTCTGGAGGCCAGAAGTCTGAAATCAAGGTGTCAGCAGGGTTGGTTCCCTCTGGTTTGGAGGGAGAATCTATTGCAGGCCTCTCTCCCAGCTTCTGGTGGTGGCTGTCACCCCTTGGCCTTCCTTGGCTTGCAGCTGCATCACTCCAGGCTCCGTCTCCATCGTCACATGGCGTTCTCCTTGTACATCTCTGCGTTTTTTCTTCTCTTCTCATAAGGACACCAGTCGCTGCATTTAGAGCCCCTACCTCAATATGATCTCATGCTAAATTAGTTGCACCTGCAAAGACCCTATTTCCAAATAAGGTCACATTCACAGGTACTGGGAAGGGGGACTGAAGCTTATCTTTTGGGGGGGACACAATACAACCCACAACACCCCCCATTTCAAGATCCTCAACTCTATTGCATCTGCAAAGTCCTATTGTACTATATAAGGAAACATTCACAGGTTCCCCAGATTAAGATCTGGACATCTTTTAGGGGGCCATGAACCAGGGTGGTCACTGTGTGGGTACTGAAAGAGTGGGTGAATTCTCTCTCTCATTCTTTGATTAGAGAAAACAAGGCATAGATTTGGGGACCAGGACTCTGGAGCTGCTTGGGCTCAGGTCAGGGCTCCATCCCTTACTAACTCTGCCTCCAGTGCCTCCGTTTCCTGCTCTGTAATGGGGATAACAAAGGCACCTGCACACAGCTGACTATGAGGACCGGGTGAGTTAATGTGTGTGGCACACTGACCCCGGGGCCTGGCATCAGGCGGCTTGTCTGTAGGTGATACATCATTATCATCATGGTTACTATCCTTAGTCCCATGCACTATGCTGCTAGGCTGTATGTGTACAAAGACCTCTCCGAATCTCGATTCTATCCCCAAAGAGGTCCCTCAGATGGGACTGGAGAGAGAGCAGTTTACTGCAATAAAGTGTTCAGGAAGACCAGTAACAAACCCCTGAGATGCAGGTGGAGAGGGTGGGAGGTGGAAGGAGTGGAGGTAGAGGGGGTGGAGGATGTGGGGATGGAGGTGCAGGGGGTGGAGGATGTGGGGGTGGAGAATGTGGGGGTGGAGGTGCAGGGGGTGGGGGTGGTGAAGGTGGAGGGTGGAGGGTGGAAGAGGCGGGGGGGGTGGGGTGGGGTGAGGGACAGGTAGTGAGTCTAGGAGCCACAGCCAGGCACATGAGTGACACAGAGGGCAACTGAGGCCCATCAAGAAGAAGACTCCCGTTAACCCAAGGGGCCTTTGCGCTCCAACTCAGCAGGGTTTCTGTTTGTTCTCAGAGGCTGAGGGGGCATTATTCAGTGATTTCTTTTTTGCTTTGTTTTGAGACCACAAGGTGTCACAGCCAGTGGGCGGCTTCTTGGCTCCTGGCGATGCTGCCCTCCCAGAAAGCTGCAGCTCAGAGCTCCCCAGAGGCCCAGGGCATGGAGATTGACACCACAGACAGAGGGCAGGGGTCCAGGGCAGCAAGACTGACTGGGCCGGGAGGGCAACCAACGCAAACAGCACTGCACTGTTTCCGCCGTGTGACAGGTCCCCAGATAGTGCAGAGAGAAGGAGGCAGCATGGTTTTAATGGACTGCAACGTAAGTGGCATTTTGTAGGAACAGAGACACTTCCTATGGCCATGTCCTCGTGTCCTGTCAGATATGAGCAGAATATGTGTGACAATTGAACACAGTTATACTCGGGACAAAGCGTTGGTGACAACCCCCCTCCAATTCATTCCTGAACGTTGGAGAACTGTGTCCATAAGTGAAAGTGAGTGTATGTGGGTGTGAGTGTGTGAGTTTGTGTATATGAAGGTGTGGGACTATGTGAGAGTGTGTGAGAGAGAACGTGGGTTAGTGTGATTGTGAGTTTGAGAGTGTGTGAGTATATGTGTGTGTGTGTGATTGTGTGGGTGACTGTGTGGGGTCTGTGAGTGTGAGCATGTGCACATGGATGTTTGGGGCAAGGAAGTGGGAGAGTGTGAAGTTCGTGAGAAAAACTTAGAAACCCTGGCTCAGGAAGGACCCTCCACCCCCAGAGCCCACATTGTGAGGGGCGCTGCCCTCACCCCCGAATGTGGGCTGGGTGGAAAGCTGCGAGCACAAGAGGAAAACAAAGCTCACAGTTGAACAGAGAGGGCAACTGTCCCCAAGCCTTTGCCCTGCCTGTGAGTGTCCATCCCAGGGAGCAGAATTTGCCAGCCAAGTTCGGGTGAGTCAGGAAATCTACAGAACGGCTCAAAACGAGTGGGAAAGATATTTTAGAACAACGAAACTCCAGCACACGGCCCTAGAAAAGAGAGGGGAAAAAAGTCCTGAAAGAAACCACTGCTAACACCGACATGCCCCAGAAAAAAATTCGGAAGGGGGAAAATTCCAGATGAGGGGAACAGGAAGACGAACACAGAGATACAGGAAAACGGCGAGCACAAGGTTTCGTTTGCCGCCGCTGCGCGGTGAGCCACGAGGTAACGCTCGCTCCCAGGGGACCTCCCACAGCCCGCTGGCGCCCGGCTCCTGCGCATCCTCGTGGACCCGGAGCACGCACAGCGCAGGAGATAAGAACCAAGATTACCAATTCACTGCGGACCCAATAAAACCCCTCTCACAGGTGTATAAATACACCCCATGTTTATTTATAGCCCTCTCCGTGCGGTATGGCTGCCCATATATAAACATACACTGTAAACCCAATACCCCAGTGAGGCCTGGAGCACGGGAGACAGGAGATAAAAAGTCCCAGCAGTTGGACCCAAGGTATCACAAGGAAAGCGTGATTTACCTTTTATTTGAAATCCAAAAGCCTCTTTTTACCGGGAGCCCTCCGCTCTATTCTTGCCATTCGGAACAAAATAAAAGAAATGCTTTGGGATTTCGAAGTAAAATTCCACACCTGGCATGTCTTGACTTTCTTTCCCTTCCACCAATACATCCTTTGCTGGAGTCCTTTATCTAGTGCTTTGTATACATATTTTTAATCCTATATAAAAATGATAGGATGTCAAGAAGGATCTATAATAACACCATTTTTTTATTTCTCTTCAAAGACTTGGCAATTTCTGATCCATGTGACATTCACACTCCTTCAGGGTCAAACAGCATCTTGCAGCCTTCATAAAATGATTAAATATTTTAAACAGCTCCTGCTTATACCTCCATCGCCCCTGGAGACTGATACTGTTATCGTTTTTGTCAAAGCCAGTTTCCATCTGCATTTGTCATTCCTGCTCGCATTTATGAGTTATCAATCGCCACGTCAAAATGCAAAATAACGGATGTTCTTTGGGCAGTATTGGATGGTCTATCTGGGGCTTTTAATCAATGCTGATTTTTATTTTCCATACCCATACATAAATCTTTACCATTCTGGGCCACATATAATGCGTTTGTACAAAACGCAGTGACAGAAGCAGTAGTTATATTATCAAACATTATACCTCGGGGCTAACTGAGTACCAAGGGCTTTCAAAAGGGAACATTGGGAATTACTGTGCGGGAGACAGAATCGCAGTGAAGAATATAAGGAATTGGTTGTTGCCCTTTATAAATCAACATCCTGCTAGCTAATCCTTCTCACTTAAATACAGTCCAAATTCTTTCCCTGATCCTCTGCAACTTAGTCATTGTGTTTTAAAAGGCAAAGTTTGCATAATCTACACAAATAATAATGAGCTGTGTTTTCTATTTCTTCGACTTTTCCCCGGAGGCATAAATTCAAATGGCAGCACAGAACTTTTTCAAGAATAGCTTCATTTTAACGGATACTGGAATTTTCCATGTTGTGTTTCACCCCTAGTTGATCTAAGAGAGAATTTGCTTTGCCCTTTAGAGGGGCATTTGCCTAGTTGAACTGTAATCATTGCAGAAATCATTCAAACAAGACAGTAGTGCCCGGCAGAACCCTGCTGCCTGCAGACACCCAAGGCCCTGGTAACTCACGCGGATCTCTTTAAAACGAAGTGAGGAAGGATGAATAAGCTCAGAGTGGAATACAACCCACGTGTGCAGCCCTCAGAGTCCAGGAACCTACTGGTATTCACGAACTTTCTCAAAAGATTAAAACGCATCAGCGATGGCCTCCAAGTCCTCATTGCCATCCACTTGCTTCTTCATGGACCCCGCTGCAAATGAGTTGGCCTTTGCTTCTACTTCAGGCCCCTCCTCCATCTCAGAACTTGTGACTGCCATCAGTTAGCTCCCTGGCAGCAAAGCCAGTGACAGGGCAAGGTTTGCAGTGGAAGGGACTCTGGTATAATTAGTTCTCTGGGTTTTGCAGCAGAAATCAAGAACCCCAATGGTTGCTGCTACAACGAACTTATTTTAAGAAAGCTTTGCAGTAGTAAAGATGACTTCTGGCATTAGAAATAGGAAATCAAACAGGAGAGTAAAGAAGTGAGATTGAGGGATGACCAACAGTCAGGCAGAGGATGAGATGAATTGGTCTTGAAAGCTGGGGAGCGTCCCTAAACCAGGGTATCATTTGAAAGCCACTTTCAAAAGGCAAATTCCAAATAGCTAATTCAGAAGAGCACAGTTTGATGAAAATGGCTTTCTCTACTGTGTTTCAAGAGGCAATATGTTCTGTATTGAATCAAAGTACTCACAGCTTAACAAAATCAGTGAGTAGCCAGCCTCATTTGGCAACTTGTGTGTTCAATAAGCAGCATGTGACAACTTCAACATTTATTTATCTGAACATGGGGAGGCTAACTCACTCACCAAACAGGAAGTCCTTGCCATCTATGCAATTTCAAAGGCGATAAGAGCAATGCATCTTCAGAACGGCCGTGCAAAGCCATTAAGCACGGCTGGGCTGATGACGGCGGAGAATGGCCAAGTGTGCTTAGCACGTGCCCCTGTTCTGCACCTCGGGATGACTGAGACCAAGTCTAATTCCTCTTACACTGGGTAGGTCTTGAATGTTGGAAAAATGACTGTCCCCGACACCTGAGTCCTCTCTCCTGAGCATCTCTCAGGTCCTGCTTACTTGGTTTGGTCTTGCATCTTCTCATCGTCCTTTCTCCTTGCCCTCTCCTTGGTACGCTCTCGGCATCGTTCCTAGCCCCACAGGCACGGTACACAGTTGGATCAGGTCACAACAGAGCAGCATTATCTCCACCGTCATTCTAAGTACTGCTCTTCTATTCACGCGGTCCAAGATCAATGTATTCATTTTCTCCACAAATATTTAAAGGGCGCCTGCTGTGTGTGAGGTGAGGTGTGAAGCCCTGGGCATGCAGGGCTCGGCTGTGCCGACACTCGCTGATAACTGCACCGTCCTCACTCGCATGGTGTTTCCCCGTGGCTGGTGGTTCTGGGTGGCCAGGCCTGCTTTGTCCATTCTTCACAGACAATGACGCAGCTCACACAGAGCCGAACCACAAAAGTTCTTAAAAATACTTCCGTGGAGATTTCTTTGGGTTGTCTTAGGACTGAAACCTTTTTGCCACAATTGGTTTAATTATTTTGTTTGTCTTGACGGCTGTTCAGAGAGGACACCTCTTCCTCAGTCAGTCCGTGCAGGTTAACCTGGGGCCCCTGAGGGGTAGAGGACGGACGTGCCAGCAGGGGTGCTGTGAAGCTTAGGGGAGAAAACACAAGATTGCTTTCTGGGGGGTTAGGGGACGGAGGGGGCTGAAGACATCCTGCAGAAGGGCACAGCTCCCTGGAATATGGCCCTGAGGTGATCAAATCCTAGGAAGGAGAAATGTTGAATTTGCTGGACAATATGCTATTTGTTCATTCTTCCAATTTCTTTACCGAGTTATTATTTGAATATGGCGTGATTCCAAGCTCAATAGTCACAGTCTTTCAACTTAACACCAGAAGTATTTAGAAATGTACCTGTATCTACTGCAGGGGTTTTAAACCAGGGGCAACCCTGCTCCTTCCTCTGGGGAACATTGGCAATGACTGGAGATGTTTTTGGGGTGGAGGAAGTGCTGTCTACTGGCATCTAGTGGGGAGAGGCCTGGGATGCTGCTAAGCATCCTACAATATACAGGACAGCCCCCTCAACAAAGAATGATCCAGCCCCAAATATCAACAGTGCCGGGGCTCAGAAACCTTGATTAGTACACAGCAAAACTCTCCCAGAGTGCATATTTTCATGGAAGAAAAAACATGAAGAAGAAAGAAAAGAAAATGAAGCTGTTTGTAATATGAATTTATATATTCTAGCCAGTGTAAGATAAGAGAAGACAATAGGTTTCCCTTTTCTGCTTGATAAAAATTGATAAATGTTTATTAATATGGTATTTGTAAACCTGAGGTTTTTTTTTTTTTATTATTGAAGTACATACTCTAGAAACACTGTTCCTATAAAGGCACAAGGTATGGATATAGATATAGTTATGACATATTTAAATATCTAAATTGCACTTATATTGAGATGACTAGCTTTGGAAAAAACAGTGCTTTTCGTATTTATTTTAAATTTTGGATGAATTACAGCAAAAGCAGTTAAATTTAATTTCTGGATCCATGAAAAACTATGCATGATGGCTGTTTTGTCTTGTCATAACAGCATGTGTGTCAATATTTCTGGGTGAAATCAAAGACAAACTCCAAATGACAATTTTGAGAATCATTCCAAAATGGAGCTCACTAAGATTTTGGCAAAGGATCCATGCTATCTCTGTCTACAACTTCGGGATAAATCTTTGTTGTGTAAAACCTTGGCACATCTTATCTTGAGGTAAATATCTGGGAAACAGCATGGGCTCTCGGGTGAGACAGAACCTTAATTTGAGTCACAATTCTCTCCCTGTCCAGTGGTGTTAACTTGACCAAGTATTTTAACTTCCCTGTCTCTTTGTTTTCTTTCTGTAAAATGGGGATCATGATGGACACACTTATTTCATGGGGTTGTTGTAAGGATTCACAGAAATCCAGGACATAGAGTAAGCATTCAATTACCACCTTATCATCATAATGAAATTAAGCTATGTCCTCACTCCAAGTGTGTTCGTTTCCTGGGGCTGTTGTCACAAAGTGCTGCAAACTGGGTGTCTTGAAACAACAGAAACTTAATCTCTCACAGCTCTGGAGGCTAGAAGTCCTAAATCAGGGTATTGGCAGGGCCGTGCTCTTCTCGGAGGCTTCAGGGAAGAGCTGGTGTTGCTGGCAATCCTTGGTGTTCGTTGGCTTGTAGATGCATCACTCCAGTCTCTGACTCCATTGTCACAGGGCATTCTCCTGTTGTGTCTGTGTCTTTTCTCTTCTTCTTATAAGGACACCAGTCAAATTGGATTAGAGCTCACCCTAATGGGTCTGACCTCATCTGAGCTTGATTACACCTGCAAAGACCCTATTTCCAAGTAAGGTCATATTTACAGGCATTGGGGTTTAGGAGATGGACATACCCTTTAGGGGACCACATGCAATCCACACACCAAGTATTTAAACAAGACGCTGAATAAACTGGCTCTGTTGAGTTTAAATGGAAGCTGGAAGAAAAAGCCCAATAATGTCAAGGCGTTGTGGTATGATGGCTCTCACGCCAAGCATGTGAGGACAAACTGCACACACCAGTACGGGAATGTAGGACAGAGCTCCGTGGACGGCACACATAAGCAGCGAATCTTAAGGAAAATTAACTCGGAGATCCAGAGCCTAATGTTAATTTGCAGGGCGCTCCTGTGAAGTTTTTATGAAGCAATTGTGATGGCTACGTGTTTATGAGCTGTCAGGCATGTCATGTGCAACGAACTCCGGGAAAATCCTTAATTCTTGGAACTTGGGTGACGTGCTTAGAAAGGAAGCCCTTTCTCATTTCATGGCTGGTGGCGTTTCCATAAAAAATTTAACCTGTGTCAGCTCCCGCCTCAGGTTTTAGCAATTTTAGCTTCCTAAGGCCAATAATAGGTTGTAACTTAAACCTTATCTAAGAAGTTTTTGTTACGGGTTGAATTGTGCCTCCCCAAAATTCGTATTTTGAAGTCTTAACCCCCATTTCCTCCAAATGTGACTTTATTTGCAGAGAGGATCTTTGAAGAGGTAATCGAGTTAAGAAAGGTCATTAGGGTGTGCCCTCATACATATAAGCGGTGACCTTAGAAGAAGGGCAAATTGGGAGACACACACACACGTGGAACACTTCCTGAAGATGAAGGCAGAGATCAGGGTGATGTATCTACAAGCCAAGGAATGCTAAGGATGACTAGCACCCCCAGCAACCGGGCTGACACCTTCATCTTAGACTCGGGGCCTCCAGGACTGCGAGACAATGCATTCCTGTTGTGTAAGCCCCTAGTTTGTGGCACTTTGTTGCTGCAGCCCTAGGATCTAATAACAATTTTGTAGAACTTCGAGGAGAAGATAATAGTGTTCTATGACGGGAGGGGTCATACCATTAGTTCAACTCCCCGTGCCTGATGCATATTTCTTTAAACATTATTCATTTAACCTTTGCTTAAATACCTCCAGTAACAGGGAACACACTGTCTCAGAGGCAGCCCATTCCTTTTTTAGATGGTTCTAATTATTGGGAGGTTTTTTCTTCCTTTACCAAAATCTGCTTTCTAATGTCATCATTCTGCCCTCCAAAAGGGCTTAGAATAGGATAAGATCACTTCCTCTTCTCCATGGTCACCCTTTGGGCACTTGAAAATAACAATCAGATCCCGAGTCTCCATCTGACCAGCTACCACTAGTTCCAGAAATGGACACCACGCAGGAAGGTCTGCCAGGCCCTGGGCACTGGGGTGAGGCTCTTGCAGACTGATGGGGAGGTGCTCGGCCCTCCACATTCCTGTCTTCAGTGGTAATACCAGCAGTGATGGGGTTGCATCCAGGCTTTCCAGACCTGAGGCACTGGCCGCTCTTCTTGGAGCTGCCTGCTGGGACATGCACTGGTCTTGCTTGGTGGATGCACAGTGCACAGTGGGGACTTTGTCTTCTCTGAGACAAGTCTGGAAGAGATTTCAGAGAGCCGTTGGCAGCTAAGAAGGAAGTAGCATGTGGGATAACAGCTCTTCCCTGTGTGTGAGCATGGTTTCAGCTTCCAGATAAGACAGTGGAAATGGTAGAGAGACATCCTCTCCGGTTTACAGAAGGAACTGTTTACATAGAGATGGCCAGGAACACTGTTTACCCCGGACACCTTCGTAACCAAAACACACAATGCTGATATCGACCTTAATTCCAGTGTGTAAATGTAGTTATCAGCTCCCATGGGATCAGAAGATCTTCTCTTTCTATCTGCACTATCACTAAGACTGTGTCCTTTTGTAGAACCATACTAAAGGTTCATTTATCTTACGATAAAGTCAACTACAGAGACTGGAAGGATTTGTTACATGTCTGCCATCCTGAGAGCTTTCCTGGAGACTCACCATCTCCCGAGACGCAGGCATTTCATCTTGTTTCTGCTTCTCTTCCTGCACCCCTGGTCCCACCTCCTCACTCTTCTCACACATCCCTCCTTTAATGACAGGGTCTTGTTGAAATACTCAGTCTCAGAACCAGTCCACTTATGTGGGAACCAGCATTTCGGATCCTGGCCAACAAGTCTGGTGGCACGTAAGTTTTCACTGGAACCGTTTTGTGATGGCTCACCCTTTGTGTGTGTGGCTGTCTTTCACCAAGTCCTGATGCCCGTCTTTGTCCAGTGGCGGCCAGGGTGCCAAACGCCAGTTTTCCATTTAATGATTTCTCTGGCATACCAATGACATCACTTCCTGTTTCACTAAACTTGACTCACATTCCTTATGGTACATCCCACGAGATGCTAAAACACAGACTACCAGGGAAATATCAGTCAACATGGTGTTTGTAGCCACATGCAAAATAACTGGTAGAGTTATAACTACCCTACGCTTAAGTTTGCAGATGGCTATTGGGCAGACACATAGCCAAAAGCAGTGCCCCAAACTAAACTTCCAAATAAGGTCATGTTTAGTTTCAAGGTTAACAAAGTGAGATGTGTTCAGTGGACGTCTTCTTGGGAAATGGAGTGGCCTCTTTCCCGTGGAGACTCCTTGAATACTGCCACCTCTAAGCTTCAGAAAGCCGAAAGCGATGCTGTGTCCTTTTCCACCTTGCCTCTTTGTTTTGTCCGTTCTCCTTGGTCTCAGTTCCTACGCTTCTCCCTTCATCCACCACCCCCTGCCTGGACAGCCTCAGCAGCTGTCAAGCGAGGCTCACTTCTTTCTGTTTCTTCTGCTGCAGTTGGTCCTATACATAGCTGGCAGGATACTCTCCCAAGAATGCTATTTTCATCAAGCTACTCCCCTGCTGAAGAGCCCACAATAGCTCTGAATTATCTTTGTCAGCCCACTTCCATTCTTCTCTGACCTCACTTTTCCCCAACCCCCAAAGTTCCCTCCTCTCCAGCTGTGTCGGATCCTCTCCTGTCTCCTGCAGAGGTCTTGCTGGCTCCCGTGGCTGCACCTCTGAGTAAGGCATGACCTCGCTCACATTTTCCTTCTGCCTCCTCTTCCCAGTCTGCAGCCTCACTTCTAGTCAAGATTTCTAGTTTCGCACAAGCCCATCTGAGTTAATCCCATGACATGTCAGCACCCTCTGACTCTAAGAATTGCATTGGTGCATTTACCTGTGTCTGGTTGGGTCTTGAATATGCTTTGTCTCACAAACTCGAACGTAAGCTACTCAGTACATTTCCTTCTTTCTTTGATGTAACTGCTATCACAGGTGCTTCAGCATCACGGTTGGGAGCCTGCACTATAAGCAGGGTTTCCACGTGCTGTATACTGAACTTCCCATATATTAAGGACTTTTTACCCCGCTCGAACTCTGTGTCTTCTCTACTTCTTTTGTGCTGAGTGTGGACTTCCTGCCTCTTCCAGATTCCTCTCTTATTTACGCTAGTCTTAGAAGGGCTGTGTTTCTGAGGAGGGAGACTCTGGCTCACTCATCTTCCCACCTCTAGTGCCAAGCAGCGTGTCTGCCATGCAATCCATGTTGATGAAATAAATGCCTTTGGATACCTTGGATTCACCTAGAAAGGAAACACTGGGGTCTGTTCCCTGTGGGCCCCTGAGCCCTCATCTGGCAGCACCTCAACTAGAGGCTGAGGAACAAATGGCCGCCTGTCAGGGCAGGTGTGGGAGAGGGTTCCTATGGAAGAGAGGCTGCCAGTGCAGGTGAGGAGGCTGAGCTGTGCCTTCTATCTGCTGCTTTAGGATGGGGTGACTCCAAGTTCTTTGAAGGATTTTTATGTGACACGACTGTGGGGCTTCAAATATGTTGCCTCATCTTTCTCATTTTGAGAGAGGTGTAGAATTTTCCTTGTGGGGTTGTCGGGAGGGTAAATAGAAATGATTTAAGTGAGACAGTAAGCACAGTGCCCAGCAAGCAGTAGGTATGCAAAAAAGGTTTAGTGAAAAATCACATGACTCTATATGCCAACTCCCAACTGGGTCGCTCAGCTTCTGTGCATCATGGGATCCTACACTCAGCGTTTTCAAAAAGGAGTTTCTGGCTCCCGATCCCCTCCCCTCTCCATTTTTTGTTTATTGCATCCAAGTGGGCTTCTTCATCTCCTTTGCTGTGCCCGACCCTAGGTAAGGTCCCTCTATTTTATACATTCTTAAGGTTTCTCCACTCCCTCTGTCCCCCTCACTTGTGCTCTGCTGGAGGGACCTTTCTACAATGTGACTGGACTGGTAGAGAGCCCTCCTTTTATTCTGGAGTAGAAAACTGCTGCTGCTTATTCGGGCTTGCTTTTCCTTATTTCCCCAGTTTTATAGATGATTTACATACCAGCTCATTATGTTTGAAACAACCCCTTCATTCATTTTCTCTGTAGGAAATATTCTGAACTGACGGAATCCATCATTCCACCTCACCAGTGGGTAGCATTCTATTAGAAGTCTACACACTGAAGAGAGTACCTCAGTGATGTTCCGTGTATCAGTCAGCTGTGCTGTACAACAAGCCATCCTAAATTTGTGACTTCAAACAACAGCATATTATTTAGCTCATGACTCTGTGGGTCAGCAATGTGAGCTGGACTCAGCTGAGCAGTTTCCCTGGTCTCAGCTGTGCTCACTCAGGCATCTGCATCCAGCTGTCAGGAAGATGAGGTTGCAGGCTGGGCTAGGATGGCCTCAGCTAGTGCGGTTTGTGTCTCCTTCATGTGGCCACCCTTTCTCCAGCAGGCTAGCCCAGGCTTGTTCACATGGTGGATGGGCAGGGGTCCGAGAGAGAGTGAAAGTGTGCACAGTGTCTTGCCTCTAGGCTTAGAGCTGGCATGCTGCCACTTCCGCCACACTCTATAGGTCAAAGCAAGTCACCCGACCAGCCCAGATTTGAGGGTTGGGAAAAAGACTTCACCTCTTGATGAGAGGAGCTTTAAAGTCATACTGCAAAGGGGCATGGGACGGGGAGGAAGACAATGGTGGCTGTTTTTGCAAATCACCCACCACACCTCCAGTCCCCTCCCCCTTAAGTAAGAAGCTCCAAGTGGGAGCTTAATGGGGAAGAGAAAATATGGCTCTGCCCTGAAGGGCACTAGCCATGGATTTGGGCATGAGAATGGATGTCAGGCTGGTTTAGAGGGGACCAATCCCTTGTTGCAAGATAACTACCAAGGGTCTATATTTATATGTTTATCCATGTTCATATATATCGTGTCTTGGCAAACTTTTCTTCTGAGGGCCAGACTGTAAATATTTTAGGCAGCCTCTATCACAACCACTCACCCTGGCCAATGCAGTGTGAAAGCGGTCGTAGACGATGCGTCACCAGGTTCCAGTAACACGTGAGCTGCCGTGGCCCTATTTGGCTGACTCCTGATCTGTATTGAATCTGCATCTCTCTCTTAGTTTTCTCTCAGGACGGGCTGCGTGCTAGGGCTCTGATGGCAAAAAGATGGGATGCCAGGTATTATCATTTTTATAATTTAAAAGCCTCTTTCTTTTTTTTTTTCTAGACTCTCTGCCCAGTCACGAAGGAGCAGCAGATCTGCCCTGAGCTCGTGCACACTTGGAGGCCTGGCCGAGCAAACCTTGCTCTGCTCTGTCCTGAGTATGCAAGACTCTTGAGGCCATCAGTGTTGTTTGTCTTCCAAATGCTGACTTGGCATCTCCCTGAAAATTAGCTTTGGGCCACCCTCGATTTCCTGAACTATCATCACAAAGAATATTACAAATAAGAGAATTCTGTAGCATCATTAAATCCTATCCTCTTCTTGCTCTAAAGCGAGACCGCTTCCTGGGCTCCAGGCGGGAAAAAACAGCAGAGTATTACAAAGCCGGCTGTGACAAGTGACTAAAAAGCAAAAATGAACGCAGAAGTCTGCTATTTTATGTGGTGTGTGCGGCGTTTACCCAGGTCTGCGTCTGTCACACACGGCCCTTTTCTGAGAATGGCACAGACGGATCTGCATTTGGTTTCCAGAATCAGCAAATTACATTGGCAGAACAAAGCTGTCATATTTGGTGGTATTTTGTTACATCCATTATTTCACTTAAGCTTAGACATCTCTCTGCAAGATCGGATTCTACTTTAAAAAATTGCCATGTTTTGCAACATTAAACAAAATGACAAGCTGGAAAAAAAAGTTGATTAGTAAGCAATGGGTTAAGGAAAATGCTCCTTCAGGTTCAGAAATGAAGACTTTGGTCAACAAATGCAGTCACCTTTTTATCAACAAGAATGTGGTTTGCAACTTGGTGCCAATATTTCCAATGAAGTTATGCTCAGTGAAACCAGGGAGCCTGCACCCCGGCCATGGCTAGGGAGGACGTGCTGCCGTTACCACAAAGGCGCCCTGCTCACCCCGGGCACCCCCAGCCCATTAGCCCACCCACCAGCATGGGCTGGTGGAGACCGCCTGCCCCCACACTGAGCTTTCTCCCTTGCCATCCACCTGTTTGGCTTCATATAGACACGACCTTCGTCTAAGGCCGACTTCTAAGAAAGGAAAGAAAATGCACGCATAGTCCAAATCTTTCTTTTCCCTGCTTTTAGAGATGAGTCATAGGGAGAAGGAATATCCTTTGCAGATAAATGTGCAACCATGCCATAACATTGCTAGAAGGACCAGAGCTTATGATTGGACCTATCCAGCTCTTAGGGTCTCTTCTGGCTGTTGAGGGGAAAGTTTCTGTTTTCCACAACGTCTCAAGTCCAGGTTCTCTCTGTGCAATTCCCCAACTGTCCTATCTTTTGGATTCCCCTCCTCCTCTACTTTCTACTTTGAAGCTGGGAGTCACTGTGGTGATAGCTTTTCAAATGTGCTTCAAGAAGGGCAGAGACTGGTTACTAATATTTATTCCTTCTCAAGGGAGGAGATTCATTTAGAGCCATCATTTAAAGAAGGAGCCAGGGAGCTTCATCTGTAAAGGGCCAGAGTAAATGTTTTAGGATTTTGGGGCCATACAGTTTCTGTCCCAATTACTCAGCTCTGCCTTTGGAGCAGTCATAGGCAATATGTAAACAAGGGAGTATGGCTGTGTTCCAATAAAGCTTTATTTACAAAATCGGGCAGCACAGCGGACTTGGCTTGCAGACTGGTGTGCAGAGCCCTGATTTAAAGGGTATGAGAGGACCAAGGAAGGTCTTCAAGTACATTTGTTTGTGGTGGACATAGAGTAGGTGCCTTGGAGGGGAGAGTAAAGAGGAAGAAGGAAATAAGGCTGTGAGGTCTAGGAACTTAATTTACATAGACATGACAAGGCCACACAGCTCCCTGGAGGGGGTGGAATAGTCAAATCATGGCAGAGACAAAAGCGTGTTGCCTTTTCTACTTCTAGAACATCCAGTATATTATTCAAGTTAGTCAGTTCCTTGGGGAGGAGGAAAGAAAAGAAAACCCACATGTGGTTAGTGGTTTCAGTATGTGCTCCTCGTGAGATGGGCTTTGCTAACCCATTTGCGTAAGGGAAAATTAAGGGTCTGAGAGGTGGAATAAATTGTTCACGGGCAATTTCCTAATGCTCTTTCTAAAACACAAATCTGTGGTGAGTTCATCTTGAATTCTTCATAGCTCCTAGCAGAGTTCTCGACTTGTATCCACTGCCTAATAACTGCATGTGGGAGCTGCCTCTTTTCTCCACCGCCAGTGTCGTCTGATGCGAAGCCTGCTGCCTCCTGATCCATTGCTTGCCCTGCCCTGCGCTGCTGTGTGTCTGCAGGTTGCACTTCCCGGGCTCAGGTTTGGTCAGTGGGAGCCATTGGAGCGACACAGGAGGGCAGGAGGAAGGCAGAGGTGTGGGTATCTTCCCGTCTCTGCCTGGGAGCTGGGTCTCCTGTGTGGCTCCAGCTTCGGGGGAGAAGCCTCTGTAGGACTCAGCCCTGATCTCAGGAGCCCCAATCTCTCCCTTTGCTCTCCAGCCTCCTGGGGTATGGCTTTCTGCTTTTGCGAATTTCTGGGCTGCCTCAGTGCCCCTCTTTGACTGTTCAGCAACTCCACTGCTTACTGACCCATTCCCTCCGTTCAGGTGCTGGTGGGACCCTGCCTGATCCAGGGTCTGTTATCTTAAGGTCCCACTTATTTGTAAATATATCACCCCTTTCATGTAACATTTCATTTTAGGCTAAAACCTTGACTCAGATGAGTGCATTTAACGCGGGAGACTATGTCTGGCCTGCTTTCAGATAAGCCTGCGGAGAAGACAGAAGTCTTCCAGCAGAAGCCTTTCTCCACAATGGCCGGTTGGTACCCAGCTATCGCACCCATAAGCCACATTGACCTTTCAAAATATCACAGGGCCATGCCCCTTGGCATCTCATAGTAATCGATTACTGTCTTCTTAGTCAATTAAAAATGTGAAAAATATCCCTTCTTCTTGCTAAGAAATAAAAATCGTAAGGCTATTTTTTTTAAAAAACCCAGATTACGTAGTAATACTGTTCTAAGAATTAATAATTATGCCTCTGATTTTGCTCTCATTTTACTTCTTATGTGCGGGAGGGGAGAATTTTCCAGGCTATCATTAAAACAACGAAACTGTCCAAAATCTCCTTTCTCTGGTTTTACTTTTTAATTTCTGCGAATTGTCAAAGAAAATTCCAATGTAAGAAAAACGTGACCTAAAACTTCTTGGCTTTGCAAAATGGCTCATTCAAGCCCTTCTATAATTCCTTACGACTTGTAGCCCAAAGAGAAGCAGAGACATTACGGATCCATAATTATAGAGCCCCGGGGACAGCCTGTCCTTCTTGCATTCGGAGTTCGCCTCGGCTGGAATAATACAGACACTGCATGTAGTGCTGGCCATCCCTATCATTTTAATGAAATCCGCACTTCTGGTTTGCAATGAGGGAGCCAGGCTCTAAGGTGCTTGGGATCATCATGCCGTCTTCTGAGAGTAGTCATGTCGCTGGTCCTGCATATGCGCCTGTGCTCATGTGCGCGTGTGAACTTGTGTGTAGACGTGTATCAGTGTTTACTCCTAACTGAAGAGAGGATGTTACTATCAGTTTGCTGTTGTTAACAGATAAAACAGAGCCTAGTAAAGGCCAGCTAAACTTTGAGATTCTCGGTGCTTGCAAAACTCAGCATTGGAGCAAATGAGAAAAAGAAGGAGGAAAAAGTGGGAGAAGGAAGAGGCGTGGGGGGGGGGCGCAGGACTGTTTTTTTTTTCTTGAGAAAGTGAGTAATGTCATCGTTGATTTAATTAGCAAATTCTAGATGTGCTGACAGAGGCGATTTTCTTGGGAGATGCACTGGGTTGTGTCAGTGCTCTAAATGAATAGGCAGAGCCGAGTTCCTGGTAATAACGGATGAACAACACAACTCGCCAAACCTCAAACAGTGCATAAATCAATTTGCTGGGAATTAACCACTCGCTTCAAAATTAGGGGTTCCTTGACAGGGTTTCAGTGATTAGGTTGTCAGGGACCTGTATTTCTAGCTGGGATTTATCTGTCATTGGTGTAAGTGCATCTCCTCCTGGGCTGCAGACTGACTCCCGTCGTGGGCCGCAGGCGGAGCTGGGGAGGGCGGGAGCCTCTGCCTCTGAGGCCTTTGGGAGGGACAAAGGCAGAGAAGAGAGCCGCCTGTCCAGGGGAAGATGTGCTGGCATTTCCAACTCTTCATAATGCCCCCGCCATTAGCAAGAGAGTTGTGAATGGGGAGGTATGTTAGAATCCTTCACACATCACATGACCCCTCTGATAGCATAAGGAGCTTATTAACAATTTGTTAAATGAGATGCCTAAAAGTGTACAATTGCCCAGAGAAATTAATGAAGAGCAATAAAGCACTCTGAGGTCATTCAGCTCAGGGAGCTGAATCTGTGGTGCAGTCAGGGTACTGGCCCTGGGCCTTCTGACTATAGAGGGGACAAGCACCCCCTGGGGGGCATCGCCAGGCCCTTTACTCGGGATAGGTGGGGGAAAGAGGGGACAGCAATGGTCTGGTCATCAGACCAGACCCAGCACAGTCCAGGAAGGTGTGTATCTTCAGGCCACATTTCTTATCTGACATGTCACATTTGTCACCCAACCCTCCAAAGACCTTTATGCAGTGCTTTCCTGGCCACTGAGAAACATGCACTTCCACCTAACAGTCTCTGCCCTATAAGAACAACCCAGAAATTCTGTCATATTTATCCTGCTATAATCCCTGTTCCTTAAAAAACTGGCCCCAAGGATGTTAACCCAGCCACGAGGTCCCACGCCAGTGAAATGTGGGCCTCAGTCACAACCACTGCTGTCATTTGGTGGCAGGAATGCCTAAGTCATCAACACTTCTCCTATTCTTTTGTGAGTCTCCGAGGCTTAATTTAGGCTCCCTCTTCCTGTTTGGGATTTCTGAAAGGAGATTGGCTTGGTCTTTGTATGTGACTCAATTTATCCTCCTCTGGCAGGTGACGCTCTTAGAAAGCGGGGCTTTCTCTTCATTTAACTTCATTTAACTAGAACCTCAAAATTGCAGAGCTGGAAGTATCTCAAGCCTCCCCCACTCGATTCTCGGATGCTTGGCCTGAGTTTCAAGGTCAACTTAAATGGGATGACTCACTTTGCTGTGAGGTAGAATACAAGGTTCCTCTTTCAATTACCAGAAAATTTCATTGGCTTTAGCTTCAGCAGTCTTGATGTTTCCTTCCGGTAACGGTTCTCATGTTAGCCATGCTGCGTTCTCATCTCTCTTCCTGTTCCTCTACTGCTCAGTAATTAACCAATAAAGCCCACCTCAATTTCACTGAGTAGCCAGCTTCCTCATTCCAACATCTTTACATGGCAAATGTTCCTGAGATTGTTATTTTTCTTCTTCACTTAAAAAAAACAAAACTGACTCCTCAATTTCTTGGCTCTTTCCTCACTCCCACTAAAGTCCTCTTTACTTTGGCCATGTCTGTGGTCTACAGGGGAAAATTTTTCGAAATCTCTAAGCCACTTTTTAAAAAAACAGTTTTATTGAGATATAGTTTGCATTCTGTAAAATTTACCTGTTTTAAGTGCACAACTCAACGAGTTTTAGTAAATTTACAGAATTGTGCAACCATCACTATGATTTAACTTTAGAATATTTCCATCACCCCCAAGAAGAAACTCCATACCCATTAGTAGTCACTCCTATTTCCTCCCTCTCTCCCTCAACAGCCCCAGGCAACCACAACTCGACTTTCTTTGTAGATTTACCTCTTCTGGATATTTCATATAAATGGAATCATACAACACGTGGTCTTTCGAGACTGGTTTCTTTCACTTAGCATAATGTTTTTGAGGTTCATGCATGTTACAGCATATGTCAGGGCTTCATTCCTTTTCATGGCTGAATAGTATTCCATGGTGTGGATGTACTACATTTTTTTTTAATTTTTTTAAAATTTTAAAATTTTTATTTTTTTCAGATGTACATCATATTTCAAATTGTGGATACATTACATCATGTTCACCACCCAAACACTAATTATAGTGCATCCCCTCACATGTGACCCTAATCTCCCCTTTTGCCCACCCCCTTCCCCAATGGTAACCACCAGTCCAATCTCCAATGCTATGTGTGTTTTTTTTTGTCGTTTTTAGCTTCTACTTATGAGTGAGATCATATGGTATTTGACTTTCTCCCTCTGACTTATTTCACTCAGCATAATACCCTCAAGGCCCATCCATGTTGTCACAAATGGCCGGATTTCGTCATTTCTTATGGCTGAGTAGTAGTCCATTGTGTATAAATACCACATCTTCTTTATCCATTCGTCCCTTGATGGGCACCTAGGTTGCTTCCAAGTCTTGGCTATTGTATATAATGCTGCAATGAACATAGGGGTGCAAGTATCTTTATGCCTTTGTGTTTTCAAGTTCTTTGGATAAATACCCAGCAGTGGGATAGCTGGATCATATGGTAGATCTATCCTTAATTTTCTGAGGATACTCCAAACTGCTTTCCATAGTGGCTGCACCAGTTTGCACTCCCACCAGCAGTGAACAAGGGTTCCCTTCTCTCCACATCCTCGCCAACATTTGTCATTTCCTGTCTTGTTAATTATAGCCATTCTGACCTGAGGGAGGTGATACCTCATTGTAGTTTTGATTTGCATTTCCCTGATAGCTTATGATGTTGAGCATCTTTTCACATGCCTGTTGGCCATCTGTATTTCTTCTTTGGAGAAATCTCTGTTCAGATCTTTTGCCCATTTTCTAATTGGATTGCTGGTTTTTTTTGTTGTTGAGCTGTATGAGTTCTTTGTATATTTTGGATATTAACCACTTACCTGATATGTGGTTTGCAAACATCTTCTCCCAATTGTTAGTTTGTCTTTTCGTTTTGTTGATGGTTTCCTTTGCTGTGCACAAACATTTTAGTTTGTTGTAGTCCCATTTGTTCATTTTTTATTTTGTTTCCCTTGCCTGGTCAGACATGGGACTTGAAAATATGCTGTTCAGACCAATGTCATAGAGCGTACTGCCTATGTTTACTTCTAGAAGTCTCATGGTTTCGGGTCTTACATTCAAGTCTTTAATCCATTTTGGGTTGATTTTTGTGCATGGTGTAAGGGAATGGTCTACTTTCATTCTTTTGCATGTGGCTGTCCAGTTTTTCCAACACTATTTATTGAAGAGACTCTCCTTTCTCCATCGTATGCTCTTGGCTCCCTTGTCGAATATTAGCTGTCCATAAACATGTGGGTTTACTTCTGGGCTCTCAATTTTGTTCCATTGATCTGTGTGTCTGTTTTTGTGCCAGTACCATGCTGTTTTGGTTACTATGGCTTTGTAGTATAATTTGAAATCGGGGAGTGTGATACCTCCAGCTTTGTTTTTTTTTCTCAGGAATCCTTTGGCTATTCGGGGTCTTTGTTGTTCCATATAAATTTTAGGATTCTTTGTTCTATTTCTGTAAAAAATGTTGTTGGAACTTTGATAGGGATTGGGTTGAATCTATAGATTGCTTTAGGAAGTATGGATATTTTTAACAATGTTAATTCTTCCAATCCAAGAGCATGGAATATCTTTCCATTTCTTTGTGTCTTCTTCGATTTCTTTCAACAATGTTTTATAGTTTTCAGTGTACAGATCTTTCACCTCTTTGGTTAAGTTTATTCCTAGGTATTTTATTCCTTTTGTTGCAATTGTAAATGGGATTGTACTCTTAATTTCTCTTTATGCTACTTTGTTGTTAGTGTATAGAAACGCAACGGATTTTTGTACATTGATTTTGTATCCTGCAACTTGACTGTATTCCTTTATTATTTTTAAAAGTTTTTTAGTGGACTCTTTAGGGTTTTCTAGATATAAAATCATGTCGTCTGCAAAGAGTGACAGTTTCACTTCTTCTTTTCCAATGTGGATCCCTTTTATTTCTTTTTCTTGCCTGATTGCTCTGGCTAGGACTTCCAATACTATGTTAAATAAGAGTGGTGACAGTGGGCATCTTTGTCTGGTTCCTGTTCTTGAGGGATAGCTTTCAGTTTTTCTCCATTGAGAATGATATTTGCTGTGGGTTTGTCATATATGGCCTTTATTATGTTGAGGTATTTTTCTTCTATACCCAATTTATTTAGAGTTTTTATCATAAATGGATGCTGTATCTTGTCAAATGCTTTCTCTGCATCTATTGAGATGATCATGTGATTTTTATTCTTCATTTTGTTAATGTGGTGTATCATGTTGATAGATTTGCAGATGTTGAACCATCCCTGCATCCCCGGAATGAAACACACTTGATCATGTTGTATGATCTTTTTAATGTATTGTTGTATTTTATTTGCTAGTATTTTGTTGAGGATTTTTGCATCGATGTTCATCAGTGATATTGGCCTGTAATTTTATTTTTTTGTGTTGTCCTTGTCTGGTTTTGGTATCAGGATAATGTTTGCTTCATAGAAGGAGTTAGGAAGCCTCCCCTCCTCTTCAATTTTTGGGAAGAGTTTGACAAGGATGGGTATTAAGTCTTCTTTGAATCTTTGGGAGAATTCACCAGGGAAGTCATCTGGTCCTGGGCTTTTATTTTTTGGGAGGTTTTTAATTGCTGTTTCGATCTCCTTACTGGTGATCGGTCTATTCAAATTTTCTACATCTTCTTGGTCCAGTTTTGGAAGGTTGTATGTTTCTAAGAATTTATCCATTTCTTCTAGATTATTCAATTTGTTGTGTATAGCTTTTCACAGTATTCTCTTATTATCTTTTGTATTTCTGAGGTGTCCGTTGTAATCTCTCCTCTTTCGTTTCTGATTTTATTTATTTGAGCCTTCTCTCTTTTTTTCTTGGTGAGTCTAGCTAAGGGTTTGTCAGTTTTGTTTATCTTTTTGAAGAACCAGCTCTTGGTTTCATTAATTTTTTCTATTGTTTTTTTAGTCTCTATTTCGTTTATTTCTGCTCTGAGTTTTATTATTTGCTTCCTTCTGCTGATTTTGGGCTTTGTTTGTTGTTCCTTTTCCAGTACCTTTAGGTGTGCTTTTAGATTGTCTATTTGGGATTTTTCTTCTTTGTTGAGGTTAGGCCTGAATTGTGCCCTCTGTCTAGTTTTCAAGGAAGATGGCCCTATTTGGTGTCATCCAGTTTGAGTTCATTAAGATCTGAATATTTGTTCAGTAAAGGAAATAAAACATATTTTGGGGTAGTTATTATGGTTTAGAGAGTTGAATATTTGGAAAATATTTGTGTGAAATCTTCTCATGTCTCCTAACAAGGAGGCTGTTGCTGAAGAAAAGGATTTTAACATGTTGCTTCGGGAGATCAGTCCTGTCGAAGCTCTTTATCCGAGCTTCTGCCTCCGTGACTAACCGATACATTGCTTTCCTCCATACACTTTCCTTTCTGGATCACCTGTTTGCTCCCTCTGGAAGCCCTCTAGAGCCAATCTAGAACATTCTGTGTTCCACAGGAGGAAATAATACAAGTAACAGCAACTGAAGATGGGAGCTTTGCTTTTCGTCTGTTTTTGGCGATCATATCAGAGTCACAAAAATCACGACAGAAAATTCGTTAGGAGAAGGGGCACGCCCCCTCCCTGCCCTCCTTGAGCTCTCTGCACGAGGACTCGCTGCTCTGAAAATCAGCACCCGAGATGCCCCCTTTCCTTTCCATTGAAGAATCTCTTCTCTCATGATGAAAATGGCCACAGGAACAAAAATGGCTCCAAATGAAGCCATTCTCACGACAAAGACTGTAATGAGGACAAAAAATGGCACAAAATCAATTTATTCTCATGACAACCTTAAGATTGTAATGAGGACAAGAAAAACAGTCTGAAATTTATCAATTCGTGTGACAACCTTGAGACAGTAATGAAAGCGGCAAATGGTATGAAATTGGCCCACTCTCCTGACGGACAGCAAAACAAAACCAGAAAATAGCACTGTGTTTATCTACCCCCTTGATGACCCAGGGCCTGGACCAAGAACAGAAAGGGTTATGAGATTAACCCATTCCTGTCAAAAATCATCTTAAAAAGGCAGCCTCAACACGGCCTTTAAAAATGTCCCCACCAAGGGGGGTTACACGTATGAACTTCGGACTTTGCTGTGGGATGATGTTCTTGCTGACTCCACTTTTCAGTTGACGGTCATGTTTCTTCATGACGTATGAAAATTAGTTTATGCTGATCTCACAGACTAAGAAATGTGACCGTCATTCTACAACAGCTCTTATCTGATGATCTCAAAGTGCTCTGGCAATCTGGACTTATTAAGGCATAACTCGTATGGGGCATAAGCATTGAACAGTGATACAAACTCTCATTCTAGAAATGTCCATGAGGGCTACAAGTGATGAAAGAAATGGAGAATGGGGGCAACTTTCCGATTCAACGAAACATAGCTGCTGCTGCATATTTCTTAGAAAAATAGAGTTTTGGGGCTTATAGTCACTGAACCAGAATCTGTTCTTCAACTTAGTTTTCCCCATGCCCATATGAGCTCTCACATATTCTCAAACAAGTCATTGAGAGAGAAGGATGAATGAGCATTCATTACAGTGTTTCTCCCATGTGGAATCATCCAGGTACAGGTTAATAATTCAGATACACGATCAGTAGGTCTGAAAGTGGGGGCGAGGAATATGCATTTTAACAAGTAGATGGTCATTCTTGAACACACCAAAGTTTGAGAAGCATTGATTTACTGTGCGCAACAGTGCTGGTTTAAAGAACCTGGATTTATGAATCCTAATCAAAGGCCCCACTCACTAATTTCTTCCTGCTAAAACTGCTGTGTTCTACCCTTGACATCACTGATGAATAAATAGTGGAGGGCCAAGTTTTCATGTCATTTCAGGTGCTAGTCAGCTTTCGCGGGACTTATGATAATTATTGATGAGTGATTGAATGACAATGACTAGGAATAATGGCTTGCTTTTCTTGGCGGGCAACTGTAGAGATAATAAAGAGATGGAAGTCCCTCCAGTGTGATCAGTAGTTTTCACTATGAGGAACGTGAAGAAGTCTCATCTTTCTCTTTGTCTATCTGCCTACGTACTGTTCTAGTGGATTTGGTAGGTATTGAGTGATAGGGAAGGAGACTAGTTTTTGTCTGTTTGTTGAGAATAGATCAATTTCTTCATTATTGCCTTCCTTCAACAATTGCATGCTAAACTGAATTCTAACATTTTCTTCTAGCATGTTGACATTTTCTCCCATATCATATTTTGTCAATGATAAGCTTCTAGTACTTTTTACAGAACTCAAGTAATTGGATCTAAATTAGAAGGTTTTGGCAAAGGCTCTGGGTTCAGTATCTTTCATCATCAACCCCATTTTGGGATGAGCTAGTCGTGTGATGACTGCATTAGCATTTCATGTTGTTTCCCCAGGCCCTCTCTCCGGATTCCTTGCTCTATATCAGTAGCTTTTAATGGTCTGAATATTTTCAGTCAAGTTTGAGGTCAGGTCATTGCTGAAGGAGCTACTACAGAAGTGGGTAAAGAGAAAGATGTGAGAATTGCTTTTAGGTTAACATGAATTTTGTCATATGACAAGTTTGCGCAATTCTGTATTTTATTTTAACAATTCCAGGTGGCCCAGGAGCCAGGAAATTGGATAGAAGGTTGGGGATTTTCAGATCAATGTCAGCAGACAGGCAAGAGGTTGAAGGGAGTTTAAAGTCTAGAGAAGGCAACTTTTAAGTAGGTAACCTCAATTCAGGGTCCAACAAAGTCATGAGGCTAATAGTTTGGTTGTGTTGGGAGGGGTTGAGTGACAGGTAAGGACACTGTTTTTTCTTGTTCCTTAGGACTGGAAGAGAGAGAGAGCATGAGCAAGCAGGAAAGCATGCAAGAGAATGAGATAGGAAAAGAGAGACCAGGATCAACACAAAAATATGATCATAAATTGAAGACAATAATCACTCTTTGGTGCTCTTTCTTTTCTTCTAAATTATCTTGAGTGTCTTGTAACCTTTGTTGAAGGAATCTAGCTTCTTCCTTATCATTTTTCTCACTCTTTTCCACATGCTCTCCAGGTTTCCCCATCAGTTCGGAAGTGTTATCTCATTTCTTTTCACAGTATTCCCATGAGGGAGCTAAGGGTCATTGCCAAACTCAGATTTACAGATCCGGTGAAAGTGAGACACACAGTGAGCTGACGATTTACTCAAGGTCAAATTGCAAGTAAGCATCAGGGCCAGAGTTAGAGCGAGTCCTCGACGCTGCTCCGAGGAGCCCCTGTCCCTCCTGCTCCTGGGAGGCTTAATGGTTAACTTCAAAGCTCCTTTTAAAGGACTTTTGGTTTGTTTCGTTCAGGATTTTATTTGTAAAAAGTTAAATAAAAATGTAAAACAGCGCTTTAAGGCGTCTGCATGTTCTGTTTCTTTTTCAGGAGCTTATTTAAGCTGTGTTTACATGTATAATCACCTTTGCACATACACAAATGCTTTGTAATCGAGGTCAGTCACACAAATGGTTAATTTTTAAATTCCCAGTTAGTAAATGATTCCTAATAAATGTTGATAGCCAGGTGATTCTTTTCGCATTTGTTTGTGGGTATGTTGTTTGGGAAAGTCTTAGAAAAGATACCAAGTCTGAGATGGTGAGGGATCATGTTAAATTTTAGACCTGAACACAATCCAGAATGGGAGAAAGTCCAGTCTCATTTGCATATTGGATATCACCTTGTTCCAAAATTCTTCTTTAAAGATTTCCAATCCAGGAGAAATGTCAATGTAGAAAATAACCAGGAAATTGTCTAGATTTTTTGAAATGTTGCTGTCTTGGAAACTGCATGGCACGTAGCAAGTTGTCAGGTCTGCATCCTGTGGGGTTTACAGCAGTGATGTGTTGTCAAAATGGGCTTTGCTAAAGCTAAGTGCCCACATCCAGTATAAACCCTAGTCCATAGGTGATACTCAATGAAGTGTTAAGAAATGCTTAGTCCACATTCATCGATTGTGTCTGAATGGGCCAAAGCCACGTACTTTTGGGGTGTTTGAGTGATTCTTTGCCTGATGTTTCTTTCTCTGACTACAGTTATGCATCGCTTAATGACGGGGATGCATTCTGTAAAATGCTTTGTTGGGCAACTTGGTCGTTGTGTGAACATCATAGAGTGTACTTACACAAACCTAGATGGCATAGACTACTCCATACCTAGGCCACGTGGTACTAATCTTACAGGACCACCACTGCATATGTGGTCTGTTATTGACCGAAAAGTCGTCATGCGGGGCATCCACTGTGGGTGGGAATGTGAACCCCTCTCCAGCTGTGTGCTCAGGTAATTTCACAGACTTTCATCTTCCTACTTTGGAAGAAACCCCTCGGCACCAGAAGCCAGGGCAGCTTCTGGAAAGTGAGGGCCACGGCTTACTCTGTATTAGATTTTCTCCTGCCTTAGACTTAGAAGACAGATCAGTCAACTGAAAGCAGAACCCACATCTCCAAACAAAGGTTGTTCCTTCCAAAGTAATCGGCTTGATAGATATGAAGATTTCAATAATTTTACATTGCTAAAGAAGTCCCAGTTGAGGACCTCAGTCCCAATCCCACTTCTGCCACCTATGAACTGGAGGACCTTGTGCAAGAGGTTTAACTTCTCTGAGCTTCAGTTTCCTCACCTAAATGGAAGACTTTCTCTGCTTGGTAGGTTTTCAATATAAATTTGTTGAATTCGTGTAGAAGTATGCTTTATCCTCTCCTAGGCACTGCCTCCAAAGTCTGTAAGTCCCTTTGGATGGTCTAAGGAGGACGGATCCTTTTGATTTTTGACAAAGTCAAACTTGAGCCATCTGTGGCCAATTATTAAATAAGTTGAGGGACTAATCTATTATCATGTTTTTCTCCTTCTTTTCCTTCTCCTTTTTTGTTTTTGTGCACAAATGATGGGTTGACACAAAAGCAAGAGGTAACAGCCTTGGGCCGCAGCCACAATGCTGGATCGGGGTGTGGGAGGGAGACCTGAGGTTCTGGTTGAGTCTCTGCTGCTGATTTCCCGGGCCTGGGCCAGTCACATGACCTGGAATCCGGCCGCCAGGTTCCTCAGGACGCATCCCAAACCCACAGGGCCGGGTGAAGGGTTAGGCACAAGAGTGTTTATTGCAATTATTGCAGCAGCACTTGCTTTAGTTTTTTTCTTTCTCATTCTAATTTTTTCTCTGATTTTTGCATTTCTCTCATGTTGGAAAATCCGAAGTGCTAGTTTGTGTGAGGGTGGGGTCCTAGGGGCCTGAGGAGTTATGTATAAAACATTTCTCCCAAAAGATCGATAATGTCAGTAAAACAGAAGAAAAAACTCTAACCCCTCCCTTATGACTTAACAGAGCCTCATTTAGTGCATAGCACAAAAATATGTACGCTTATTGGCAGTGCTCTTTCTCTCATTTGTTTTATGATTTCCAAATCTAGGGTATTAAAAAAGTCCACTGATTACAGTGTTGAAAATCAGTGGATGTCAGACAAGCTTGTTGACTGTCCGTATAACTGGTAAAGATGGTGCCCCATTGAAAATCTCATGAGAACCTCACCTGTGGGTATGGAACATCCCCTCCCCTCTCCCCAGCAGGGGAAGTGGTCTGGCCATATTCCCCTTGGGACTGGGAGTGGGGCAGCCAAAGAACAAAGGGCAGATTCTCCAGGGTGAGAGGGAACAGGCTTCTGTGGCTGGGCCAGTGGGGTTGAGCGGCAGTCAGGAGGTAGGTCCTGTTCCCCTGTGGTAGGACTGCACTTTCGTCTCTCTCCATCACGTTCCTCCAACTCCCTCTTCCACTCTGGACCACGGGGACTTGCAGAGTTGGGGCAGGTGTCATGCTTGCCTTTGGCCAGCGTTCACCTTGACCCAGCTCTGTGACAACCTCATACTCTGTCATCCCCAGGCTTGGACGACATCGTCTAAAAGACTATCTTCAACTGCAGGGTTCTACGTATCTTTGATTTTCTCACAAGGGCAGTTCCAAAGTGGGAATTCCAACTACATTTTGAACAAAGACGACATTGCTGAAACATGCCAATATGCCGTCTTGGAAGGAAGCAATAGTCACTCAGCGGTGAATTTCTTGAAATAAGGCGATTACTATATATTAAAACAATTTGTGACTTTATTTTTTTACGAAAGAATTCATTCCATTACCAATTCCAACTGCATAATTAATAAATAAGCAAAGATCCCAATGTCAAATTTCAGTGGCCCACGCTTTGTGAATACACTGATAAATTTTCAAAACCCTCTCTAATAAACAATTGCATTTACTCGCCAGGGATCGAATGTTAAGTTGTTCCCTTCACTTTGTGACAAATGTGATTTCAGAGTGTGTGTGTGGCCATGTTGCATTTACCCAAGTGAAATACAAGAAGGATGAGCAAGATAAGAAAATCATTTTAAGGTCTCCCGTTATTAAAGTCAGCATTTCCCAGTGTGGATGAACCGGCTCTTGAAAAAGTGTTCATGCTTAACCTCCGTGCAGCAGGGTCGTGAGTAAGACCCTGGCTGGCTCACAGAGGACCACTGAGGGACAGAGTGACAGCCTAGGCATGGAGGGGCCCCAGAACGTGCTCTGCATCTCCTGTCTCTTGCCCGTGACCTTTTCCATGGTTCACACTCTCCTCGCCACCCTCCCTCTAGGAAGGAGTGATGTCAGAAGCCTTGAGTATTCTCTCTCAAGAGATAATGTTAACGAAATTAATATGTAAAATTTAGATTTTGCATAGAGTCCTGTGCTTGTCTGGAACTGTGCAAGCGGTTCCTGGGCCCATAGGTTAAGGTAAGGTACTTGCCCTCTTGTCTCCATTTCTAAGGTTGAAAATAGGATGTATTAATTCCCTTCCTAACTCAAAAGGGATGCTAGACACAGTAACAATTAGGATAGACTTAAATCCGCATTGAGGTCCATGGAGTGTATGCAAATGTATGGAATTTTTCCTTTCTTTTTTCTTTGGATTTCAGCCTCCCTTTTTCTTAAGGAAAAAGAAAGGCCATTGTTCCAATCACGGTGTCTCTCTGCCTCCCGCTAATGTGCTTCTGGAGGAGCAGTTTTTAAATGAGAAGTTACGGGTGCTGTTCTGATTGAAACAAACTAGTGTTGATTGCTGATCAGCCATCTGTAAAGGAGGCCACCTCAGGAAGGATATGAGCTAATGGAAAAATGGGTCTGATTTGGGAGTGTGACGGGCTTCATGCCACCGGCCAGTGTGAGTGGCATGAGATTATAGCAGTGCAAGGAGAGGTAGATTGAGAATAAGTAACTTCTGTCTTAAAGATTAAATGGCGAATTTGCTATTAAATGTGAAAGACATAAAATGGAATTATTGCTTTGAGGATGTTAGCTGTGCCTGTACACATTCGGCAGACAGCATGGGTGTCCTGTCCTCCTGCTGTCAACGCCTCACTCTTCTCATTGTGGCTCAATTAATACTGATCCCAATGTGCCGATTAAAGACGTGGAGAACAGAGGGATGACCTGTGCGCCAGCCCGCACAGCACCTCCTGCGCATGGCACTTCCCACGGCCCGCCTTTCTCCAGTGACCTTCGAACTGGTAAACATTATTGATGAAGTCATTAGGTGTCCCAGAAAGCCAATTGATAATTGTCAGGGATGTCGATGCTTGGAGTGTGGGGTGGGAGGGGACACTAGGGGGCTTCTGACTGACGGCTGACCTGGAGACACGGTCGGTCGTGGAGTTCAAGGAACCCAAACTCGTTTGGTTATAAGAAATGAGGAATCAAATTCCAGGGCAGTGGGGTCCTGAAGCCGGCGTTCGCCGCTATACCTTAGGGCCTGGGGTCAGGGCCCCACGGATACTCCTTGAATAAAGGAAACGAAGGGAAAACTGCACCCTATAGCAGGAGGTGGGGTTCAGACTGGCCTGCCCTGCTCTGGTGTCCTTTCCGTACTGAGTCTGCTTGTCTGCACCAGATATAGATAAAATGTTCTCTTGTCCCCATACCTCGTATTTGACACTATGAGAGTTTGTTGGGAACTTTGGTCTTACATCTCTTGTCTCCTTGAGAGCTGGTAATTTTCTATGAAGTCAGAAAATATAAGTGAACAAATTCTAACATTTCTGGTTCTGCTTTTCAGCTCAATACAGGCCTAAACTCCAGGCAATGAATTGTGCCACGTTTTACGTTCCGTGAGCCAAGAGCTCCACTTAACAGTGGCTGAGCCATGCTGTTGGGCTCCCCATAGATTGTCAGAGACCCTGGGGGCTCTCTGGGGCTGGACTTGGAGAGCCCGGTTTGTTTCCTCCTGCCTTGGCGGGGTGTGCTGCCCACGGCCCACCTGCCCATGCACTGCGCCGTCTTTTTGTGGGGCTGTGGGGATCACCTTAGCGACTCAGATTTGCTTCATAGTTCGGTCATTTGTGCTGACGCCAGCCCACAGGAAACTCCTGCTCGGCATCCTGGAGTTCTGTTCATTTCTCAGGGCAATCTTAACATGTTTGATGGGTCAGTGAGTGAGTGAATGAATGAATGAGAGAATCAGTAGCAGTCCCTTACGACTGCTATGTTCAAGTCCAGTCCTGAACCATCATCTCCCTCCTCCAGGAACCAGAATTCTGCTCTCAGGACACCAAGGTGTGACTGCAGAGAGCAGGAAATAGCTGCCGGATCTTTCAGTCATGCCCTGTGCTTGTGCGAGCACGTAGACCAGCTTGGAGGTGACGGGCTGTGCTGTGTGGCACTTCATTGTGTAAAGTCTTATGTTCTGCTATATTGCATCATTTTATATGCTTATGTGACTTAAGATTATAGGGCACAATCAATGAAATGAAACACAAGTGGAGATAAAGTAGATAACACTATCTTCTAGATTGGATATGCGTCATTAATTCCTTTCTTTTCTTTTTTTGAAATTTATTGCACACGAAATCAAAGGGCTAAAGCCACTGGCCTGTGCCATTTATGTAGTGTGAGACTGCTCTCTGGAAGTTTCCCTACCTGCTGTAATGTGGCCTGGATCTGCCACCATGCCCTGCAGCCTTGGGTTTCAGGCTCTCTTGACACGGCCTGGCGGCTATGCCAAAGAATATGATAGTTTTGTGATGACGACAGTGTCAACAGGGATAGGAGTGAGAGAACCAAGCTCATTTTCACTTTTGACCCAAGAAGGACTCATTCCCAGGTTTTCAGATGTGAAGAGCTCATGCACTAATTAGCACTGTCTCTTGCCCTCAGCATCAATTCTGAAAGTCGCCAGTTCAACCTGAACATCCAGAAACTTGGCAATACAATCCAGAGGACATCCAAACAGGCTTCAAATTAATCAACCTACGCATCCAGTTTGTTAGTTGTAATAAGACTTCATATTTACTTGACTCTTTTTTTCTATTATTGTTCTTACAGATAATAATGCTGGAACAAATATTGATTAAATACAGTTCAACATATAATGAAGGCTTGACTCCCGTCCTCAAGATGGAAATGTTTCAGCCTGGCCACCCCATTAATTCCTGAACATCTCCATTAGAGGCCACTGTGTGTGCTCCTCACTCTCTATCCCCTGGCGCTCCTTGTTAAACAGGAAAAGCCCCCGCCCTTCAGAGACTGGATTTACCACCTATAGGAAGGTTTCCTGCCTTCACTGTTGGTCTCAGTACTGGGCCTGCTTCGGAGGATCTTACTTTATGTCACTCATGTTTTGAATTCCATGGTCGTCCTCATTGCCCCATCCTATCATGGCCCTTTTGTGTGTATCCACTACCCACGTGTAAGCCCCCGTGTTCTCTTGACTTCTCCTCACTCCTTATCCACGTGCTTCCCGTCCTCTCTTTGGAGCTTGCCTTGGCTCCCGAGTATGTCTGCCCTTTGTGCTGGCAGTTCACTTGGAGTCCATCTCTGGTCCATCTCCTCTGTGTCCTGTAGTTTAAATGTACTGAGACCTTGGATGAGGTGCTCATCCTTGACCCTGTGGAGACTCCCAGACCCTGAGCACCCCTCTGTCTTAATCCCTGCCTGAAGGAGGAAGGGCATCAGATGCTGGTTGGACTGGTTGATCCCCCTCCTTACAATAGGAATGTTTTTGCGGTGGTGCTTCTACAGTCGTTTGTGTTGTTCTGTGAGAGCTGGTTCCCTTTCCTATACCCTGAAACAGAATCTGACACCTGGTAGGCACTCAACAAATATTTGTTGAATGAATGAGTGAATTTTCCAATAACTTGGGCGGAAATGCTACGTGCTAAATACTCCTGGTAAAGATCCATCCATTCGTTCAACATATGTTTACTGAGTATCTGCTATGTCCCAAGCATCATTTTAGGCAAAGATCCCTGCTCTCAAGGAGGTGACATTCGGGGGAGGGGGAGGGTAAAGAAACAAATTCAGTGGTATGCAAGAATACAAGAAGGAGATAAGTACACTGAGAACAAAGGTCAGTGAGGTCATGAGGATCCGAAGAGCAGGGCAGGCTGCAGTCTGGAATAGCGTGGGAGAGCGTCACAGTGAGGATGGTGTGGGACTCGCCCAGGAAGGAGGAGCGAGAGTCAGCCCCGCAGACCCCTCAGGAGAGCTGCCCAGGCAGGTGGCTACAGCAGGAGCCTGGGAGTGGCCCTCGAAGCCCTGGCCTGGGCTGTGCGGGGAAGCGAGTGGGAGGTGAGGTCAAGGAGGAGATAGGATGCATCTCCGGTGGTGAAGGACCCTGTGAGCCCCCCGCAGGACCCCGTGTTCCTCCTCAGTGAGCCTGAGAACCTTTGCAGGCTCTGAGCAGGGCCGTGATGTGATCTGACCAGAGGGGCCACATGGGCACTGGGAGCGCTGGTGGGCGTGACTGTGACGATGCAGGGGAGGGGCAAGACGGGCTTGGGCCAGGCTGGGAGAGCAAGTTAAAGGCTATGAAATCTGCAATAAAGGGCCCTGCTCGACTTTAATTTCCTAGCAAGTTCCAGATGTATCAGGGCATAAACCCTTGTTTATTGCACAACATCTCCTCAAGTCCAATGGCTCTGGTGTTCCACAGAACACACTTTGGGAAACGCTGCTCTAGTGATGTGTATGTGCCAGGTACTGGGTACAGGGACACTGAAGTCCACCGCTGTATCTGGAATAGGTGTCTAAGTCACACATATGTGGCACCTTGGATAATTCTCCAGGCCTGGCAGGTGGAGAGTATTACTCCTCCCATTTTACAGATGATGAAACTAAGGTTCTAAACTGAGGTCAGCTATCTGCCTAAGTTCCACATGGGCAGTAAATGGGAGTGGAGCCTGGAGCCCTGGGGTCTGGCTGCAGAGTCCATGCTCTTGGCTCTGAACCTATGTGGCTCCTGCTCAGTTTTTAAAGGTGTGGCCTGTGCTATTCTCTGGATCTGTGCATGCACTCTCTGATCCGAGGGAGCTGACCCCTCCTGGCCACCCTGCGCCCATTGCCTGTGGCTCATTCTGCACAGCCCAGTGCCCGCCCTCTGGGAGGTGCCGACCTCTTGTTGGGCCATAGTGTCTCCAGAGGGGCTTTGAGTTGGGGGTTCTCCCAGGATGCTCAGAGGAGCTATCGATGTTGTTCCCACAGTTCCAAATGTCAGGAACAGCCTGGAGCAGAGTCCCATCTATAAAGACCTCAGGAAACAAGCCCTGATTTAAAGATATCTGTGTTTCATGTGCACTGTGGGCTCCCCACAGCGACCAGGCCTGTGCGCTTTCTCTCCATTTTCCAGATGAGGAAACTGAGCTCCAGGGACAGCGAGGTGGCCTCTCTCCAAGGCTCCCGCCCTCACCCACAGCTGTCACACCTCCTGTGGTGGCCATTAGAGGCAGCTGTGCCTTAACCTGCCTTTCCCGTGAATCCAGTCTCTCCATCACCTTCTAGAAGAGCCATCCTCTTCCTCCAGAGAACTGAGATGCTGAACACTCTCAAAGTTTGTTTTAAGTAACCAGCAGTTAAAGATAGACAATAGTCTCAAGACTCTCTTTGCACACATTTTTCTTATGTTTACAGCAGGGAATCCTGCTTTTATGATCAGGACTGGCAAAGTTGTTAAAAACCAGCGAGCAATGGCTAGTGTAAGGCCCTGCCTGGCTTTGCAGGCAATGACGTTCTTTCCCTGAGGCTGGAGCCTTTGCCCTCCCTGGGCTCAGCCCCACTGCTCTAGGATAACCCTCGGTGGCCTGAGGACCTCTAGCCTCGGCCCTCGCTCTTTTGGTAACTAGGATGACCTTTCCCTTTCCCCCACACTGAGTCTTCCTCTTGTTTCCACTTTTGGAGACAGAATCCCTGTCTTGTTGGTGTGTCCCAGGGCTTGTCCCAGGGTGGGACCCCAGCCTGCTCTCAGCACCCCTGTCCCCGACTCCATCTCTGCGCCTGAGGCCGTGTCATCGTTGGCTCTGAGATACACCAACTTGGGGAAGTTTACCCCACAAACTTTAGTCATAGATCCAGACAGACCTGGGTCTGAGTCTTTGGCAAACAGCTTCAGATCTCCAGGCCCGGTCCATATTTTTTTAATGAGGGTAATAGTAACAATGGCAAAGGCTGCTCGGACGATTGTGGAGAGAGGCATGTATGGCAGTTTGCATGCTTGTTATCTGCCATGTAGGAAGCACAATAGACACCCTCATAGTTTCTGCCACTATTTCTGGTGCTATTGTGCCTGCTCAGATCCCCAGACTCTGTTCTCTATGGGATTCCCTCTCAGGGCACCCTGCTCACGTGTTAGAGGACTCTGCTACTTGGATGTGGGTCCTGTGACCTGCTCCATGTCTGAGAATAACTGTGTCTTCATCACCCTGCTGTAGGTGGCCATGCATTTAGGGCCACACCCTCTGTGAACAAAAGGGACTCAGGACCCCTGCAGCTGGGCTGCCCCCTGGGAAGCAGCTCCACAACCCCGGAGGAGCTCAGCTCTGGTGCCCCCCACAATCCACTTACCTGGCCTGTGCTCAGCTGGCTTCCAAAATATGACAAAACATTGTCTGTCAATGAAATCGAGTTTGAGTTACCAGTGACTTTTGCATCCGTGGACACAGACTTTGAGTGGCTTCCCTTTCTGGAGGACGTGTAGGTGAGCCACTATTTCATAGCGCTTGTTTTTCTCCTGCTAACGGTGGGGTCTTAGAAGTACACAGGGTTTTATTTTTCACTGGGGTTGTTAATGGACCTGAATATTTTCCTGAGCACAACGTTCAATGTGGTTTGGACACATGTTGGATTTCCTGGACACCGCTGAGGTCACTTGCCAAGATTACGCTCTCCCTGTGGTGAAACCCCCGTAGACTAGGCACACAGTGCTCCTCGCTGCAGGCTGGGCATGTCGGGGGCTTGCAAAGGGGACTGTCCCAAGAGGAAGAGGAAGAAGGACAGCCATGCTGTGCAGCTTGGTGGCCGATGGAGTCACCGCATTCTCTTTGTGGTTCACGCGATGGATTGGTTTGGGGCCGTTTTTGAACGCCAGGCTCTTTAATCACGCCTGTGCGCGCATCTGGAGTAGGGTGGTTCGTTTGAGCGTTCAGCCGTCTGCCGTCTGGGACTCTACTCATTATTCCATAAAACCCATTGTCAGTCAACAGCCATCAATCATGCAAAATTCAGGAGTACCAGGGCTCTGTCAGGAAATCAAAAGACGGTTGGAGTTGTTGTGATTACCCATTCCTGAGCCATTTTGATGGGAAACTTCACAGACCTGCCCTCTTGCTACAAAGAGGGGGAAAGTTAGAATCAGTCATTTAAACAGTTTGCCAGCGAGGTCTATTTTTTGCTACGAGCAAACCACTTCTCATGTGGCCACTGCCTGGTCTTTGGCTTCAGCAAAATTTTTTTGCCTTTTGCAAAGATGGACTGCTTATTACTGGCTTTGTTTCCTGAGGTGGAAGATCAACAGGAACTGGACTGTGTTTCAGGTTAGCCCTGTTCCTCCTGCTCCTACTTATGGACCGCACACCCCAGCCCCTGAAAGAAGAGAGGCGCAGGCTCAGAGGAAGACGGAGGGGAGAGACCTGGGATTGTCCCTGTCCCAAAGGAGAGAGAAGAGTCCCTGATTGTCTCAGTCGGAGTCTGGATGGTTGATGCATCTCATGCTCAGAAGTGCGCCTTGGAACTTGCCTGGGACGGGAGGGGTGCAGTGGCATGCTGCTCCTCCGCCTGGCATGGGCACCATCAGCAACTGGAGGGCGTCTTTGCTTCATCCGTCTCCCTGCTTGTCTCAATGTGCTCTGCCATTGTTTGACCAGTACTGATAAATTAACGTTTGCCTTTCTGATAGTCACATTGTGTGTTGTTCTCTCTTGTCTTTGCAACAAGCAGAAGCACAGCAATTCTGAAAAAAGAGCAACGTTAGCCAATAATCCTGGAGCTGCGGCACCGAGCCCTTCCGGCATTCAGGTTGACAAATGTTAGAGGGCTGGAGTCACTGGCTGGCACCGCCGGAGGCCCCGCTGTAGTCTGGGGGTGTGCGGGCAAGGCAGCCAAGTGCACAGAAGGAGCACGGAGATGTCAAAACCCTGCAAACGTGCCCATTTCTCAACGCACGCCTTATTGGCGACTTGTCCAGCTGACCTCGGCCTTGATGGTCTCCTCAGAGGAGAGCCAGTTATAGAGAGAGAACAATTACATCAACGCAAAGCCATCCAGCCAACCAGGCAACAATGGGAACAACTTTCAAAGCAATCATGAGGAAACAATGGGATTGGGAAAGAGATATCATCAGATAAAATGAGCTCAGAAACAACGAGTGATTCTGACCACATTAGATAATCAGGAGCTTTCTCTGGGAGGCCCTCGTGTTGGCCACCGGCTTCTAATAACCCCAGATGAACGTAAAACTCCCAATATCACCTGGAGGAGCCTTCCCCCCACCGTGCAGCTGTGTTTTATCAATGCTTCACCCTTAATGACTACACAGATATTGATGATAATGAAGCGTGTTGCAAACAGGTGCATCACATTCTGTCTCTGCTGCCCCTGGACAGCTGCTGCTGTTACCTGATAGCTCAACCAGGGTGTCAGGTGGAGGTGTGAGTCCTTCCCTGGGGTGACAACTGCACCCTCCTCGCCCCTCCCTTCCCTTCCCAGCCCGTCCCCCGGTCCCGGTGGACCTGCCCTGATTATTGCAGCCGCCTTAGCTGAGTGTGTGCACACCTGCAGCTCAGGAATGGCCGTGTGCCAGCCGAGGGCTCCAGCCTGCAATCAGCAATGAATCTCAGAGTGAGGGGGCACCAAGGGCACTGCCAACAATCCCATGCCCTTGATAGCATCTTGACCTATCTGAAATGCTACTGCTGCCTGCCAACTCCCGAACGCAACCCCTAGATACTGGTGTGTATTCTAAATTGGAAAAAAAGAAACCAATAACAACCCAGAAACCAGCGGAAGCAGACAGTTTCTGGAACCTGAGTCTTACATAGTGAGTGCAGCCTGACCTGGAGGGAAGGAGAGATCTCAGTGATGGATCTTGTTTGTGGTCCATCCAACTGCATCTGCACCCAAACTGTGGCTGATGCTTTAAGCAAGGGGCCAGGAGCAGGACTGCAAGGCAGAGCATTTGGGGGTGGTCTTTGCCCTGGTGTTCAATATCCGCACCAATCAACAGAGGATTTGGGGAAGCAGCCCCATCCCAAATCAGAAGGGAGGCAGCTTAAAAATAAAATAAAATAAAATAAATTCAAAAGGCATCACAGCTAAATATGAGGACAATCCAGCTCTGGCTGGAGTTGGGGATTTATGATCATGAAATAGAGTTGGCATCTTCTCCAGGGTTATAAATACAGACCTTGAGGAAAAACAGAAAGCCTTCCTATGTCCACGATGTTCCTAGACTCTTATCTCTGGAATCTGTGGGAACGTCCAAAGCTGCCGGCCAAGTGGACAAGCTTTGAGGATGTGGTTAGCAGATGCTCGTGAACCACTTTTGCTCAGTCAAGTGACACCAGCGGCTTTCTCCTTACTGTGGGAACATTTGGGCTGGAAATAGCTTGGTGCTGGTGCTTCCAAAACCAGAGCCCAATATTTCCATGTAACACAGAGTCTGGTGGCTCCCATCTGATCTTCCATTTAGGTCCATTCATAGAAATGTTGTGTTCACTCATGATAAAGAAACGGAAATGTCATTAGTAGTTTTCAAAGCAATTTGTTCCTATGATTTTCAGCAATGGATGACACAGACCTCTCTGAGCCTTGAAGACTGGTGTCCCACTTACTCTCTCTTCTCTTTTGTCTTTTTGTTTGAGTGTTCTCCTCTGGTGAATTAATTCATCAGTCACCATTTTGAGGCTCTTTTTATTGAAAAGCTCATTATTTCAGAGGAAATGCATGATGAATAAAAAAACAGTTATAATTAAATAACTGAGATGGGAGAGGCCCTCTTTGTGCTACAGTTTTGTATGTGTGAAATTTGTAGGAAGGAAAGAGAAATTCTCGTTCCTTCCCTTCCCTGCATAAAAATCTGGAGATGCTACTTGAAGAATCATGCTGAAGATGAATTTTCAGAATGAGTTGTGAGTCAAGCTGTTTAGGGTGTCCAATATAAAGACTGTGCTTTTAGATAAGGATTGCTATGTGACCAACGTGATTATTTATTAGTGGCTCCGTGTTGAAATTCCTCAAGGATGTCAATGGCTGAAGGACTGAATTGGGGTGTGAATGTGAGTTGTCACCCACTGGTATCTGGTCAAGCTGACTGAGTAGGAAGCTTCCTCCCCCATTGTCCCCATTGTTAGCTGGGCCCTGTTAGAGAACACCAGGATTGGAGCAGAGGTATGCTAGGAGCTGGACCCTGTCTCCAATATCCAAGCAGGATCTCAAAATCCATTTGTGGAAGCAGTCAGAACAAACAGTTTAATGAATCTCTAATCAGTCCAAGCGTATTTGTGATGGAGATGTTTTACTCTTCTTCATTGTGTTCATTGGTCCTGGGAAGAAAACTCGAAATCATGTGTGAATCACAAACTTTTCTTATTATTTGAAAATGAGTGGAGCAAAACCTCACTCACTTAGGATACAGCAGTGCTTCTCAAACTTTCATGTATTCAACAATTACCCAACCGCTCATCAATTACATGATTAGTGCATCTGGAGTAGGTTCTGGGGCTGCCAGGTGATGCTGATGCTGCCGGTCTGTGGTCCCCCTCTGAGCAGCAAGGTCTTGGCAGAAATGCAGGTTTGTCACTTTCATCAGCACACCTCGAGTATGACCTCGCCCCTGTGGAGCTGAGACCCTACAGATAACTCATTTGCTTGCTTTCCCTACTATTCATTGTCAGAACACGGTGTACAAAGGCTGTGTGTTCCTGAATCTTTGAAGATATTTTTTTATCTTAGAGAACCTCACTTCAACATAAATACTATTTATGCTATTCATTTGAATAGGAAACCCATTTTGCATAGATAATACTGATGTAAATTCCATCTCAAATCCAAACAAATCCTTCAAAAATTCTGTCTTTTTAAAGTATTGGAGAGGATGTGGAGAGAAGGGAACCCTCGTACACTGCTGGTGGGAGTGCAAACTGGTGCAGCCACTATGGAATCAGTATGGAGTATCCTCAGAAAATTAAGAATACATCTACCATGTGATCCAGCTATCCCACTGCTGGATATTTATCCAAAGAACTTGAAAATGCAAAGGGATAAACATACATGCACCCCTATGTTCTTTGCAGCATTATACACAATAGCCAAAACTTGGAAGCAACCCAGGTGCCCATCAAGGGACGAATGGATAAAGAAGATGTGGTCTGTATACACAATGGAGTACTACTCAGCCATAAGAAATGATGAAACCTGGCCATTTGAGACAACATGGATGGTTCTTGAGGGCATTATGCTGAGTGAAATAAGTCAGAGGGAGAAAGTCAAATACCGTATGATCTCACTCATAAGTAGAAGATAAAAACAATGACAAACAAACACATAGCAATGGAGATTGGATTGGTGGTTACCATGGGAGAAGAGGGGAGGGGGTAGGGCAAAAGGGGTGATTAGGCTCACATGTGAGGGGATGGGCTATAACTAGTTTTGGGTGGTGAACATGATGTAATCTACACAGAATTTGAAATATATTATGGTGTACATCTGAAACCTATATATTGTTATAATCCAATGTTACTGCAATTAAAATAATTTTAAAAAATATCATTTACTGTAGGGTGAGGTGCCATATCAGACGTATGTGTGTATGTGTTTTGTGTCCCTGGAGGGGCAAATCCAGATAGCCCAGGCAGAGGCCCTGAGGAGAAGCCGGCTACCCCTTGGAAGATGCCTCCTTCTTACGCAAGTTGTAAGATGGAGAATGGGAATGGAGTCTACTTGCACAGGAAAAAAAAATTTTTTTTACCCTGAGTAAGTAGATTCTGTATTTCCAAGTTTGTTTCAACTGGTTTATCTCATGGTGCTATACTGTTTTCAAACAAAAAAGGGAAAAAACCCCGGATACTTTCTTTGGATGGCTTTAGCCCTCTGTCGGCTATGGAAGTACTTGTAAACACACTTTGCGTCAGTTATTCTTGAACTATTATGCTCTCATTGTACTTTTTAAAAAAACCAAAACATTTTATTGAGGTATGGTTGCCATATAAAAAGCTATACGTATTTAGTGTATGAGTTTGGGAATAAGTATGCACCCATGAAACCATCACCCTCGAGGCCATAAACATATTCATCGTCTCCAAAAATTTCCCCTTGCTCCTACTATTACTTTTACGTTTATGGTAAGAACACTTAACATAAGATCTACCCTCCTAGCAAATTTTAAGTATACAATAGAGTCTTTTATTTTTTTAAGTTTTTCAATCATTCTTTTTTTTAAATTGCAGTAACATTGGATTATAACATTATATAGCTTTCGGATGTACATTGTAATATATTTCGAATTCTGTGTAAATTACATCATGTTCACCATCCAAAAACTAATTATAGCCCATCCCCTCACATGTGAGCCTAATCACCCCTTTTGCCCTACCCCATCTCGCTTCCCCCGTGGTAACCACCAATCCAATCTCCATTGCTATGTGTTTGTTTGTCATTGTTTTTATCTTCTACTTATGAGTGAGATCATACGGTATTTGACTTTCTCCCTCTGACTTATTTCACTCAGCATAATGCCCTCAAGAACCATCCATGTTGTCTCAAATGGCCAGGTTTCATCATTTCTTATGGCTGAGTAGTACTCCATTGTGTATACAGACCACATCTTCTTTATCCATTCATCCCTTGATGGGCACCTGGGTTGCTTCCAAGTTTTGGCTATTGTGAATAATGCTGCAAAGAACATAGGGGTGGATATATCTTTATGCCTTTGCGTTTTCAAGCTCTTTGGATAAATACCCAGTAGTGGGATAGCTGGGTCACATGGTAGATGTATTCTTAATTTTCTGAGGATACTCCAAACTGCTTTCCATAGTGTCTGCACCAGTTTGCTGTAAGCCATAGGCACTGTGCTGTATAGCAGGTCTCCAGAACTTATTTATCCTGTATAACTGAAATTTTATCCCCTTTGACCATCATTTCCCCATCTCCCCCTCCCCCCAGCCCCTGGAAAACACTGTTCTACTCTCTGCTTCTGAGTTTGACTATTTTAGATTCCTCATATAAGTGAGATCATGCTGTAGTTTAAATACTGACTTACTGAATTGAAACGAATGAGGGTGTCTCAGTGAGGCCAAATGCGAGCAATGATTCAGGTTGGACAGAATGCCAAGTTCACTTTTCCTGCCTCTCTTTCTCCTTGTTACTAATAATAAGTCTGGAAAGTACACAGAAATAACTTCATTAGAGTATATGGAAATGAACAATTTTCTTAGTATTTTGTGCCCCATAAACACTAAAATAAGTGATGAGTATTATTAATCATTTGACCACTTATTGGTCTACTCAAGTGAAATGTTCACCTATGGCTACATACTGTATGATTCCAACTATATGACATTCTGCAAAAGGCAAAACTATGGAGACAGTAAAAAGATCAGTCGTTGCTAGAGGCTGGAGGCAGGGAAGATAAATAGGAAGAGAAGAGAGGATTTTTAGGGTAGTGAAAATACTCTGTGTGATACTATAATGGTGGATACATGTCATTATACATTTGTCCAAACCCACAGAATGTACAACAGCAAGAGTGAACCATAAGATAAACTATGGACTCTGGGTGATAGTGACATGTCAGTGTAGGTTCATCAATTGTAACAAATGTACCATTGTGGTGTGGAATGTTGATAATGAAGCAGCCTATGCATGTGTGATGGGAAAGGGGTGTATGGGAATCTCTGTACCTGTACCTGCCCCTAAATTTTGCTGTGAGCAAAAGTTTTAGAACTGCTCTAAAAAATAGAATCTTTAATAACAATAATAAATTCACTGATATAGTTTGTGTGGCTCTCATCCAACATACCTGTGTGCAAAAAACCTTCCTGTTTGAGGTCTACAATTCCTTGAGTGTTTGGCCAGGGTCCTTTCATGTGGAAGCTGTTAGCTATGGAAGAATAGAATCCATAGGAACTTAGTATCTACTGTCTTCTGCAGTGTTAATACCATTCTTCTGTATTACTGAGTGTTTCCCAGGATATAGTAGATATTCAATAACTTCTATTGAATGTATCTTTCCATTTCTAATAGCTTCCATATAAAAGGACTTGGCCTGTGAATCATTTAATAAATAAAAAATCTTTCAGGGGCCTATAATTTAGTGAGTGGGACAGACCAGTAAACAGCGGCCCATAGAGAGGATGGAATCTAGTGAATGCTATAACAGAAGTGCAAGCAATGAGCTGGGAGTGAGGAGAAGAGATAGATAAAGGCTGGTGGGAGGAAGCACAAGACTAGAGAGGGCTTGATGAAGAAGGCACCAGGTGGGCAGAATGCTGTATGAATAGAGTGCATGGCATGGTGGAAAATGTGTGATTGGATGGCTACAGCAGGAGTTCAAGCTTTAATGGAAGGTCAGGGCTCATGTTACTGAGGGCCTCAAATTCTAGGTAGAGAGTTTGGACTTTCCTCTACAGGCAAATGGGAGCCATTGATGTTTGTTGCCCAGTGACAAATGGGAAGTCATTAGCAAAGCAAAAATCTTATACTTATTTCTGGGTTCAAACTGCCAATGATCTCGGCTCCTTTGTGTTAGTAAAAAGGAAGAGCTGTCAGTCTAGAAATTAGCCCACCAATTCTGACTACACTCCATAATATTTTATTTCGCAGCAAAATACTTCCATGGAATCATCACAGCAGAACCAAGCTTAATCTTAATCTAAAAGCTGCAATAGTTTCCTTGACTTTCCTGACTTTGACGTTTTGGAAGATTATAGGCTGGTTATTTTGTAGATCATCCCTAAGTTTGGATTTGTCTGGTGTTCCTCCCCATTGGATGCAGGCGTGCCCCTTTGGCTGGAGTACCGCAGAAGTGATGTGCTGTGTTCTTCTCGTTGCATCTGATCTGGGTGTGCAGGATGCAGGCTTGTCCCACTGCTGCTGAGCTGCCTCAGCCAACTCCTCCAGTGAAAGCCACGTTATAGCCTCCATTGTAATTATCCAGGATTTTGTGGAGAGAGACTTTGGGAGCACGTCAAAGCCCTTCTTCATCGACTGACGGTTCTCACCTGAATTAATCATTACTGCGATGCTTGCCAAATGGCGATTTTCTAACTACATCATCGTTACTACATTTATTTGTCGGCTTTTTATTGTTGGAAAGAGATGTTTCTTCTCCCTATTTATTCATCTATTTATATCCGTATGGTCACTTAGATGACTATTTTATCTAATGGGATATAAGCCATTTACTATCATTATCAATTTTGACTCTCAAAGCATCCCAGTTTGTGTCAGTAGTAATACCTCCAGCTTACTTCTATGTTCTTTTGGCATGTCCTTATCATTCTTTGCCTAATTTCTCTCCTTTTGGAACAAAAATTGATTCCAAGCTCATCTGGTTCTTTTCCTACCCCAGTCTGGAATCAGCCATTTCTCCAAGGAAACTTTGCTTTTTTTAGTGGAGAGTCATACTTAAAAACCAAGAACTAGGTGGAATTATTGCTATGGCAGGATTGTCACTCTTAGGCCCTCTCAGCCAGAAAATGTATGTCTGTAAGTATGAAAATACAAATGTAAGATATAGATGTACACATATCCACATTTATAGCTCTTCCTGTAACTGTGTCTACATATCTACCTACCCATCTATTATCTATCTATGTATCTATGTATGTATAATCTATCCATCATCCATCTATCTACCCATTATCTGTCTATCTGTTCATTATCTATCTACCTACCTACCTAGGACCATGAGTGTACACCAATAACTCCAATTTGAATGCGAGACCATGGTGTTTCTCATAGCTTTCTCCCTTCCCACATCTGTGCCTTCTTTCTCCAACAGTCAGATCATTGGCACCTACTATACTGACTTAAATGATGATCTGTTGACATAGATACTATTCCCCTGCATGGCGCCAGTCTCTTGACCCTGACTGCTGCTTGTCCACTCACCTGACGTCCTCCCAGGTGGCATCAGCTGCTTCTGGCTACTGTCTTCATATACCTCCTGAGCCTGCCTAACAGACTTTTGCCTGAAAATGAAGGGAAGGAAGAAAGGGAGGAGAAGGAAAAAAGAAAGGCAGGTAGGTAGGTATCCTCCGAAGTTTTCCTCTCAGTTACCCCTCATTCCAAGTTAGTAATCAAGGCAGGTGAGCATAGCCTCTTTGATACCGCCCTTACTGCTCTCTACCGTGGGGGAAGCACCTGCGTTTGCTCAGGTGCTAGAATACTCCAGTTCTGAAGAGAAAGGGAGGCAGTGCTAAGCGTAGCTGGTTTACTTGTGCGTCTGTGCCCAGGAGTGCCCGTGTGTGTCTTGACAAATGGAAGCAGCAGGTGTTTAGACACTCCAGCATAACTCTTCATAGAACACACTTCTTTAAATCCAGATTAAATATACAATTTGAAGCCTGACTTTTCTGAGTAATTAAAGATTTCTACTTTATGGTTTTTATAGACATGGTGCAGTAGAGGCAAGAAGAAGCTCTTTAATGATTGCAGTGGATAGTGTGTGGAGCTTTTTTGCTGCATGGAATTTAAAGGGACAAACCCTGGGCAGAAGTCCAGGCTTGCGGCTGTGATGGTTTGGGGTTCCATGGTCACAGTGGAAGCAGCGCTCCCGTCTACAGGAAGGGGAGCACTGAGAGGAGCCTTGAGCAGTCACTGGATTACGGAGTAAGAGGCAAATAAAGAGGATTCATGGTTAATGTGGTCGGGCTGGGGCACAGGATGGCACCATGGCTGTGGGATACAGCAGTGTGCTGGAGGGATGAGCTGGTGAGATGGAACCGCAACTACCAGTCCCTACCCCCCCGGACATGGTACAGCCCTGACACACTTTCCAAAGCCTACCACCTCCTCAGTCTCTTCCCTTTCACCCTGGGTCTGGCTGGGCACGGGAAAATGCCTTGTGCTTGATGAATAACATCTGGCTGGGGCGAGGGGATCCAAGTAGAATGATGCCTCCAGAGCCACTCAGGGGCAAGTGCAGCAAACACGGTGCCAACTGTGCACCTTTCTCCCTCGTGCCTCACTTTCCACGTCAGGAAAATCACATAGTTAGACAAGACCATCTTGAGGTGCATTCAGCTCTGACATTCTAGGACTTTTTGTGCTGATGTGGATTAGACAACAGATCAGAATCCAGTGGACCCTGTCTAGAGGAGGACTTCCTTAGAGAGGAGAGACGCAACTCTACTGCCGAGTAGGGAGAGAGGGTAGAGAGTCGAGGTGTGGAGACCGTGTGTCCTGGGACGACATGCGGCACCACAGCCCAGACTCTTCCAGCTCAGTTCAGTCACCCCTTTGTCAGGCCCAAGCCTGCTCATTGCTCTGGAAATACAGAGCTGTGTCTGTGCTTGCTGCCTGGAGCCCTCAGTGCCGTGGCCACTGTGCCCCTCCTGTGGCAGCAATTCCTCCGCATAGCACCTCTCTGGCACCTGCCACCCGCACAGCTGTCCTGATGGCTGTCGCCCAGGAAGAGGTAGGGATGGAGCCCAGGCTGGTGGAGCAGTGTCTAAGAAGGTCCGCGGTCTGGTTCCTGGCCCGTCACTTCCGGCTTCTCCTGCTCTGGCCCCTTTGGGGGCTATTTTCTCACTTCCCCTTTTAGTGTGCAAATGTTTCTCCACCTCCCCCACCAAACAACTTTTTCTCAGGCCCAGAAATCAGTGAGTTGCCCAGTTGTGTGAGGTGGGGTCTATGTGTTTCTTGCCTTTTCCATCTGACTACAGAGTAGAAGGTGAATTAGTTAGTTATTTAATGAGCTAATCTCATCACCTTGTAGACGTACAAGACATCCTCACGCAGACAGGAATCATGGTGTTTTATGGGAAGGTGGCCCTTCTGGCCTCTGCAGGGACACAGGAAATACGTGCCTAACTCCTTTCCAGAGTACAGGCCACAGGAGGCTGGTGGGATGCAAGACTCAAGATGCTCTAAAACACCGGCAAGGCCTCTGAAGCTAGAGCTCCCAGGGAGCCCCACTGCAAGACTCAGGTAGCCACGTGATTCCAGAATCCCATCTGCTGGGCTTTGCCTCCTCCTCTGGGGTCTCTGTTCACAAGAGGGGATGTCCCTTTCAAGGACCTCAGGCACCAGGCTGGATGGATGAGGTGGCTGACAGACACCCGATATGGTATGTCAAGTCGTGCAGATGCTGGTATCGACAATGACAAGCAAGGGCCACCTTTGGAAAGGAAGCCACGCATGTTCTGGCGGAAACCAGCCCGGCCTTCAACAGCGCTTTACAAAAGTGCGTCCAAGCCTAATAAATCCAGGACATCCAACTGTGATGCTCATTTTGCATTTCAAAATGACTCTATTTGAAGTTACGGCTCAGCAACTCACCTTTAACAAACTTCCATTTTCAACAGGACCATCACTTCTTTGATCTGAGGATGAACATACAGTTTATTTTAACATTGCCCCCAAATCTTTTCTCCAGAACAATCTTTTGGGAAAATCAGATTTTCTCTCTAACAGAAAAATATAGGTTGTAGATGAGGTAAGTAAGAGATAGACAATTTAAGACACAGTTGATCTGCATATAAACTCAAAGAAAAATGCTGAATCAAATGTCAGGTTGTCACAGCTTTCTTCTTAAATTCTAATAAAGTTTTCTCAAAGAGAGATGGCCAAGACTCAGGCCCCCATCCTGGACTAAACATCCCCGTTTAGTTTGTATACAGAGTCACACACTCCATTCTACCATCTTAGCATCTTTTCCCAATGGGAGGGATTGCTCCTGAGTCTCTCATGTTGGAATACATTGATCCCTTTGCTGTCAGTGACCCTATTTGGTAGCACATTATTTTAAACGTCCATTACTATTAACATTAACTAATGGTTAATTACAACAGAATTCCTATTGAAGTGCATAAGAGAGTCATATGAATGCCAAATGAGTACATTAATGATTGGTGTTATCACAATGAATACGAAATGATTTCATAATGACTGGGGAGGTAATATATAATAAGGAAGGATTGCTCCCACTTTTATACACTTACCACAGACTTAAAACTCATTCTTGGCCTCCATTAAGAAACCATGAGTTACCTGAGAGCTTTTCCCTGAAGATTTCTGGGAACCTATATGTCCTCAATCAAAATCCAAACACTGTTACTCATCATCGAGTTAAACTTTGAGGATAAATGTCATTTTATTTCTCTTAGTCTTATGTAAATTCAATCCATTCATTTATTCATCCACTTAGCTTGTAAACATTTGTTGAACACATATGATGCCCTTGGCATTGTGCTAGGTACAAGAGCTGCAGAGAGAATGAGAGAGAATTCTTGTCAATGACAAAAGCCAAATGGGAGAGGATATGCAAAAATATAATTATAACGATGTGTTTCATATGCTGTAATAAAGAGAAAAAGCAGAGTGTTGAGGGAGCAGAGAAGTAGCTAGCACATTGCCAGGGATTTGTGGGAAAGCATTTTAGACAAGGGGACATTTGAGCTGGGCTTTAGTAGACAGCAGGATATTGGGGAGTTGATAACAGGTGGGGAGAGGCCTTTTCTAGTAGAAATCACAGCAGAAGCCGAGTCATGCAATCATGCACAGTACTTGGAGAATGGATGCAGGAGACATGAGATAGGAAGGCTGGAAGCAAAGCCACAGATACAGGATGGAGCCTAAAGTATTCGTTATGGGATTCCTTTTGTCAGAAATTTTGTGTAAAATATCAATTTACAAATGTAGGAAACTCAGCAAATCTCAAGCAGGGTAAAATCAAAGAAAACGACACCTAGCCACATCAAAGCCAAACTTCCCAAACATAAAGGGAAAGGGGAACTGTTGAAAGCAGCAGAGAAAACGAGGTATTACACACTGGAGAACAAGGACCCAAATGGCAGCCGATGCCGAGGAGAAGAACAAGGCCAGGAGACAGCAGAGGAAGTTATTTAAGAAGGAAAAAACTGGTAATCAGAATTCTGTATCTAGCAAAACTATCCCTCAAAATGAAGATGAAATAAAGACATTTCAGGTAACGAAAACAGAGAGAATCTATTACCAGCAGATCTGCACTCCAAGGAAGGTTGTTCTTTAGGCTGCGGGAAATGACACCGGAGAAAAACTGGATTTTCAGGAATGAAGGAGGAGTGCCGGAAATGGTAAATGAGGGTAAAGATATATGTGCAGCATATATATATGTGTGTGTGTATACCTATCTACATACACACACATACGTGTACACATACATGCTATATATATTTCTTTTCTTAATTTCTGTAAGATATGTGATGTTTAAAGCAAAAATTGTAAAATCATATTACAGGATTTACAGCAATATAGATGGGTGTTTGTGGTAATAATAGCACAAAGGATGGGATAGGACACCAACGTGATTACTCTGCTATAAGCTGCCAATAGTTTATGTGCTCACACAATATTACCTCTAATTAGACCATGACAAGTTAAAGGTACATACGCAAGCCCTACAGCAACCCCTAAAACACCATGCAAGAGGTCTGGCTAAAATGCCTGTGCAGTCATGCACCGCATAATGATGTGTTGGTCAGTGTCAGGTTGTGTGCACATTGGAGGTTCCATACAATGAGTACCATATAGCCTAGGTGTGTAGTAGGCTATACCATCCAGGTTTGTATAAGCACACTCTATGATGTTCCCGTGAGGACAAGACACCCACATGCAGTGGGTGCTGGTGGCTTCCTGCTGTTGCTGTCTCTGAATTGCTTCTCTCTTCTCAGTTTGTCTTCCTAGCTCCTAACTCGCCTTGTAACCAATCCCTTGCATTAAATGTCCTCTGTTTTAAATATTTTTGTTTTTCTATTTTGATCCTGCCTGATACGCAGCCCATGCTAAGGGGTTGCTTAATTGAATAATGTGCAGATTATAAAATGGAATATTATATAGCAGGCAAGACGGATGTAGGGAAACATAAAGTGACCCGGGAAAGCATCATGGCAACAACATAGCTAAGAAACAGTAGGTTCATTTGACAGTAATTTCTAGTACTCATCCACATATTAATAGTAGTTAATTCTGGATGTGAAGATTACAAGGCATTTTGTTCTCATCTTTGAATTTTCCTTGTGTTGATTTTTTTCTGTTGAAAATGAATTATGTTTGTAGTCAGAAAAATGAAGTAAAAAGAAGAAATTGGTGAAGATTTTGATCTAAGGCAGTGGTAGTGGGCGTGAAGGAGAAACGAGGAAATTGGCAAGAGATGCTGAAGTAGAGTTGAGATGACTTGTGATCAAATGGACATGGAGAAAGGACAGCATGGGATCAAGGGTGCTCTCCACATGGAAACAGTACAACACCTTGCAGAGAAGAGGAAGAACAGGCACCCGAATGGCAGTAAGAAGAGGAGGTGGTTCATGCCAGCTGCCCACTCAGTACAGCTGTCCAGGAGGCAACTGGGCAGAGTTCTGGACAGGCAACTGGACAGGAAAGAGATCAGAAACAGAGATACAAAATTTGAAGCTATGAGCATCTAGAAATAGTAATTGAGGCCAAAGGAGTAATGCACTGGATCAGGGAACGGATGCAGACCCAGCACAAAAGACCGGAAGGCTATCCTTTTATTTCACGGTAAAACATAAATACTTGAGGAATGGATGGAGGAGCCCAAGAGATCAAAGCAGAATATTCAGAAAGACAGCAGAAAAGGCAGAATGTTCTGAAGTGTCTTCTAAAGCTCAGGTCTGACAGCTTTCAAGAGCTCTCAGATCAGGTTTTGTGCGATTTTTGAAATAGGATTTGGGAAGATGGTAAAGTAATGCCACAAAATGGTATCCATTTTCATCTCCTGGTGTGGGATCACAAGGGAACTTTGGTTTTCTTGTGCTTTTTACTATTGTACAAATATTCTGCAGTTCACATGTACTACCTTGGCAAATAGAAGAAAAACAATAAATGTAATTTATGAAAGTAACATTTGGGGGAAGTGGACACACCTTAAAGAAACCCCTACTGGTAAGTTTCTTTAAAGGCAGAACTGGGACCATGAAGCCATCACAGCCAAGATGTCCCACACAGGGTTGGTGAGAAGAGCCTCGGGCGGTGCAGGGTTGAGGGGAGGGACGTGCCAGGCGACCAGAGGAGCTTGAAGGGACATCTGAGGAAACCAGCTCATGTGTCGCAGGTCCTCCATCAGTGAATCTTCTAGGCGTGCAGGGTGAGGGGAGCGCCCTAAATCACGTTTTTGTTTTCCATTAACATTACACCTGCACTTGACCATGGGGCAGAGCTGGATTGCCCAGCATGTGGAGGGGTGATTCTGTCAGACTCTGAGTGCCTGTGAGGGTCCCAGACACGACGCCTGAAGCTTCCTGCTGAGGGTCCCTGTCTCCAGGTTACCCTGGGGCCCAGTGTTCCAGAAGTCAGCATCTGGAAGTTGGTCTGCCTGTGAGTTCACTAAGTCAAGGAACCGTTTGTTCTCTGCAAAGATTTGCTATCCCGCAAATGGTGGATGCTGCAAACACTCATCCAAGTTTAGGTGTGATCAGGAAGGAATTAAAAAATGTACATGTTATGTTGTTTCAGATAACAGCTTCCACTGGGAAGGCAGCGCTGGGCGGGAAAGCCTGGGAGGCCTGAGTCAGGCAGCCCGGGGAGAGGGCATCTGGATGCTGGGGGAGGCAGACTTCTCGTGGGATCCAGAAAACAGTGGGACGAACCCAAACTGAGACGGAAAGGAACTTCTTTTCACGTCAAGATGGGGGACAGCGCACGCATCCCGTCGTAGCCCTTTAAGAGTTAAAAATGCACAGAAGGAGGACAACTGGAGAGATTTTAAACACCAGGAAACGTCTGCATGCGCTGTTCCATAGCCTTTGGAGGAGATGACGGAGGTGGTCCGGGAGCGCCCCTTCCCTCCTATAAAGCGGCCTCAAGGGGAAGGACTTGAGAACCGCCGAGGGGAGGAGCATTTACAGGCCCGCGTTAGCGAGGGGGGACAGGGGTGATGCGGCCTGCATTCTGGGCCTTCACGTGGAGGACTTTAACCCTAATCCTGGTAAAGCCTCAGTAGAAAGAGGGAGTAAGGGCAAAAGAATCTAAAATGCGGCCCTTACCATCGAGTACCCTCTGACTGTGCAGCAACTGAGCCATTTGGCTGCCAGGGCGGTAGTTAATAAAGAACCTCTTTTATAGGATGGAGCCTACAGACTGTTTTTAATGGCTATGCTGCTTTTTTTTTTTTTTTTTGAAAAACATTCCTGCAGCATTCCCTGGAGCGAGACTCGGGACAATATTAAATCCAATGAATCACCCAGCCTTCAGGAGGGCAGGGCTGCACGCCGCGGAGCAGCGTCGAAGGATGGCTCAGCCTGGCGTCCCTGGTGGCCGCCGCAACTGGGCCAGGCGCCTGGCTCTCATTCAGCAAAGATGCTGATTAGTGAAAGTGGCTGCCTGCGCCCAACCGCCCTTCCTTCTTCATCGCATTTCTGGGTGTCCTCTCATTCTTCTTGCTGGTTCAGGAAGGAGCCGACTGGACACGTCCATCAGTTATCAGGCAAGGTGCTCAGACAAGCTATTGCCTCATGGTTGCACTTGATTTTTTGATTTGAGAATTGCCCTCCATAACTGTACCTTGCTTCCGTGTCAGGCTCAACCAACATGGGAGGAGTTGAACAGCTGGGGCTGGGTACACAGGCCTGGATGGGTTTGCTTTGGCTGTGCTGTGCTTGCCTGGACCTGTCCAGATTCTGCCCTGCAGGCTCCTCACCACCTATTGGTCTGCCTATGTGAGGGCCTGGAAGGCCGTGCTCCCAAAAGTGGGCCCCGAAGACTGGGCTGGCCAAGGGGCCTGGTGCTCCAGATCCTTTCTGGAGAACTTTGACTCCATCCACTGCCTTGGGAGGGTACATTGCGCTTAGAACTTACTATGGTTGTACTCATGGGATTTAGTAAGTACTTCTGCCCTGCTCTAAGGACCTGGGGAGGGAACAGAAGCTTTAAGGTCTTGCTGCTCCGAGGATGGTCCATGCCAAGCCAGGAGCATCGCCTGGGACTTGTTAGATTTGCACAATCTCTGGTGGCTCCAGACCTGTGAATCAGCACCTTTAACTAGGGGATTCCTATGCACAGTCAGGTTTGAGAAGCAATGCTTTCAGTGACTTGTCTGAGGTTGGATGGGGAGCTGAGAATCTGGAGGAGCTGACTCATGGCCTGGCACTGCACTGGGGGCTTCCTTGCTCCCCAGACTCACAGACACAACCCACACGACCCTTTTCTCCAATGCCTGGTTGTCCAAACCCTCGTCCAGCTGTGACTCATTTGACTGCAAGCCTTTTAGCGATGAGTCATCATTTATAAACCCCTTCATGAGTGTCACTGAAGTCTGATGATGCCATATGTGGTGCTGATGGGGCTGATTCATCGGTGACGCAGAGATTAATCCCAGTCATCCCGCTGTGAGCCGCACACCAGCTGGCTTCACAGAGTTGTGTCCACATAGCCAAGTCTCCCTACTCCAAGGTGCCTGTGAAGCAGAGCAGGTGACAAAGAGACTCAGTGCAGGTGGTGATTCAGCCTAGGTGACCAGGAGCTGCGCAGGAGGAGCAAAGAATTTGGACCTGAGGCCGGGATTTTCATCATTGGTACTGCTGCTCCTGGCCGCTTGGGGGCTGAGGTATCCAGAATCTCATCTCCTAGTCTGGCAACAAAGGAGCCTGTCATGTTTTGGTTTGGTGTTCTTGTCACCTCTCCATGTGTAAGGACACTACAATGACAAATGAGATGAAAATGGCTCCCAAGAATTTAATTCAGAAAATGGTAACCAGTGTCTTTCCATAAGCTGGTGGCCCACCTCTGTGGTTGTGGACAGTTGTGTCCCACGTTCTGCTCTAGGCAGGACAGCAGCATCTGGACGTGACTCTAGGAAATGAAAGACAAAAATGAACTGTTTTGTCAGTAACAAGAACTTTGTGTGTGTGTGTGTGTTTAATAAGAACCTTCACGCTAATCTCTTTCTCTGAGACACAAATGTGGGCTGTGGAATAAGAGTCACTGTCCCTCCGCTTTGTTCCAGGGAGCCCTGCCCCCTGCACGCGTCCTCGGTCGGACTCACCCTTCAGTCGCCGGCTGCACTGTGAGTTCTGAATCCCTGGCTCACTGACCGGACCCTCCCATGCTCGGCTGCCACAGCCAACCTGGACAAACCACCACAGCGGCCGGAGGGGCCCATCAGGGACTTCGCACTGGCCTTAACTTTGAGTCTCCTTGCTCCTGTCAGGAGATGTCACAACCTTAGACGTAGCTCTTGTTGGTGTTAATGATTTCCTTTTCGTTTCCAGCTGGCGCAGAGCTTTAGCACCTTAAGTTGCTCAATTTGATCTCTGCACTCAGGAACAAGGTAATTAAGTCAGCCACGATTTAAGAAAACGGACCTGCCTCGCCTTGTTGCCGTCTTCAGACAGCGCTCCATCCTAAATCATCTGATAATGGAAGAGGCTCGGCGCGGCTCTCTACTTGACTGAGGGTGAGTTCATTAGGTCACAAATCAGTAATTGACTCTCAGTGTGTCTCTGCTGGTTTTATTACAGTAATGAGGACTATCTTTTTTTTTCATATCCTCTAATATGTTACCCAAACCATCAGCCTCTCAGTTTGGTGTCAGGATGACTTTGACAGGTTGTTAGCAACTATATGATGTACAGAACATCACAGAAATGTCTCAAACTGTGTGCTGTGTACTGCATGGAGCCTTAGGTGGTCCCAAAATAAGTGAGAGCGCTTGCAAGGAAAAAAGTTACAACCACGATTGAAAATATGACTACGGGCTTGATGTCCTAATGAAGAAGCTCTCTGCACCGTCGGACCTGTTTCCACGCAGGGCAGAGTTTGCAGGGCTGGGTGGCATCTGCAGCTCCCCCCCAAAGTATTTCTGAGCAGGAAAGGGGACACTCAAGAGCGAAGCAGACGTTCTTATTGCAAAAGTTTCAGACTCTCTCTCTCTCCGTAGAGTTCTTTTTAAAAAGGGGGCAACAATTTGCTGATCTCTGTGCATTCTGATTCCCCCTAAGTTCTTTTTATCTTAGGAAAGGGAGAGCCATAATATGAACGTCCATGGGAGAGAAATATGGCGTTATTTACTGTAATTCTACTGCATTCCTAGGTGACTTCAAACTTAGATGGTTAAATCAGATGAAAGGGGGGAAAAGACATTTTCTTTTTTTGATGATATAATCAAAATGTTAGAATAAAATTTACTGATTTTTTTCCCAATGAACATGTTTTTGAATTTAAACTTCTTACCAGGTTTTGCTGTTTTTTGAGGTCGAGGATTTTGCTCACAGGAGTTAGCACGGTTTGATGATATCGGAAATTTTGAGTTCAGGAGGCCTAGGGGTCTTGGAATCATCCTCTGACAAGGCCAGACCCCAAAATCAAAGCCCACAAAACCAGTGATGTATAGTGGACGGGCTTCCTGCAGCCCTCCCCAGGCCTGTGTAAAGAACTGCAGGTCGAGATCGAGTGTATGTGAACTGTGAAATAAACTGTGTTTATGACCCATGTCACAAAGAATGAGCACCAAATTAATAGACCAGCCGATGTTCCCCATACAACCAGAATTTGGGGTTCCATTGGGCAAAGAATGAAGAATCCTGGGGTGTGGCTTTTCAGCCGCCAGAGTGGTTTTTGTTACACAGCTAAATGTCTTGCTGTTGAAGTCACAAACGGTGATCCTTGGGAGATGGCACTATGAGATGTGTCCAAAATGTGGATTCACATTCACTGAAAACAAACATCTCTTCCACTCCCAGCTTGAGGTAGAGGGACTGACGTCCTGGAGACAGCCTGGTGATCGGCTCTGCCTCATTGACGTTGTGGGTGACATCCTGAGCTAGCTCTGGCATGTCGGGCAACATCCAGAACTGCCCATTTATCCCATGTTTGCAGCCTGAGATTATGAAAAGCTTTTATCAACACTAAAAATAATATTTAGCAAGCCTCATCGATCCTTCTTTAAATAAAGCACTTATTTTAGGTGAGGTTAGCAATTTCATTCATAGGATTAATTTCATCCCACAAACTGCTGCGCAACATCTGACAAGAGATCTTTTTATAAATTCAACATTGGAAAATAAGTCATAATCCCATCTGCTCCTTTCATTTCTCTCCACTCTGCAGAAGGAATTCAACCACACAAGGTCTCCTGCAGCCTGAGACAGGTGGAACAGATATTAATAAATCACCAGCAAATATATAGATGAAGGTGACAGTGGCCGTAAAGATCGAATCATTACACTCGTTCTGCAGCTGTGGGCTGAGTGACTAGTTCTTGACATAGAACTTGGGTGACACAAGAGCATCCAAGTTTCAAATGCCCCTGGACCTTAGGCCTCCAGAGGTTCCGGGTTCATCACTGCTCTGACCCTCTGGCCTCTTATAGGTGAAGCCCGAAACCCCCAACAGAGGACAAGTACGTCTGAAAACAAACAGTATTTAGAAGGATTCACAATCTCTTTATTCCGAATCTCTGCAATAGTTAAGTGCAGGCAACTTTGTCAAAAAAAAAGGAAGGAAGGAAGAAAGAAAAAAACATTGGTGAATTAAAAGCAGACTCTTAAACAAAATAGCAAATTGCCATGTAAAACCTAAGTTGGGCAAGATTTCTATTTGCCAGCCTTTAATTGGGTTTTGAAGGGAAGGGAATCCCCAAACCACATACTAAGAATATTTTGCTGCCTGCTGCTTTTTCTGGCAGGATCTTCCTGGTTTATGGAAAGAGTGCTGGTGTGACATTAGATGCCGCTGGGACTTGGGTGACAATTTCAGTGCGGTGACTGTCATCTGAGAAGATACTAGGGTTTGGAAGCATCACTGGGCACGTGGACAAACAGTCACTTGTGTTGCTTTAGGATCAAACAGCAACAAAACATCTTGGCCCCTGTGGGCTGTAAACCATGTGAAAACTGGTCCCCTAGCGACAGTGACATGGTGTTGCATGTGGGTCCCAAAGACCATGCTCTGAGGGCCGAGTCTCAGAAACACTAACCGCAGACATACAGGGCCTCTGCTCGAGGGAGACACTTCACCCAACACACCTGACAGATTCCCAGTGATAGTGTCCCCGGTTAGGAGTCAGTTTGTCTTTGTCCTTTTTTCCTCCAGGCTCAGCGCTGTTTGCCCACTTAGAACGTCCCCTTGCCTCTACTTTCATTCTCCTCTGACACTACCCTACTTGAACTGATGGTCTCTAACCTGGATCTTTGAGGAGACACCTACCTATCAGCCTACCTCTCATCTTGCCCCTCCAATAATCCTCCAAGTTGCTCTTTCTAGAGCAGGGATCCGAGGTCACTCGTGTACGTAGAACCCTTTGATGACTCCCCAGTGCTCTCAGGATGAAGCAGGACACATAAGGCCATTTATGGTCTGGTATGTTCTGCTTACCCCTCCAAATTCATTTCTCAGCACCCTCTGCCTCACTCCTCTGCCCCTCCACCCCCACTTTGCAATCTACATCCCAGCCAGACTGAACAGGGCACACTCTACGGTTTCTAGAAGATGCCAGGCTCCCTCTGGTTTCAGGATCTTTGTCTAGGGCCATCCTTGATTTAGGATGTCCTCCTCTCCCTAGTCCCATCCTCAGACACTTGTCTACTTCGTCACGTTATCTCCATTGTCTAGAACAGGGATGAGGAAATTGTAGACACTCCAACTATAGGCAACGAACTAATGAAGTAAACACGACGCATAGGCATTCAAACCAGTGCCTGCTTTTCTTAGTATTTCCTTTAGGAAACAAATAAAAGAATCTTATTCTGCAAAGAATCAAACTTAGTATAAACCTACTTAGGATGACAACTTCTAAGAGCCTCTCTCTGTCTCACACACACACACACACACACTCAAGGGGATTGTCTAGCATGGCCATCCATATTTATTCCCTGATGGATTCCAAGTTAGTACTGATTATAGAAATAGAATTTATTACCAAAGGACGAACATTTTCTAGCACTCAGGAAAGGTAAAGAATGTGCCTTGGTCTCAAAAAGTATTTTCATTTACATTGAGTGATTTTCCCATTTCTTGAACAAATATCTACTGAGCCCGTACCAGGTGCTGAGCTGTGTGCTGCGGGCTGGGCCTGTAAGAGGGAATGAAACGTGACCCCTGTCCTGAGTGGGCTTGGCCGAAAAGGTGTTTGACATGCCTGCTGGTGCCCTGGCGCCTACTGGAGAGGAAGCTGTTCCACACATCAGGGGAGGAAGGAGCGGGGCCCCTGGGAGTGAGGGGTCAAGAAGAGGAGAGCCCCAGGTTACGCTGAAGCTGGGGGACCTTTTGAAGAACAGAAATGGGTGATGAGAACTTATAAGGTTGCCGTCCACGTAGTAGGAACAGAAACCCTCCAGCTTACCTCGCTCAGCTGTAAGGTGCTTGCCAAGACTGTTGCACATTTCTTATTGTCATTTCATTTCTGGTTTTGAGGGGAGTTAGAATAGGAAGACGAGGAGTGAGTGGTACTTGGCATATATAAATGTGGTGGCCTGATATTTTAAAATCAACCCAACTTCCATAGCCCCCACTAGTTTTTGGGCTCATGACCTCTCTCACATAATTGGCCTTGGCATTTTGCATTCATGGCTTAGGGATGAGGTGACACTAGTAGATAGAAGAAGATAAAAAAGTTAATATTGGCTTTTGAGTTCCAAAAGTCTAGAATTCAGAGGAGAACACATGTTGCTCAGGTTATACAAATGCATCTGTTGGAATGGCTGATGAGGAGGAGCCGCGCACCCACCCTTGAAAGGATAAAGATGTCCTGGGCTTTTCAGAATCAGAGGCTCTGCCTGGAGAAAGAGGAGGGCACGGATATGATGGACCCCTGGCAAAGGGGACGCTGTGCTCTGCTCCTCCTTCTCCTGCATCAGGCACACCCTTGTAGGGAGGTAACAAAAGAACCCAGAAAGGTTTGGGGAATCTCAGAGGAGAGTCTCCTTTCCTAGATGAGGCTCAGTGAAAGCATCAGGAGCCCAAAGAGAGAGTGGCTGCAGGGACTGCAGGGCTGGGTCCTTAGCCCCCCGAGCTTCCCATGACCACATGTGGTCAGGAGGGCACGACCATTCTCTGTGTCCTCTGTGTTGAGATGGGTAAGAACTAGGTGAGCCCCAGTGGGACTGAAGGGGTCCTGATCCCCAGACCTGGGGTAGGGGCACCTCTGCTCTGCTGATGCTGGAATGGACGGCCAGAGGGGCTCCTCCTCACCTGATACTCTGGCTCTACTTACGATCAGGCGGACCTGGGAAAGACACGCACCCTGAATTGACTTCCAGCACCAGGTGGGAAGAAAATGAAGCCAGTTAGGGCCCTTGTGTTCTTGAGTAGGTGGACTCCCTGTTTTTCTCACACACACGTGCACCCAGTGAAAGTCCTTCCCTTTGCCTCCAAACTCACTCACAGAGATCACCCCCATTAACATTGTGGTATGATGTGCCTTTCTTTACATGAACACACGCATGTTTATGGCGTGAATGTGTCTCCCCAAATCCTTATGTTGAAATCTTAATCCCCAATGTGATAGTATTTGGAAGTGAGGACTTTGGGGGGTAATTAGGGTTAGATTAGGTTATTTGGATGAGGTAATTTCATGGGATTAACGCTCTTAGAGAAGGAGACACATGATCTCTCTCTGCTCTTCTTCATGTGAGGACATAGCGAGAAGGCAGCCGTTTGCAAACCAGGAAGTGGGTCCTCACCAGACACCACATCTGCCAACGCCTTGATCTTAAATTTCCCAGCCTCCAGAACTGTGAGAAATGTGTGTTTGTTGTTTAAGCCACCTGTTCTGTGATAATTTGATGTGGCAGCCTGAACTGGCCAAGCCACACACAAACCGAATTAAAAAATTAGATAAGACCATTTTATCTATCTAGCAATCAATCTAGTCAGTCATTTATCTATCTATCATTTATTTGTCCATCTACAACATCTGTTCTTTGTCTACAGTTTGCTTTATTCACTTGGTACGGCACACACATTTTTTATCTCTCTGTAGCCCTATCCCGTTTTTTAAAAGAGCTACATAATATTCAATTTAGTGGTGACATTACAGTTTAACCATTCCCCTATTGATGGAAACTTGGTTGTTTCTAGATTTTAATGGAAGTATGGCATTCTATTTTATGAATCTATCATAATTTATTAAACTATTCTCTTATTGACAGAGATTTAGGCTGCAGGCTGTGTTTCCTGTTACAAACAGTACTCAATCAGCAACCCTGAACATAAATTAATTTTATGAAATAAATTATGGTTTATTTTTTGATAGATTCATAAAACTGAGATTGTATGGTCAAAGGGTATGCAAATGTCCTATTTTCTTGGATAATGCTGCACTGCCCCCACAAGTTTATACCAGCTGGTTGCTCCTGTGATGAAGATGCCCGTTTTATCTCATCCTCCACAGCTAGAGGTGCCAGCAATAGCTACACTTTAAAATCTGATTTGGAAAGGAATATTTTATTGTTGTTTACTTCCGTATTCCTCTAACAATAGTGTGGTCGAGCATCTTTTCACAGGTTTCTTTACCATTTGCACTTCTTCGTGCCTGTACATATTCTTTATCCCTTTGATGGAATAGTTTGTCATTTTCCTTTGATCTGTTGGATTTACTTGAATGTGGGATAGTAACACTTAGTAGTAAATGTTTCCCTCCCCAGTCTATGACTTGTTTTTAAATTTTGTTTAGTCTGGTTTTCACTCGAAAAAAGCTTATAATATTTTTTCAATTGTCAGATTATGTCATTTGTCCATTATTTCATTTTGTTTACTCTCACTGCAAGATTACAAAAATATTTTCCCATATTTTCTTCCAATACTCTTGAGTTTTATTTTTTACATTTAGGTCTTTGGATCTAAAAAATCCTTTCTGCACTAATTTGAAATGCCACCTTTATCTTAGATTGCAGATACAAATATACTTACATTGGTTTCTGAGCTATCTTTTTGTCCCACTGGTGGATTTGTCTGGTTGTGGAGTCTTACTTATATTTCCATCATTGTTGTTGTAAGTTGAAGGGCTTGTCAAAGCTTGTCAAAGATTCTGGGAGACAGAAAGGATGCGTTAAATTCTTCTCTTCCCCAGAATATAGAGCACACTGACGGACACAATGCTTTTGTTAGGAGAAAATTTGGATTTTCCCATATTCTGGAGGAAATTATTATGCTAATTAACTAAAACTCTAGGTTACAAAATCACTTCTAATGGGGCAGAATGGTCTCCCAGAATTTAAGTTCTTAGTGCCCCTCATTTGCATTCCCATGTACATAACGTCTTGGGAGAGCAGGAAGAAGCCAGTCGTGGGATGGCTTCCTTTACTGTTCTGCTTTCTGCTCCCCACAGCCTTTTCTAGTACCATCCCAGAGAAGGGAGCGCCTGCATCAGGAAGAGCTGTTCCTGCTAAGTCTTCAGATCTTAAAGGACAGTGGGACTTCCGTTCTCCCAGCAGGAGAGTAGAGACTAGGATGTGGGTGTAAACCTCACACAGCTGGTGGTTGGAACCCATAAGGTCTTCCTTGTGAGTAATTCACTTCCGTGCAGGAAATCTGCATATGAGGATGAAATGTCATTTATAACTCATAAGATGTCGGCTTGGCTGGGAATAACTTTCCAATCCCTTCAACTCATTAAGCCCTGCTAAAGAAGAGAGAGTATAGAAGATGTAGAACAAATTCCCCACCGTAAACCCATGACTGGTACAGACTAGTTAGCAAGGCTCAAACTGAAAATAAAACCCAGGGAGATGCCTGCATTATCGCTCAGCTCTCCGTAAACCCAGCTGCTGCTGGGGTTAGCTTGGCTCGCCCTCAGTTCCCCAGGAGCTCCCAGGCCTGCCCTTCGCTAAAATCCCTGCACAGATCAGGAGAAAGGTTGGCTGAGGTGCCTCCTCGGGAAATGGTGTGTGCTCACTGGCTGCAAAGAGAATATATAATGTTCCAATTAAGAACTTAGCTCCCTGAAATTCTGGAATCTCACTCAGATGACTTGTGGAGAAGCAAGAGAGTCTTTGTAATGAGCTCCTTTTCTCTCTTTATTAAATATTGATTGAATATGGAAGAAATTCAATTTCCGATGGAGTTGAAGTCTTATTCCTAGGGTGTTTGGTAGTAAGGCTTTTACTTTTTCATTTGTTTGTTAGTTTCGGTTTATGAACTATGAACATCTCCAGAGCAGGAGAAAGATGGAAGGGCTTTGCTCTGTCCTGGCTGCTGGGAGTTGAAACGTGGCTGCCCATGTGATTGGATGGGTTTTTTTTTGAGTGAGGCTGGATGCACTGAAAAATAAAAAAAGCCTGCAGTGGCAGGAGGGAGGAATTTTTCATTTGTAGAAGAAAAAACAAAATTAATGTACCCCCCAGATTTGAATATAAGCGTCTGAAGACATTTTCAATGAATTGTACAGCTATCTGAAGCACAGAGACCTTAATTAAGCACTATGGTAATCACTCTAGAAATAAACTCTGAGAAGGGCTGAGGTTTCTTGGCCTTCTTCCCAAAAGACTTATTTACTAGGGGACCAGGAGGGACTCATTATGAAATGGTTTACCTATTAGAAGGTCCCATGTCACTGGGTCTAAGAGGCAATTAGAGCTGTGTAGGCTCTGCTGATGACGTGCCTGTCCCATCCCAAGGAGAAATCAGGGAGAAGGAGGCCACTGCAGCTATGTGGTCTGCTCTGTTCATCTCTGTAGCCTGTGCTCCCTCATGGATGGATATTCATTTTTTCTGACCTAATTTCCTTTTTTTTTTTAAAGATTGGCACCTGAGCTAACAACTGTTGCCAATCTTTTTCTTTTTTTTCCTGCTTCTTCTCCCAAAATTCCCCCAGTACATAGTGATATACATTAGTTGTGGGTCCTTCTAGTTGTGGCATGTGGGATGCCACCTCAACATGGCCTGACGAGCGGTACCATGTCCGTGCCCAGGATCCCAACCAGTGAAACCCTGGGCTGCCAAAGTGGAGCACACGAACTTAACCACTTGGCCACAGGGCTGGACCCCTAATTTCCTTTTTATGAAATAATTTGATAGCTGTTTAGTTATCAGTACTCTCCTAGATGGCTGGAAATAGTTGGCTTGGTGAATGTTCTAGAAACTTTTTTGAAATTGCTAAGGTTATCCCCCCTTTCGAAAGATAGGCAGACACTACATTTACCCTTTTCCTATCTCCAGAGACCCCTCGTGTCCTCCTATGATTTCTCACAACAACAATTGTGTAGGAAAGAATCAATAAAGTGAAGAAATAGGGATATGGTGTTCATTGTCAAAACTGGAAAAGGAGACAATGACAGTTACACTCTGGTTTTTCAAGCTGCAGGGTACAGGCAACTGTTTGCTAAACAAAATAAATAACGAGTTTATATATTTAAGGTCATATTTCTGGAAAAAAGATAAAAATAGGATTTTTTTTGAGTTATAAAATTCGTTGTGGAAAAGGTAATGCTTCTAAAATAGCTCTAAGATCTAATGTGTAGGATTTTAAGTATCAGTGTGAATGAAAGGCAGATTCACAGAGATTTCTACGAAACAGAACTGTTTATTAATTTGAAGGCACTAGACTATATTATTTCTCAGGTTTCTTACACCTTTAATGTACAGTAAGTCAACGTCTGAGTTATCAAAGAGAGCTGTGATCAATCTGGCTTTAGTGTTCCAGTGTGATTTTAGGAAATAGATCACCAGCTGAATTTCTTAGTTTTCAAAAATGTCTTCGACAATGCACCAAGAAAAGTTTCCCAAGTCATCCCATGTGTCATTGGTTTAGCAGAAGTTACAACTCACATATCATAAGTTCTGTGCATTTCATCCTGAATTTCACAGCCTCCTAAGAAAGCACATTGACTGACAATTGGCTGAAAGACCATAAACAAAAACATTCTATCCATAGAAATTAATCTAGGAAGGGAGACGGCCATTGGGATGACAGGAGCCCTGGAGTGAAGTTTCGCTTAGAGTCTTATTCCTTCTTGGAAAGAGAAAAAGAAACAAACAGCAAATTAAACATGTGATGCCCCAAAACAGCAATACCTAACTATTCTCTGCTTAAAGAATTTGTAGATACGTTTTCAAGAGGTGAAGAAATGAAAGAAAATAACGTCCTTCCAAGGAACTGATGAACGGGAAAACAGTCAATGCAGGGTTTTATTCTTCCTGTGGCTTACGGTTCTCCCTGGCAGCAAATTACACGCGCAGGGAGGGACGTTGCTTTTTTGATGTTATTAGGGGCACTGAGCTGCAGAGAAAACTCACTGTTATCTGCTATTAACTAGACGAAGCCAGTGTGTCAATTGTTTTACTCAGGGTCTTTTTTCCCCTCCCAGCATCCATCTACATGGTAAAATAGGTCTCGGCACCATTGAATAATTCACACTGGAGCTTCTCACAGGCTGAAAGTGGTCATTCTTAGGGCCAGAACCTGACTGATAATGGGGAACCTGGATCAGCCTAGCCGCTGGAGTATTAAGAGGAGTAAGCAGCCATCCTTCTGTTTCAAAGATTGAGCTACGTGGGTTGCCCCCCATTTGCATTTTAATAGTCTACCTGCTAATAGGCCTCCAGCCTTGAGACAGTCAGGTATTGAGGCAAAAGGAGAAAGATGGGATTTCTTAATGCTCCTAACATCTTTATTCTAGTTGTAAAAAGCCAGAATTGGTGGATTTAATTATTGTTGAAATATATGTCATTGCGTCTTAACTACCAAATCGATGTCTGTCTCTTTTTTAAAAATTCCAAATTGTCTTCCACATAAAACTTTGGCAATTAGAGAGCTACTCTGTGTACCATTCACAGATGAGTAAGAATTTTTAAATAATTAGATTGCGGTAAAATATACTTATATCTGTACCATTTGATGAAATCATGTTTTAACGTTAGAAAAGGATCGTCAGGAAGCAACTGTAGGTGGAACCTGGAGAGTCTTTGGGCCAAGAGGAAGGTGATTAGAGACAGTCACTGGAGTGTTGACTCCAGATTATTCCTTTCTTTGCTTCTTCACTTGCTTGGTGTTTGAATCAAGGATTTGTTTGAGGCTGATATTCAGGCATTAATAAAAATCAAACCAAGTTGGAGATGATGGAGCAGAAAGAAATATTGGGACCCACCCCGTGCCCTAATTCCAGGACCCTCCAGTTATGGGATTCTTGGGTCCTGCCTAGGTGACTTAAGACCACCTTTCCGCAAAACCCACGACTATTAGTTGTGAGAGCAAAGTAGTTCTACGGGAAAACTGGGAGAAACCCAGTGAGCCATTCTTAGAGTGAATCCTAAGAGCATGGACAATGATTTTCTCATAATCAGGGTGTTCTATGTGAAACGCATGGAGACGCTTGGGCTTCTCTACAGAATCTGAACTGGGAGATTCTTTTGCTCCATTTGAGTTTTTCCCCCTATAAATGTGACTAACTTAATTTAAAAACAAAAACAAACACTTCAGGTCTCATGAGAAACTTCCAGAAATGTTTAAAGTTTGTAGTCATTAAAGAGCATGTATGATTCCTAATGGCAGTGCTTCCTATAGCATTCTGTATAAAACTGAGAACCCCAAGAGGCGTTCAGAGGTTATTTTTAAGGAAGGGTAACATTAATTTGGGGAACACTGGATAAAAGAAGGTGCCCAGTGAGAGCATTTGGGGTACATTACACCAATTCTTTTAGCCTCTCTAACTCTAGTTGCTGGTTTTCCTGTGGCTCCAGCATGAGAGCCGGGTCTGGCTGGCTGGGTCACTGAGATGACCATAGGTCAGCAGGAGAGAAAGTGAGGAGATGAGGTGTGGAAAGTCTCTGTGATCCTGGAAGGGAAGACAGCCAGCCCTCTGGCCTGAGAAGACAGGAAAGATGAGAGGAAAGGTGAGAAGAAATCAAAGCCCTGTCCTTGTTTTTCTCTCTCTGATGTGGAGCTCTGGGGAGTCAGGATGGGGGACATGGAAATGTTGAGATGGGTGTGAGGAAGCCCAGGAACTTCGGAGCTCGATACCTAGGTCCCCAAATATAGCTTGGGCAGGGCTGTAGGCCAGTAGGAGAAGCCTTCAAAATGCTGTATATCCATACAGTGGAATGTTATTCAGCCATAAAAACGAATGAAGCACTGACACCTGCTCCGATGTGGATGAAGCTTGAAAACGTTATGCTAAGTGAAAGGAGGTAGTCACAGAAGAATACACATTGTATGATTCAATTTCTATGAAAGGTCAGAATAAGTGAAACTAGAGAGAGAGAGTGCTGATGGCTGGGTCCCGGGGCTGGAGGAAGGAGATGGGAAGTGAGTGCTAGTGGGTACAGGTTTTCTTTTTGGGGTGATGAAAATACTCTAAAATTAGATATGGCGATGATTTCGCAATTCTGTGAATACAGTGAAAATCACTGACTTGAACACTTTAAAGGGTAGATTTTTTTGTATGTAAATTATATCTAAATCTGTTATAAAGGAAACAATTTAACCTTTAGTTTATTGAGCTGAGACTTAAAAATTTAAAAAAGAAAAGACTGAATTCTTACTATTAGAGCTCAGTAAGTTTTGCTGTGAGATCAGATAAGTTATAAAAATTAAAATGCTACATTTTTCTTGCAAATTCCTCCCAAAAATGTAATGGATATTTTCCATCACGGGACTTCTCAGAGCCTTTCCTTGTACGTCAGTGTACCTTGTGAATATCTGAGGTTGCTATGGTTTCTCAATGCAGCTGTCCACTGGGCCTCTGATCTCAGAGAATTTGGTGAGAGTCTGGTGGCATTAGTGTTCTAGAGAAATCGATTAGAGAAATGCTCTTCTTTCTTGACTCCAAGAGTGAAAAAAGGCTTTATTGATTTATATGGAATGAGAAAAAGCCTTGGAAATAGTTAGGAGATAAACATGGGTTCCTATAGAACAAAACCATCGAAAGAGGCCAGAAGAGGAAGGCAACCCCCAGGAGCAGCCCCCCTACTCCTGCTCTGGGAGAGGACTGTGCAGGTGTCCGCAAACTGTCGCCTCCTCTCCCCGACGATTCCGTGAGGCCAGCGCGATGTTCACTGTAGCACGTAAGCAAAGAGGTCTGGAGAAGTCACTTTGCTAAGGTCCAAACAGCAAGAAGGTGGCAGGTGGGGATATGGCCCCAGAATCTCTGATTTTCACTCTGTTCTTTTATTCGAAACCCTGCTCCCAGAAAGAGTGGAAAGAGCAGTGCTGGCTCAAGCCCGTTTCAGAAGGAAACTGAATTAATACACAAGCTGTACCGTGTTCACCTCTGCTCTCAAAGGTCGTTTCTGATTGGCTTAAGTACGTCTACCTGGATAAGTGAAATTAACCTATTATCTATAAATTTCAAGCACACAAGAGAGATAAAAGTCCAAATTCGTTTTACTAATGGCCTGAATTGGTGAAGACGCCTTCGTTTTAGGGATCGGCGTTTGACGTGGAGGGGAAACACAATCGACCAATTTGTTAATTGCTGTCTATACCTGTTTTTGTCCTTTAGTTTTCAGATCAGTTATTTGGTTGAAGCTGTTCTAGGCAATACATTAGTCCAAGAGAGAGACTTTGGGCCATTCTGTCTCTGCTTCATTCAATAATATGGAAGGGAAGATTATTCGTAGTTGTAAACGGATGCTTTTAGCCATGCAGTTATGGGTTTTCCTCTGAATAAACAATTAGATGTCGTTTCTGACTAACTGAGTAGACCCACGTCATAATATTAATCCACAGACACTTCAAAATTAAGTAGCAAATACAATCAACAAGATTCTTATCAATGACAACATTTTATTAAGTGTGTCTATACCAGAACTAAGATGAGAACTTTTTTTTTCTTTTCTTGGCCTGAATATTCATGAATTATCTTACTATTACACATACAGGCAGACGCAATATTCTTTTTACCAGAGCTCATGCCTGTGCCTGGATGCAAGGTCGATGAACAATGTGCGCTTTATTCAATTAGCAGGAGGCAGGCAGCTTTCTCTCAGTTCTTGGGTGGGAATGGTTAGAATTCAGTGCCCAGGAGTTTCGTGGTGATCATGTCCTCACATGCAGTGGGGAAGAACCTTCTTTCAGTTGGGAGGACTGTTGAAATCTCTAAAAATTTGGAAGCATTTAAGTGTACTTAATATCCTATCTGCTTAAGGTCTGTATCTTTCTTTTTAAAAATTGCTTTATTTACTGTATAAGTTTCGGGGCCTATATCTTTCTAAGTCCTGTACATAGTAATGGAATTATTATCATTGCGATAAATGATTAACTGTCAGTCATAGCACAAAAAGTCTATGTATTCCCCAAATGTCAGGATTGGGTTGTAAAATATTTTGTTGACCTCACGTCTGCATGATATGAAAGTGGGAGAGAGACTTAGCACAGTGTTTGCCAAAGTGGGCTCTGCAGACGACAGTGTTTCCATGGGGTATCAGCAGATTTAATAGAGAAAAAGGGATATGTGCTTCAAATATGTTTGAAATGATGAGTTAAACCTAATTTACTACCTTTCTTTCTTGCAGGACTTCTCAGGGCTTTTAATAAGCCATTATATATTGAGAGCTCCTGAGAGATCCAAAGTGCATGCAGTGTTTCGCTAACGTAGTTGACTCTGGGAGCTGCCTACCTCTCATCTTCCCACATGGACCCCGCCTCCCGCTTCCTTCCCCTACCCTCCACACAGGGCAGTGCATGGGACTGGTATTTGATTGAATAGAGTTTGAGAAATGTTGGTTTTGATTATGTTCCAGACTTTTCTAAGGAAGGTGGGATGACCATGAAAACTGGTGGTCTTTTGTGGACTTTTATTTTTATTCTCTAATTTAAATGACAGATGCACTTCCTGAGAGCTCAGAGGCCAGGGTCCTCTCTCAGGTTGGTCACTGGCTAGTGACATCTTCTTGGCCAAGTCACTGAACTCTCTAGGTCTCAGTTTCCTCTCTGAAAAGCATGAATGAGGATTCTTGGAAATGAAGGTGAAATGAAGAATGTATGGGAAAGGGCTTCATTTCATCTTCATTTCCAAGAATCCTCATCCTCGTGTCCCAATATGTACACGGGAGGTGAAATTTTTCACACTGCTTCCCACTGTGCAGTGGTTCATGACGTGCACTCTAAGGCCTCGCCAGTCTGGGTCGAATGCGGCCTGGTGCATTGCTGGAGTTTGGGGTACCCAAGAAGGGAGGGATGGCCTTCAGCCTGGACCCAGACAAGGTGTCTTTGTTCTTAACTGCTAAAGAACAAGGCACACAATTTCTGGTGCATGCACATTTGGATTTTAACTACTTAGATCCTCCTGTCTCTGGCATCTGACAGTGACACCCACTCTGCCCTGTCATAAATGCTAGTTTCTTAACATGACCATGAGCACTTGTCATGATGCTGCTACTTCAAGTTCACAGCCATATTTGAGCCCTGATTTCTGATGATTTACTTTGCATCTACTGCGTCCTTAAGCTGCATTTACTTGTCCCGCAGCACTCACGTCACAACGCATGAGCAGGTGTGCTGCAGGAGCGAACAACCCCCAAATCTCAGCGGTTTATAAGAGCAAACATTTCTTAAGTGTCTCTCTATCATGGCACCGCATGTCCTCTCATTCCAGGGCCCAGGTTGAAGGAGCAGAGTTTTCTGGGGACAGGCCCAGAGGGAAGTGCAAAGAGATGAGCCAAACCACACAATTATGTTTAAAGCTTATGCTCAAATGTGCTGCACATTACATTACTCAGGTTCTGTTTGTTGAAGCAACCCATGGAGCCACACCTGACAAGGGGTCTGACTACCACAGGTCACGTGGCAATGGGTCAAGATCCTTGCAGGACATTTGGTCCTGTTCAACATGTCCATCAAACATGTGGTCCACACCAAAATGTCTTGACATCTGGTCCTGTCCCAAATGTACATGAGCATATTTTGTCCGTGGAAAACGGTTTTGGACAGGACCAACTCTCAAGGAGCTTTTGGTGTGGACCTAATATCTGCTGGATGTTTTGGACAGGAACAAATGGTCCTGCAGATGTCAAGGACCTTATGGCATGGACCCAGTGTCTCCATGGACACTTTGGACAGGGCCAAACATCAAGGGCCTTTTGGTGTGGACCAAATGTTTCATGGCCCAAATGTCTTCTGGAGGCAGAACCAAATGTCTGCTAGTTGGTGGGGATGTATCATCTCTTCTGAGAAAGGGGAGGGGTAAAGAATTGTGAAAGATAATAAAATTTGCATGCCCAGACTGACAAACATCTTCCCAGAACATGCCATATATGTTGCAAGAGCCTGTTGCCAGCTTCTTTAGGATTTTCTTTTTCTGTGCAAAAGAGATGTCCTTCTGGACACCAAGCTTCTCCACAAAGTCCATTCAGAGATGTTTGGACTCATTGCACACCCAATTATTGTCTGCAAACATGAGATACTAAACTCCCAGTAAATAAAATCTTCCCGAAGCATAATATCTAGAAGAAGTTAATTGTGAAGATCTGATTGGAAGCATGGTCCTTGAACCAGTGAACACTGGTCAAAAGAAAAAAAATCCAATGCTATTGCCTGGAATGTAATAGGAAAGAATTCCTTCTAGTTTCATACCTAGGACTGGCTTTACAGTCATGTTAATAACTGGTGTCTCTGCTGTATGATCCATGACGTAATGGGAATTAGCCATACCCCAAAACATTTTCCTACTGCCTCCTGAACTTTACCATCGTGTGATTCATTATCAAGTGTTGTTTTCCCTGCCAACATTTTGTAGTTCAACAGCCCATCTGAGTGTGAATTAGTTTATCAACTGGCTTTCTTATTGAGAAGATAGATGAGGCTGCATGAAAATGTCTGGCACGTGGGTAGGAAGCAACTGATGAAAATAGCAGAAAGATCCAGAAGATGAACTCCCCTGCCTTTGAAACTTTGCCCAGACTGATCATTCAGTTAATTCAGTAGGTTCCTAAGCTGCTGATATGAGAAAATCTCTTCTTTAACCTCAAGCCTGAAAAAAGCTGGACGAAACAAAGCGTGTAGGAAAGAGGGAGCCGTGGGAGCTCTGTGTACCTGGGAGCTCCGTCAGGGACGCCGCCTCATTCATCTTCTTATTCCTCAGGCCTCGTCCAGGACCTGGCATGGACCAGCTGTGCAGAGATGTCGGAGCTGTGTTGCTACCACCTCTACTGATTTCCCACCGAGCACTTCCTGAGTCGTGGGCCCCATCACAACCTTTGCACAAGGCCTGGAGACCAACCAGTAAACACTGGCTGAGGGTTAATTTATCAGCCATCATTCTTTACGTGAGCTTCTACTTCCTCGGATGTTGACTGATGAATCTGTGAAGCATTAGAGGGACTTCAAATACACTTTCAACTATTACATGCAAAATGCCCAAAACCAGCTTTTTAACTCTTATATGAGGATCAGATACATTTTGTTTAGGACCAGATACTTTAAGGCCCCTTCTTTTACCATGTTAAAAAGAAAAGCCATGAGAGTAAGTCAGAGGAAGGAGATACTGCCTGCCTGCCACCACTGTGTCCTTTTCCCACAGTCAGAGACGCTGTGCGTGAAGCCTGCACATCACAGGAGGGCTACGTGGGAATCTGTGTATCGTGCAGAAATTTTGTCTCAGGACTTCAAACTTGTTGAATATGATGAGTCATAAGCTTCCTTTCCTCATCACCTTGCAAATGGAATGACCATATAGTGGAGTCTGTAGCCAGCACAGAGCTATTCCTTACTGCATGTGGATTGGTGAATGCAGAAATTTGTTGCTGTAATTTTATTCTGTGCTGTAATGAAGAAGAAACTTTCTTTTAGGAATGCAGGTTGAGTTTTTCTGAGTAGGTTGAGTCCCTAGGTGTGACAGCCCCACCTCGACGGCATCTCAAGCTGGGCTTTGCAGTGTCGGACATGTGGGAGGGAGCATTCTAGCAGGCAGGGGCAAAGGAGAGCTCTGTAGATTTGGGGCTTGGCAGGCAGATGTCTCTGCCATGAGCCAGTGCTAAGTCTGTAAACTGAATGTGATGATCAGTTCTCCTGGACGGGTGCTTCCTTCGTGTTTATTCCCTTTGGCTATCCAGCCCCTTCTGCCGACTCTTCTTTAAACGTCCTGGGTGGTCTCAGCTGCTCTGGGCGATAGGGAGCTGCGTGCACATTCTGGTCCCTGTGGTGGCTGCTGAAGTAACCAGTGAGCCATGTCCTTGATGACTGACTCTGAGGATACAAGAGCTGGTGTTATGGCAACTAGCACCACTGTCCCCATGGAGCTATTCTCTTCATTGCCAACCTTGGAGGATCTGGGTCTTATTTTATATAGGCAGTTGGAATCTTCCTGTTCTAGTCCATTCAGGCTGTTATAACAAAATACCACAGACTGGGTAAGTTATAAACAGCAGAAATGTATTTCTTTCATTTCTGGAGGATGGAAGTCCAAGATCAAGGTGCCAGCATAGCCAAGTTCTGGTGAAGGCCCTTTTCCAGGTTTCAGGTGGCTGACTTCTTGCTGCATCTACACATGGTGGAAAGGGCCGGGGAGCTCTCTGGAGCCTGTTTTCTAAGGGCACTAATCCCATTCATGAGAGTAGCCTGCATGACCTAATTGTCTCCTAAAGGCCCGCCTCCTAATACCATCACATTCATCCTTAGGATTGAACATATGAATTTTGGGGGGACACAAACATCAGACTGTAGAACTTCCCAAACACATAGAGAATTCTGAGGTTTATCAGACTGTTGTCTGACCCTATGATGTTATATGGGAATGCGTAACCACCTTTCCACAATACAAGCTTTGGGTCTGGTGGCAAGATGCTTTTGTGATTTCTTCCTGAATCAAAATAAATACTACTATGTACACTTTAATGAAAACAATTAATCTAGAATTCTTTTCAGGCCCTAGGCAAAATATAGAAACTTCTTTCCATCTGACTTTTCAGTAAGTTTCTTGTAGCCTAATGAGACACTCCGTAGGAGTCTCACATTTTGTTCCCTGAATTTCAAATCTAAGCTTTCTGGGTTGTTCATAGAATCATTAAAGTGAGAGAGATTCTGAAGAAAGAAGGCCAGAATGGGTGGATGGAAGGCTGAAGGAAGGGGGTTGCTGTAGATCCGTCCTGGGAAGAAGCCGCGTGCCAAGACCATCATCAAAAAATGGGAACAGTGGCCATTAGACAAACGCAGGGACCTCTTGCAGTTATTGTGCCCATGGGGATTTTCATGGAAAATGGTACTTAATGTGAACACAGTCACCAGATGCTTGCTACATCATTTCCGTAGTAAATATATATATGGCTTCTTCAAGGTGCCTGGCGAAGATGGGTTCACACAGTCTTGGCCTATAGAAGCTTATGATGGACCCAGAACAGTGTTGGCAGTTGAGCAAAAATGCCCAGAATAGGTCCTTACTATGCTAGACATATATGTTATTATATGGATAGTGAACATATGTACTAAATAAAAATCAATAGCTCCATAGATAAATGGCTCAGAGATGTGCTGAGGCACAGAAATGAGCACCATGATGTTGCCCCCAGCAAGTTTCCCCTCTAGTTGGGAGACAAGACTCCTTTCCCAGCGAGAGAGTGAAGCGCGGTAGGCAGACTTCACACCAATGTCACGGACCAGGCAAGGGCGGGTGGTAGGTGCAGCCGTGGAGGAAAGGTCCTGAGACCTGCCTGGGGGGGCAGAAAGGGAGCTAGGGAACCCCATTTTCTGGCAGATCCTAAGTTGTGATAGCTGATAGAAGCACATAGATGCAGGATAACCTCTAGAATCCTCAGCTTTTTCTTTCCCGATTTGGTGATTTAAAGAAAAGGAAAAAACTCCAAACAAAGTAAAAATTAATCCTTAATTTTCCATGGGTCCTCAAACCTCCAGCTGCTAAAAGATTGTGGCGACAGTAGTAGGAGCGAACAGACCAAATCCAGAGAGGGAGAGGGCCCCTGTATGTGGCAGTGGAGATCCGTGCCGAGAAAGGACGAGGTTGCTCTCTGCCAAGTAGGCTTGGAGGAGAAAATCTAAGTTATGTGTTTTCATGAAGATCATATGCAAATCAGGTCACCACAATATAAAAACAGGTTAATTCCTTTTTTTTTTTTGTGAATGAAATGAGAGCAACTTAGAAATCATGACCAAGAGCAAAAAAACAAAAGTTTATGCCAAGTCACAGCTGGGCTCTGGTGTGTTTTTCCACCTCTTTCTACGCTTGTGCAATCCTGGGCGAGAACGTACCGTCATCCAGAGACAGAGAGAAGGTAGTGTAAATCCTGGCTCCACCAACTGCACCAACTCCACCACATGACCTTGGGCAGGTCGCCTGACCTCTCTGTGCCTCACTTTCCTTTCCTACAAAATGGGCAGGATCACTGGGAGGCCGTGGGGAGGCCACAAGATGTGAACTCGCGTTTTAAGATAATACGCACTATTTGCTGGGAAAAGATTAGTGTTTCTAGTGAGTCTAGGAGAATCGCTAAACTTAGCTCCCTTTGGATTAACAATGGAAATTGGGCTTTAATTCCAAATAGCTTTAGAAGTCAACTGGAGCTGAAGACCCTAAATAAAGGTAATCTATAGTCCAGCGCATTTTAGATATTTAATTTCAAACAATTAGGAACCGTACTTAAATATTTGCCTGACCATATTTCGGGCATCTGCTGAAAATTCTTTTCGAAAACTTAAACCATGCAGTGTGTTAAGCCAGGTTTGCCCTCTAGCCAGAAGAAGCAACCAACGCGACACTGGCATGCTGAGGCAAGATGAGGCCTCAGATGACAGACAGCAAAAGGGAGTCAGTGACCGTCTTCAGTGTTCCTCACCCTTCTGGGCATCCCCTTCTCCCTCTGCCCTCCATTTCCCCTCCCTCCCTCCCACCTTCATTCCGGGTTTAGATGTCTGTATCCCTTAAACTCTGACGGTCTTAGTTCTTCAGTGGAGCGTGTGTGACTAGGCAGGTCGGGGATAAGTCAGGAGAAACATCGCGTCACCCACACGGGGAAGCGAACATTAGAAAAATGACTCCTCCTGTGCTTGTTGTGCTTAGGATGGCGCCATAACCATATGTAGGTGTTTAAAAATGCCATTTGGCGATTTTTATTATGTCGTGCTACAATCTTCTTATGTCAGTTGGGCTCCTCCCACGCCTATTATGAGACTTGAGAATGAAAGATCCCACACTTTATGGGCCGGGTAACAGCGGGTGATTAATAATCAGTAGCCGTTCATTAGAATCTTAGTTAAATTAACCCCTGTTTTCTCCCTGTGTCTTTGCCACTTAGAGTATTGGTTCTTTTGAAGGCAGTCCAGGTTTTTCTGTTAACCTGCCTCATCGGAGAATCTTGTTGCCATATTTAAGGATCAGTGATACCCCAAAGGCTTTTGCGTTTGGCTTCCTCTTCTCATTTTTCATCCCTTAAAAATAGAGAATAAACCCTATTTACTCTCTTTCATGAAAGAAAAATTTTCCTTTAATCTATCATAGACAAGGAGATTTTTCAAGCACATTGGAGTTACACCAACTTTGGAGTTGTTAAGGGAGCGCTCAGCATACGTGGATCTGGATTCAATATGGCATCCATCCCTCCAGCGGGTCAGCAGTAACCCCGTCTGTGCAGAGAAGGGCAAACCGCTGGCCTGAGGCTTCTGAAGGGATGATGGCATAGTCCCTGGAAAGGAAGATCATTAGCTGATGGAAATTATTGCTCCACTCTAAGGGTTTGGGTGTCAGAAACCAGAGGTGGTTCTTTTAAGAGCTGGGTTTGCTTAGGAGAGCTGGTGGGTTACTCGCACAGCCGTGCTGATCCCACTTTGCTAGAAAGAATCTGGCGTACGTACTTTCACTGTGTCACCCACTGGCTTTCAGACACTTTTCTATCCGATTTGCTCCTGCCTGGTTCCTGCTCTTGGTTCTCCTTTCTAGACTCTCGCTGCACTTTTGATTGTCTGCTCTTACTCTGAGCTTCTTGCCCGACTCCGTTTTCCAAGTTTAACTATCCAGTTCCAGTTCTCAATAGCCCATCTTCCTGTCCAGGCCCCCGACCCCACCACAGATCTGTGTTGACTGCTGGGGAGAACTCTGCCCCTGGCTCCCTTGGCAGCTGTGTGGTCCTCAAAAACCCCACCCGCTGCATGAATGTTCTGTACCCCCAAATTTCTTGCCCTGGCACCCCCCGCCTGTACCCTGGCAATGTTTAGGGGCCTCACTTTGGTTATTTGGGCTTTGTGTTCCCTTCTTCTACCCCTGAACACCATAATCTAAGTAGTCCCCAGAGCAGTCCTTAACAGTCCTGTGGTCTCTTCCCGCTTTCCCCTTCATGTTTAGTTCACTCCCGTCAATGCATGACAGTTTCTCCTCAGACCACGTGTAAAGCTCTTCCTGGTACACTGCAGAACCACTGACCCCCCAAGATACACCATTTCTATGTTCAGCCTCCATCTCCAACCTTTTGTGATTTCCCCGTTTCTCCTAATGACATCTCTAGCCTTTGGTTAATGAGTCGTTGTTACTCACCCGCCTCCCTCCCCTCCACTCCTGTTAGTTCTAACTTCAGAATACTCTCTGCATCCTTTATAAACTGCATCTTTAAATCCTGCTGTTCTGCCCTAATTGAGACCCTCAGTCTGCGTGATGGATACATGAGTACAACGGATACACCAGTCTCCCCACTAAGCCAACTATTTTCCAAGCATTACCTGATGCCCATTCCTAAATCCCGTCACGTTTATGCTCAGACAGCCCTCTGACCTTCAGGACCTGCTCACTGGTTACAAAAATAAACCTAAATATACTAAATTACTGGCCATGCTCTATCTCTCTGGTCCAAATCTACTTTGTAGCCATGTCAGACCTCAGGGGCCTTCATACAACCTCCCTCTGGTCCCTGGAGGCTGTCCTTTCAATGTTTCCCCTATTGTGTTCTTGGCTTACGTGAGTAATTCTGCTTAGAACACCCAGCTCTCCTATCTGAATCTTTGCTCAAACATAACCTCCTCCAAGAAGCCTTTCTTGGTCTCTGAAGAGACTTACTTCCTATGGGCTTCCGTGGCCTGACGCCGAGTTGCACATCCTGGAGGCACCGCCCAGCGTGCTACCATTTCTGTTCTTACATGCCTCCTCTGCTTTTCACATGGAACGCCAAGAACCTTTTCTTCTCAACGTATGTATCTTTCACTTACTGTGTGGACTTCCTTAGCTATGGTCAGCCCTAAAAAATGACTTATTTCATTCTGTTGGGAAAAAGAGCAGAAGCCCTGCTCCAGCCTGCCTGGCTTTCATGAGGGGCGTTTACGCACCCATCACCCTGCGAAAATCCTTCTAAGAGTTTTCTCCTCATTTAGGTGAGACTCTAGTCTGTGAACAGAACTAGGGAGTTCCATGAAAGATCTACAGAGCATGATTGCTTTTTGGGTATGATTTTTTGAGGAATTTAAAAAAAATTCCACGTCTGTTTCTTTTGGTGTTTTCAAATCTTGAACTGGGATAAACCTTTGACAGTTTCTTTAAGGAGAAAAGAGAAACATAAACTTGAGAATTTCTAGTGGCTCAAGTGCTTCTAAAATGTAAGCTAATAGAATTAACTCAAGAGCAATTATAAAAATCTTAAGTATTCAGTAGTTAAAGTATAATTTGCATAATCTCAGAATGGAATATGTTTGAGCTTTCAGGAAAAAAAAAACCTAATCAGATCAGCATTTATTGTTTTACTTTTTGATTGCTTCTGAAAAATTGTATTGGGATTGCTTTGTATGAATAGGTCTCCATGAGTAAATTATGATCAAAATTCAAAGCCATCATAAATTAAATGTGTTTTTTTCCTGCTTTGGTATACAAGACTTTCCATTAAGCTAGCCCCATATAATATACCTTGGATGTGTTCAAGAAAGCCCTGTAAATTATAGTAAGTATTTAAAATGGTAAGTAGACATTGGAAAAGGCCACATTAGGATTAATGAATGAAGGGGTTGATACTGAAAATGCACTTGTAAATAAATAACATGAAAAGTAAAGATGACACATTGTTAGGTTGGAGTTACAAGTAGGGGATGACAGTAAATTGTGGAGTGGCAACAGAGTGTTCACGGGACTTCAGCTGTTCCTTGTAGAAGCATTTCTAATTTCTTTCCAGCAAAAGCTTCCCAGTTTCTTCTGGTCTGTGTTCAACCCTGAGGCTTTTCCTATACCTTCTTTTCAGATTTGGAAGTACCTGAGATTTCTCTGCTAACCAGTCTGCTCCTTTCCTGCCAACATTTGGTGAATTATTCATGCAATATTGAGGACAGCAAGGAGTGGAGCTGGCTTTGTGGTAGGAGATTGCATTGAGTCTCTCAGCATTCCAGGACTCATTGTGAGGGGGCAGGAAGTGGACCCAGGACACATCTACTCCTGGCAAAAACGAGAACACTGAGCAAGCAATGCATACACAGGCAGAGATGTCCTTTAAATCCACGTGCCTGTTTGTCTCAAAGAAGGTTTGGGGAAGTGAACAGTGCTTTGAGAAGAGAATGAAAGGCGGACAGTATGTATTTGGACTGTTATTTTAAAATTTGTGTGGCTTTGACAGAATAGAGTGGAGACACTTAGAAAAGTATCTTGGGTATATTTTAAAGTCATGGCACAAACTTTAACATTTTCCTTTAGGCATACAAACTTGCAGTTATCTCAACTCTAGTTTCCTAAATTATCTCTACATATACATGAATATGCATATGTTACTGGATGAAAGAAGAGAGATTTCCTTCTGAGATGTTCATTTTCTCTAGCACCCAAGTTTGCATGGCTCTAATTATGTGATTTGCATATCTGTTAGATTTCTCATTTGCTAAAGAAGATAACTTCAGCTTGAACCAATAGAAATACTTTTTAACAATTTATGTACAGGTGCTTCACTCAAATAAGTGGTAAGAATAAGCAAGAGAGTAAAGGCTAGACTCTGTATCATGGAAAGTCTAATCTATGTGGATGGAAAGTTGACAGTGTCATGGAAAGAACTGACAGGAAGCCTAAAGTTCTAAGAAACTATGAGAATTGCTGGATTTAAAATGATGATTAGAAAAGTTCTGTTTCTATAATGATGGTGTAGCTTGCACCAGAATAAACCTCCACAAATAACAACAGATAAAAAGAACTCTTTGAAGGTACTGAAGAATGATGAAAAGCAGGCAGAGCCTGGAGGAGAGTCAACCCATGAATGAAGGTAATTCACTGGACGCTATTTGCACTTATTCACTTCTTTTTTTGACTGAGGGCACTCCTAGATCTTCACCGGGCAACATAGATGAAAATCGGAGAAATTCATAGTCTAACCGGCCTGAGAAGTCACCAGGCATAGTTTGGGGCTGGCAGCAGCTGGAAAGTGAGGGGGAATTCTAGAAATCAAGGAACCACAGAAGAGGTATCCTGCAAATAAAGTTCTCTGGAATCCTGATCAACTGTTCTACTGCACATGCGTGGGGGAGACCCCAAGGTTCCCAGCCAAAAGCCACAGCTGCAAGACTGGAAGGCCTGAGGAGTGTCTCCTGCCGCCCACTTTAAGGAAGACAGAGTTTGGAGTTTGAGTTCATTCAAGTGAACTGCTGCTAGAACAAAAATCAGTGTGCTCTTGAAGAATATAGCATAATCCAGATTCTCTAGATTGGGCATCCACAATATCCAGTCTCATAAAAAAATTACTAGATATGCAGAGAAACCAGAAAATTTGGGTTAAAGTCAAGAGAAATTAACACCAGGAAGATCCAGATGTTGGATTTAGCAATTCAGGACTTTAAAACTTTTATAAATATGTTCAAGGATGTAAAAGAAAATATAATAAGTGAACAGATTGGGAATCTTAGGAGAGAAATAAAAGCTATAAAAATAAACAAAAACTCTAGAACGGAAAAGTGCAGTGCCTGATATAAAAGAAAAATTGCTGGGTGGAGAAACCAGTGACAGAATTAGAAAATCAGCAATAGATGCTACAGCTAGTGGATGAAAGTTAGATGAGGAACAGGTGTTTATATGGTCTCAAAATATCTCCCCACAAATTACTTATTAATTACAAATAGAAAAATAGTAACTTTACACTTGAGAAACCTAGTGAATTCATTTTATACAAGTGATCAAAGCCAACATCACTAATATCGGGACAGAGTGATACCATGTGACTACTCATATAATGCAATGAGAAGGATACAGCCCTTCTGTGGAATTCCTGACAAAAGGTATAACCTGAATTCAATCACAAGGAAACATCAACAAACCCAAATTCAGGGATGTCTATGAAGAAATTGTCCTGTACTATTCAAAATATTAAAAGAAAGAAGACAAGGGTTGAGCAACAGTTCCCAATGAAAGAAGTCTAAGAAGACAGTTAAAAAAATTATACCTCTCTTTCTCTCTGTCTGTCTCTGTTTCTCTCTCTGTCATTCTCTCTTTTTCTGTCTCTTTCTTTCTTGTGAATGACAAAACGAATGTATCAAGATGTAAATGGCAAATCTGGATAAATAATATATGAATTTTCCTTGTATTATCCTTGAAAATTCTCTATAAATTTGCATATGTACCAAAATAAAACATTACAAACAGTCATAGATACATACATAAATAAAATGATTTTATTTGAGCTCTACCATTGCCAAAACCAGTGACTTCTAAGTTCTTACTGCTCTGGACCTACTGCTTTGACACAATTTAGCTCTTTCTTCCTTGAGAATATATCTCACTTTAGCCTAAGTATCATCTTACATTTCAGAATTCTTCTCATATCTTTGAAAAAATATATTTTATTCTTTTTACTTCTGGGTCTACCTTTAGTTTTCCATTCCATTCACCAGAATTTCCTAAGCTTTATCCTAAGAGCTCTGCTCCTCTCTGCTCAGTCACATTGTCTTGGGCTGCCATACCAATCGCAGGCTTTGAGGATTACCTGTCTAATTTGCAGAGAGAATCAGGGAGACCAGTATTGATTTGTAAATGAATGGATTTTGAAGTAGCTCAAAATAAATCATAATTTGCTCTGAACCATCCAAAATAAAAATATTCACATGCTAAAAACATGGCGCCCAGATTGTCACATCATGAATGCTTAATTCTTTCTCTGTGCCTTTCCCATCTTCTTCAGTCTTTCCTGGGCTTTATCTGTTGGCATGTGACTATCTCAGTTCCACCACCTGCATCAGAGGGGAAGGGGCATTAGTTTATTTGAAGTGGGTAGAGGGACATTAGTTACCCTGCTAATAAGGCAAAAGTACCTGTAGTAGTTGCCACATGAAGCGCCAGTAGTGAATATAGATAGTTTGTATTAGAGACTTTTCAGAGACCTTCACTGATGATACTTGCAAGCTCTTCAGACTTCTATCCTCCATCAACATGCCCTCCTGGTTCTGGAGCATTGGCGGTACAATGGAAGATGTATTTACTCAACAAATATTTATGATGCACTTGCTTATGTGCTCTAGGCTCGAGGAGTCAGTGGGGAAGAAAACAGAAAAATATCCTTGCCCTCATGAAACTTACATTTAATGAAAGAGTCAAAGGATAAATTTAAAAATCAAATAAAGAATATGTTAGATAGAGATAAGTACTAAGGAGAAACACAAGGCAGGAAGGGGCATACAGAACCTTGGCAGGGAAGGAGGTGAAACTTCAGAATGGTCAGGGAAGGTGACCTTTAAGCAGACATGTGTATCAGGGTGTTTGGTCTGAGTAACTGGAAGAATGGAGCTGCCATTAGCTATGATGGGGAAGACTGTAAGAGAGGATGTTGGGAACTCTGCTGGGGACACAAGTTTGAGACTCCTATTAAATTTGCGATTAGAGAGGTCAAAGGGGTAGTTGGAGTTTTAAGTCTAGAATTGAGGGTAGGTGTTCAGGCTGAAGATATAAATTTGGGAGTCCTCAGCACGAGGATGCTCTTTAAAGACTGGGGAGTCTAGGAGATGCCAATAGAGTGAGTCTGGATAGAAAGGAGCAGAGAATTGGAGACTGAGCCCTGAACACACCACAGAGGTTAGGATTCCCGCTTAGCAGCACTGTTCATGATGACGGTCAGGGGGAGAGAGGGACCCCGAGTCACTGTCTTACTGAGACTGACTCCATCCTGACTGCAGGCACCCAGAGAAGAATTTGCAAGATCTCCTATCACAAGGATCCCTTCTAAAACTGTTGGAGTCAGAAATGATAAGGTCACTATGCACCCATACTTGCATTCCTAAATAGAGGTGCCTCTTGGGCAGGTGGAGCCATTAGAGAGAGACAGAGTGTGGTATCTGAGTTGTCAATAAGAAAATTCTCCAATTGCCTGCACTTCCAAATAGGGCCATCCTAGGGTAACAGAGGCAGACACTAATGGCTGGAGGCCATCACCTCAGTCCATTTGAGCTGTCCAGTGCGAGATCCCACTGAGGACTCACCAACTTTTAGAATAACTCTAGAGTTGGCCATTTTTTCAACATTCCTTTCTGGGAGGCAGCATGTTGGCTTGCAGTTTTGGCACGTGAATGTCTATCTGCAGATGTTCACCTGTCTCCCTTGCCCTTCAAAATGAAGCAGATGCACATGGATACAAGATGCAAGGTGAGGTGCTGAGCAGATTAAGTTAAAAAATGCTCCCTGACACTCTAGAGGCCCAGACACTAAACATATTTTTCCATTTAAGCAGGTATTTGTGCTGAGTTATTAGGAAAAATGCACTAAACATTTACTTCACCTTCAGCATCACCTTCATTCTGTCCCCACTGAACTAGGCTAGTATTTGTCTCACCAGGGAACTGGGTAAGGTAAGTAACTGGGCGAGGAGGGGGAAGTGAAATTCAGGGTTGAGCATCGCTGGCTGATTGATGGCATCACGTCCCCAAGTGTCCCATTATCCCTGGAGCAGCCTTGCTTACTTGCTAAATAGGAGAAGTGGTTATCCTGGGGGGTAATGTACGATCCCCTGGGGCTTTCTCCAGAAGAAAATTGACCTTATATGGGCCTCCACTGGCTCTCAAGAGGGATGTATTTTATTCATTTTCCTCCATCATAGGACTGGGCTCAAGTGAGAAAGCAGCCACCCAACCCAGAATGAAAACCCCTTTGTCAGTTCTGTTCTCTGATGATGATGCATGGGTTTTGCTTTTCATTTTGGGAACCTCCCCTTGAATGATGACCTTGACCAATTTCAAGGCAGGTTTGGCTTGCTTAGTTCTTGCTGATGAGGCTAATTCTTTCCATTCAATTCCAAGGTCAATTTGCTTTGATCTGTTCTAAGGGTGCTGACACCCTCTGCAAACCTTTTGAAACTTGTGGTCATTGGTCATAGGGAGGACCGGGAAAGAAATGGTGACAACAGTCCTTTATCCCTCCCCACATCAGAGGAAAATGACTTGCTCTGGACTCTGTGAGCATGTAGCATCACCTCCATTTATTCTGATGAAAATGCTACCAGAACTTCTTGGAAACAGTTCTGCTGGGGGACTAATGGGGATAGAGACACAACTAACATTGACAGAGGTCTTACGCCAGGGTCATTTTTGAGGAGGTTACTCACTCTTTCAGATAGGTTATTGCTGATTTGTCTGCTGGTTAAACCTTTCTACACATCCCTTCCGTTTATCCTGAAGATTTATCTATCCAGGAGCCAATCCCTCCGCAGGTCTCTGCCTTTTAAAGTAATTCAAAAAGCAGCCTTGGCAAGAGATTTAGTTTGAAATTACCATTCCCCAGAACCTCTAGGAATCTCAAGGTAGGATGAGTCAATGAGTGATGGCTATGATTAGGTACAAAGTGAGCTTGCCTGGCTCATTACACAGGGGGACTGATGCGACCCGGGGCAGGACACCGGGAGGGCGGGTCGCTCAGAATCCTCGAAGCTCCTATGTGCTTTGGGAACCTTCCTCCTCATTTGTTTTGTGTCTATTCTCAGGACATTTTCTGGTCTCTGGCCTCTTCATAACCAATGCTCCAAATTCCTTAAAATAGCAATCTTTCCTCTTTCTTTGGTGTTCAAAAGTATGAAGCAGATAGTTCTACAGGAATTCAAGTTGCCACCATAAATCTTAAGTGATTTTAGAAAGATATATAAGACTCCTAAATGATGACATATTTCCAGAAGATCGGTAAAACATTTCTGAGTGATATACGGCCGGGCTGTGGCGTCTGTGCCGCAGACCTGAGGGAGAGCATCAAGCGAGCACAGTATTTTATGAGTATTATTGGTCATATCTTTTGTTTTTAATCTGCCAAAAATGCAACTAAAGAGGCTGGCCACACAGAAAATTGGTCTACTTTATATCAGGTCCGGCTGAGAAAAGCTCTAGGAGTTTTGATTTGCCATCAGAACAGAAGGTTGGTGTGGGACCTGGTGTGGGCAAGGGAGGAGTGGGAGGATGGGAAGGGAACGAAGCCCAGTGTCTGAGAAACGGATGACAGCATCTGAGAAGGGTCCCAGCATTTAAAAGCAATTATTGGGCGGGGATGAGGGTGCTGGATTTGTTTATAAAGCCTGTTTTGGACATTAACTAAATTTGTGATTTTATATAGAAAACAAAATACAACAAAACCATATGTACACATGCAGAGCTACAAATACCCACCGTCACAGGCCTTTTCTGTCAATCCCAGAGACCTTCGTCTGTGAGTGTCAGTTTGAGAAGGAGGAATATAGTCTTGCCGCAGCTGATAACCAAAGTCAGCAGCAATTGGAACACTGTTGTGGTAGGTGAGCTGGTTAAAGTTATGCATTTATCTGGCTTCCGGGGCTAGGTGTAGAAAGGATAGGGTGGGAGGGAGAGTCTCCTGGCTACACTGATGGAGATGAAAAGGAAAGAATGTCTGCTCCCCTTCACTGGGAGCCAATGGGGCATCACACGGTCCTCATCGCAGCCTGCCTGAGGCTGCACCAGTGCATAGCACATCTGGCAAAGCTACTTTGAGGCGTGTTAGACCACTTACAGCCTCATGTGGACCATCGGAAACAGCATTCTGAAAATAAGGAGCAGTGTAGCTAATGTGCACGTTGTTGAAAGGTTCTGATAAGTTGCAGAGGCCTCCGGAATTAGGGATCACGTTTATAAAACCACAGCGGTGTGGAGTGTCTCCACACTTCCTTGTGGCGCGTTATCTGCTTTTGCAATTTGGTAACCAGCTCTCCCGCTGCCCCGGCGGCCCCTGCACAAACAAGCCTCTCCCCACAAAAAAAAACGATCGAGAACAGACCCAGGAGGGACATTGTTGAGAGTAGATTATATTAGACCCCAAATGGAAGAACCATCTTCCCTGAGAACGGCATAGCAAAAGCAAAAATCATAAAGGTCCATTGGTCTACCTCCTAAATTCAAATATCAGGGCAATTACATTTGTTGTATGCGACTTTGTTTCTCACTTATTATTTTATGCCCTTCAATAGAATGATTTTCCACTGGGAAAAACTGAGTCATTGTAACGACCTACTTCCTCAGAGTATGACATAACACAAAAGTGCATATTCTTACATATATTACGTGAGAACTAGTTGGGGAGCTTCGTCTAAGATTCGTAAGCAGGACAAGAAATGCGCCGGCGTGTGTCCCAGTGTGTGGCGGTAGGTGGGAGCAGATATGGGGTTTCTGAAGATATACATTTAAAATTTCTCGGGAGTCCTGGCTCAAATAGTTCGATAACAAATGACATATTGAAAATCTTATATGCAAATTTTTCTCCCAGCTCCGTCCCATGATGCATCTCCCCCACTTTCCTGTGCTGGTCTTGATTCATCATTTGGCGGCCTTAAGACCCAGAGACTAGCGTGGATCCTATGGTGTCTATTTCCCATTAGTCCATACTTTCCCAAAGTTAATTTGCTTTAACTAGAGATTAATAATGATGATAATTGAATGGGTCCATCATTCCCACGGGAATCAGGGGAGGTAACTAATGGGCGATATTGTCTAATTCCTTGAGGCCATGGGCTGGCTTGCGGTCTCCAGTGAATCGTGCATCTAGTTCCTACTTCAAAGTTGTGGGAGAAGGAAGGTCATCCTGCCTCCTACAATCCAGTAAAACATAGAATTAGCTCTCACTGTAGAAATTGATAATTGAAGAATTAAACATAGTTCCCAGAAAAATCAAACCCCTACATGTATTGAAGGTTCAGAGAAGTTTTTCTGCAATTTAGCCACATAGCACACAGGTTTTCCGAATCTCCATTCAGCTGTTTCAAATGCTGGCTTTAAAGGGTCCCCGGAGTCCTATAGCACACCCGTGATTATAAAAATATTTAAAGCCACAGAAAGAATATATAGCTGTGCAGACGCAAGTGTTGATTTATCGTGTACCATGGTTTGAGACACACTGGAAGGCAAGGTTTCAGGCTGACAAAAGCATCGAAGTAGCAGGCTTCAATCCATATATTACCGTACCAGCCCCAGAAAGGGAGCAGGGCCTAAATAAAATAGGGTTTCTGAGAACTCCCCTACATAAGCAGGAGACAACATAAAAAGTTACATGACTATTTATGTGACACGGAGTCATATTCATAGTGATATGACCACATAAATAGTATTGTGAATTTTTGGAATATGGAAATTAAAGAAAAATATTTCAAACCTAAACCATATATTATGAAAAATAACAAATCTTCCCAAATGCCACTAAAAGAAATAGATGAAGTGGGAGAAGGGACAGAGTTCTAGAAATATCTATGAGTTTTCTTTACTGATGAAAATTTCACTTTCTAAAAATATCTCCAGATTTCACATATAGTAAATGTATTATGAAAGGGAGATAGTTCAGTGGTATTTTTCTAATGTCCTCCACAATTTTAGTGCCAATGTTGAAATATTGCAAAATACGTGTGTGTGTGTTTCTTCGAGTAGTTGTGTCGGGTGTTTACTTGCAGTTCCCTGTGTGGAGTCTTGGTCTAGGAAGCTCACCAACTACTTCTCACCTTGCCTCATGCCCCTCAGTCTTTGCTCACTAATGTCCAGCCACCCTGGGCTTCTTTCTGTTTCTGAAAGAAGGAGGCTTTGCCCTCCCTGTCTCTTTGTCCGGAATGTTCTGAGCTCAGATCTCCCCACATCTTACTCCTCTTCTCCTCAGAGCAGTGTAGCACCCCTCTCTTTCCCTCTGTCACCTCGGGCTTTCCTCTTCCTAAGAGGCAACCAGCAGATGCTTTCTTCCACTGATTCCAAGATAACCCCAGTGGCCTTTTACAAATAAGTTTCCTCCCAAAAGGAAGATGCTGAGGTAATGAGCAGAGAGATAGGGACAAAGAGAATGACTGGAGAAGCCCTAGGATGTGTGAATTATTTTAGCAATAACCCAAGAACTGTGCTAGACACATAGAAGATACACGGTACATGCATGGTTATGAGTTAATAAGTTAATGAAGTGATAAAGTAAATGAAGGAACACGTTCTGCTGACGTGGAATAAAGGATTGCATTATGGAGAGTCCCTGGTAGGTTATTTTTATTAAAATCAATCGTGAATAGCCAAAATAGAATATGTACAGAATAGAAAATAAAGAGCTATTTTATGAGATGTAATTGTATCTTTAATGTTCCTATCACCATATTTAAAACTTTCAGAAAGCTTGAATTTGTAAACAGTGATCACAAATTGATATTATATGTATTTATGGGCAGTATTCAAAAAGTGTAGCAGGTTAATTACTGATATGTTACACAGAGTTCGATATTTTCATTAGTAGTATAATATCTTGTTGGGAATAAGTGAGAGTAGTATAAAATCAATCCATTGTTAACTATTTGCGAACTAGTACACTTAAAGATTTGAATGGCTGGCTATTCTATACAAAGCCTGACAAGTGATTTTAAAATATTAAAAAAAAGTTTCCATCCCCAAAATCCGTTTCTGGATTGTTAAAGTTCGTGGAGAAGAGACTATGAATTGCTAAGTGTATTTCAGTTTATGCAGTTTTTTTTTCTTATTATAACTGGGTTATTTAATAAAATATCATGTGACAAAAAAAGTTATTGTTTCTCTGAAAAGTAAGTTGAATTTTTATTAAACATTCAGTAAAGTCAAGTTGATAAGAAATTGCTGATGACTGAAGTGTGGACAATAAAGCAACTCATTTTTGGGAAAACAATCTCAAAGTCTAGGATTCTGCACTTAAATTTCTTCACAAGTTTTCTTATTCTCTTTTTACTTTAAAGAAATGTATAGAAGAAAACAGATGGTGAACTAGGGGTGTGGTTTATGCAAAAAAAAAACCAAACAAACCCAAAAACAGTGATGAATCCTGCGTCAAAAAAAGGTTTTGGCCCTCATTGGTGAATGAGTGTAGGCTTATAAATTTTGGTTAAAATAAGAAAAACATTAAGTTGCATGATATTTTTAATGATTTTCCTTGTAACCTTATCAGATAATAGGACTTCATCTGCAATTCGATGGACAGTGATAGGCAATAAAATAATATTTGAGCAGGTCTTCTCAGGAATAAATACATGAAGTTTTTTTGGTAACTAAAACAGGGAAGAAAATTTGTCTTGTCTTTTATGTTTTATGCTATTCAATTATTAAGGCTAATCATTTAAGTTGTTTTACTTTGATAAAGCAGTCAATGACAAAGAGTAAAAAATGAGGAATTGGAACAAGTTTCTTCAAAAAATAAAAATTGACTTCAGATTACCTTACTAGCATGACAGGACACTAAATAGCAAGGACAATGTCTTCAAAACTCTGAGGGAAGGAAATTTGAACTTAAAATTCCAGACCAGTAATTAAACATGGGAGTAAAAAACACTTCCCAGTAATAAAAGACTTGGAAAGTTTACTTAATCTAGAAAAGTCACTCTGGGAAAGCTCCCCACAAAACTGGAAGCGGCGAGGATAGAGGAGAAGTTGAAAGCAGGTAAACACACTCACCTTCTCATCTTTCATTGTAAGGAGTCATTAGATAATCCCTTAGGTTGACAGATCAGCATTTTATCCCCTTTTGTACGATTTGGTATTGTAATTATGTCTATACATTATTTGTAAAATAATACTTAATATTATAAAAAAAGTGTTTTAAAGTTTAGTGATATCTTTAAGTCACATGATGCTTTATGGCTTACAAAGCAATTACACCTATGTGGTTAAAGCTACATCTTGCTTTTTGGAACGCATCATTCCAAGAGCTGAGTAAAACAGAAAAAAGAATAAGATTGCTCATAAGAGAACTACAGACTTTAGGATACTATTTACAAGGGTCTCCTTAGGGAAATATTTTTTGGAAAATGTATCTAATAAGACATTTAAAATTCCTTAACTTTAATTTAGTAACAATTTTAAGGAAAAGACACAAAATTACGAAAGCTTAATTAGCCACAAAAGTCAATCTTTATTTAGGATAAGAAAATAAATTACAAAAAATTACAAATTTATAAAAGCTTGCAAATATCACAGGCTCCAAATAAATGTGTTAAAATTACATAATATTTTATTAACCAACTGCCCGATGTATGTCTATCATTCTTTCTTTCTTACTTATTCCTCGGTAGCCTTTTCATACAAAAATAAATTTGTAATACCATTTTCTATGAAGAGAATAGAAAGATATGTCTTCCCTTTATATGATGGATTAAAATTTATTGTTCCTAATAGTTTAGAGAAATTTCTTTCAGGTTCTCAACTTGCTATTGATATTTTACTGCCAATTATTAGATTCCTTATCAAATTTTGGAAACCTCTATCAAATTTTTATCATTTTTGGAAGAATTTTTAATAGAGTAGCTCCTGGCTTCATAAAGTTAGAACTTTGTTTCTTTTCTACTATTGCGGTGGATCTGGATATTGTAGGGCTTGAAGACTATGTAATTTCGATTCTCACTTTTAAGAATATGCAATTAAGGATGCAAAATTAGGTACAAGGCCTAAGAAGGGACTTATACAAATGAAGGCCTTAAAGCTTAAGCTTTACTAACTTCATGGTACATCACCTTGCTCTACTATTCAAATATCATACTTATGGTTGCTGGATCTGTGTCAGCAATCAGAAGTACATTCCTAGAAGCCATTTGACAGTGGAACAGTTAACAATAACTTCTCCATACTTGGAAGTGACTGTGAGGTACATAAACGTATCTCACTAATCCCAAAATAAACATATCCTCAATTCAGATTCCCTTTGGTCAGATCCCCAGAATGCCTATGGCTGCTGCATCACCTGATAAGCCTGACATCTGACGTGAGGAGACAAGTGTCAGAGAGAAAGTAGGAATGGAAAGAGAAAACAGTGTTCACTGACTGTGGTGAAACTTTTCTTTTGGTTTTCTTCAAACTTTTCTTCAAATTTTGCAAACATGACCATATGAACACACGTCTAGGGCTCCTCCCAGAGCTTTAGAAGGGATCCAAGCAAGTGAGGGGCCCAGAACTTAAGTGTCATTAGCTTAACAATGAATCTGCTTCTACTGAGGACATTAATAAGACATTTAAAAAGTTCTTATCATGTCTATTATTAGTGTCTATTTCTATGTGTATCTACTAAATTTTGATTGAATATTAGACATTGTGTATAAAAGTTGCTGAGGCCGTGAATAATGTCATCTTCCTTCAAGGAGAGTTCACTGTACCCTTCCGTGGGTAGAGAGTCTGGGGAGGTTATCCTAATCCAGTTAGGAACTGAATGAACTGGAGGCTAAAATCCCTTCAGGGATCTCAACAGAAAGGTTGGGGTTTCTAGTAGGGCTTTTCCTTCTTAGCAGCCTCTGAATTCCAATTGTGATCTTTTCAGAATCATGAAACTGCCTAAAATCTCCCTTTGCTGTTCAGCAGTTTTCTGCTTAGCTTCTTAGCTCTTTGCCTTGTGAAGGTTAAGAATTCAGCAAATGAATAAGGATGAAGAGAAAGTGCTTCTTCTCTGAGTATATCTTTTTGCATAGCTTTGACGCTTAGAACCATGGTAATACTTCATGCACTCCCCCAAGTAAACAAACAAACGAATAATATGAACCAGGATAAAGGGGAAATCTGAAATGGAATACAAACAGTAATGTACAAACCCAACTGGATTATAAATGAATTAATAATTCATTTACTTATTTACTTATTTTAATGAATAAGTAATTCCCCACACAATGGGATGGAGAAGAAAAGAACTAGTGTAGATAACTTTGGAAAATAGTATTCTGACATTATAATGTAAGGATAAAGATAAAAATAACTTTACAAAAATACCACAGTTAGTAAACTTGCTTCTCACAGGGGTACGAGTTAGAAACTCTGTGACTATTCCACCTGCATACCAGGATTGAGCAAATAAGTATATATATATGGTAGATGATGGGAACCAGGTTTCTCACAGTGAGAGAAAGGAGTTACAAATAAAGAAGTAGAAGGGCTAAAATGAAATGTGTGGTTTTTGAATTGGAATTGGAGGTATCAGTATGAACTTGTGGTTTTAAATATATATTCAGCCAGATGGATATAAAAAGTGATATGTACATATATATGTGTTAGTGCACATATATATATTTCCTAGCTCTGTATGCTGAGAGGGCCTAGGAGAAATTACAACTCATAGCAGTGAGCACACAGAGCCCAGATCTTGCTTTCTAAAGACCATCTCCAATATAAGGTGCCACAGCTTCCTGGAAAAGTGGTAGATTCCAGAGGTGGGGCAGAGAAAATATCACAAGTGCCTGGGACATCTTGTGGATCTGGAAAATAAGAAAGAGTTTGAAAACTGGTGGGAATACATCAAAAGGACACAGAAACTGACGTGAAAAAGCTCCCAATGGCAAAAGCCGGAATAATTTGGGGAACAAAATAAAAAATGGTGTATTGGGTTATAACCCATAGAATAAAATAAATATTCATGAGTCTATCCTGGTATAAAAAATGAGTAAATGGGAGAGAAGTGACAAAATTTCCTTACAGAATAATTCAAATTAATAAATGTAGAAGAAATGAGGGAAATACAAAATCACTGTAGGCAAGCCGCAGAGTAATAATTATGCAGGGAAGGCCCACTGATGGACACTAAAGTCATTGGACAACAGTTGTAAGATAAATAGAATATTTGCATATACTCAAAGGCTCTTCCCCCAGATATTTACCAACTACAAAGGAGAAATGATAATTTTACATTGGAGAAATATGGGAGACAATACCTTAACCAAGTTGATCAAGGTTAGTATCCCAAGTAATAATAGATTTTGGCAGGAGATTCCCCCGATAGGATGCATCACAAAGAAAAGAACACAACATTACTTCTGTGGTATTCTTGCCAAAAATCATAACCTCAATCTAGTAATGAGCAAAAATCAGACAAACCAAATCAAGAGACATTCCACAGATGAACTGACCAGGTCTCACCAAGTGATTCAAGGCCATGAAAGACAAAGAAAGACTGAGGAACCGGTACTGAGTGGAGTTGTTTAGGGAGATACAACAAATAAACAATGGATTCCTGGATTGGATCCTGGAACAGAAAATGCACAGCAGGAGAAATTTGTATGAAATCTGTATTTCATTTAATAGTGTTATAACACTATTAATTTCCTGTTTTGTTTTGTTTTGTTTTGGTGAGGAAGATTGACTCTGAGCTAACATCTGTGCCAATCTTCCTCTATTTTATATGTAGGATGCTGCCACAGCATGGCTTGATGAGTGATGTGTTGGTTCAAGCCTGAGATCTGAACTGACGAATGCCCGGCCACTGAAGCAGAGCATGTGAACTTAACCACTACACCACCGGGCCAGCCCCAGTTTCCTGGTTTTGATAGTTGTATAATGCTTATATAAATTGTTAACTTTGCAGCAGTCTTCTTCAACCTAGGATGATCTTGCTCCCAGGGGACATTTGGCGATGTCTATAGACATTTCGATTTTCATGACTAGCGGGGTACTACCAGCATCTAGAGGGTAGAGGCCATGGATACTGCTGGGGGAAGGGTGTGTGTGAACTCTCTGCACTGTTTTTGCAACTTTTCTGTGAGTTTAAATTATTTCAAAATTAAAAGTTAATGTTAAAAAAAGGATTCTGCAAATGCCTTGAGAGGAAATCCTTTAGATGTTGGGCATTTTGCTCTGAACCCTCCTTCTCTCAAGTGTCTTAACTCTTAAATTCCAGTTGTCTTAGAAGTTACGAGCTCCCATTTTTCTCTCTCCAGCATTGTGCACTTACCAAATTCTCTGCTGGACTCTGCATTTTCACGGCAGCATTCTGCTTGCATTCTCAGCCTCGTGCTCAACACCAAGAGTTGGAAAACGCAGCTTTCACTTCTTTCATTAAATTCCTTTTCTCCTGGAAGTCTCGGCCCCTGAAGTCCTGGTAGCATTGGCAAGTCCTACAAGCATTTAAAAACAATGTCATCCAGATCTCCTATTTGCTCTCTGTAGGACCATTGGTCTTCCACAAGTGACTCCATCATGGCAGAAAATATAAGTCCGATTGCCATCTTAGCAGCTTTATTGAGGCATAATTTACATATCAGAAAATTCACTTGTTTTAAGTATACAGTTCAATAATTTTTGTATATTTACCAAATTGTGCATCACCATAATCCAGTTTTAGAATTTTTCTAAATTTTCCAATTTCTAAAATTTTCAACTTTAGAATTCCCGCCCCCCGATTTTTTCATGCACTTTTCAGTTAGTCTCATTTCCACCTCAGCCCCCGACAATACTAATTTACATTCTGTCTCTACACATTTGCCTCTTCTAAACTTTTCATATAAATGCAGTCATATAACCTGTGGTCTTTTGTGACTGGGTTCTTTCACTTAGCATAATGTTGTTGAGGTTCACCCATGTTGTAGCACGTATTTTACGTTGTTTCTTTTTATTGCCAAATAGCGTTTGTTGTGTAGGTATACAACATTGTGCTTATCCATTCACCAGTTGATGGACATTTGGATTGCTTCACTTTTTGGTTGTGAATATTGCTGCTATAAACATTTGTGTGCAAGTCTGCATGAACATATGTTTTCATTTTTCTTTAGTAGATACCTAGGAATGGAACTACTGGGTCATAAGATAAATTTGTGTTTGGCCTTTTCAGAGCCTGCCAAACTGTTTTCTAAAGTGACTGCACCATTTTACATTTCCGTCAGCAGTGAATAAAGATGCCAGTTTCTCCCTATCCTCACCAAAACTTAGTATTGTCTGACATTTTGATTACAGCAATCCTAGTGAATGTGAAGTGGTATCTCATTGTAATTCTAATTTATGTTTACTTAATGATTAATAATATTGAGCATCTTTTCATGTGCTTATCAGCCATTTTGTATATCTTCTTTGGGAAAATTTTTATTTAAATCTTTTGCCTATTTTTAATGGGCTATTTATCTTCTTAGTATTGAGTTGTCAGAGTTCTTTATATACTCTGGATACAAATCTTCTTTAGGACATATGATTTGCAAATATTTTCTCCCAGTCTGTGGCTTGCCTTTTTATATTTTTAATGGTATATTTTGAAGTGGAAAGGTTTTAACTTTGATTAAGTTCAATTTATCTTTTTCTCTTATCACTTGCGCTTTTGGTGTTTTATCTAAGGATTCTTAGCCTAACTCAAGGTCAAAAAGATTTACTCTATTTCTTCAAAGAAGTTAATAGGTTTAGTTCTTACATTTAGGTCTATCATCCATTTTGAATTATTTGTGTATGGTGAGAGGGAAGGTCTGGCTAAATCAGTCTTTTTCCAGGTAGATATCCAGTGTCCCAGTACCATCCTTCCCCCCCATTGGTTTGCCCCCATTACTTTTCAAGTAGGATTTTTACCTCCATTTCATTTTCTATTTGTCGTCTTGTCTTTAAAAGGACACATTTTTATTTTAACTTGTGTTCAGTCACTTTGCTGAACCATCTAATTTGATTCTTTTTTTTATATGTAGTAAAAATCATCTTCAACTAATGATAATTTCACATATTCCTTTCCAATAATTTTCTTCTGAATGTATCTTTATCTTATTGCATTGATTTGGAATTCCAAAGTGATATTGGAAAAAAATGAATTTAGTCATTCTTATCATAGTCTTGACTTGAAGTACGTCTAGTGTTTCACTATTTAGTATAAAATATTTGCTGTGAGTTTTGGAAGATATATTCCCCAGCCTGTTTGAGAACTTTCTTACTATCCTAATTTACTATATATCACTAAAAAACAGGAACAGCTGTTAAATTCTACTCAATGTCTCTTTTCTTTTTTTGCATCTGATGAAATGCTTATGTGAGATTTCTTTGTTTAACAATTAATGTAATAAATCATGTTAACAGACTTCCTAGATTTGAATTACAGTATGGAATAAACCCACTTCTTCACAGTATGTTATCCTTTTTTATTTTGTTGGATTCACTGTATTAATACTTGGAATTCCTTTAACTTGTACCAGTAAGTGAGGGGAAAGTGTAATTTTCAGTTTTTCCTATGTTTATCTGGCTTTGTTTTTAGTCTCAGTATCATAAATTTGTCTGGGAAATTCTCCATATTTTTCTACGCTATCAGATAGTTTAAATGACCCGTGAAAGTTGACAAATAACTCTGTGCCTGAAAACTTTTTGTGGTAGTTATTTGAGAAGCTTTTAAATTTCTTTTAAAATTATTAGTATAATAGGTTTTTACCATCTGTCCCTTTTGGGAGATGATTTTGGTAACATGTTTCCCTAAAAATAATATTTATTTGTTTTGTATGTTCAAATGATTGGCATGATGCTGTGCAGATATTATTTTGTTATGATTTAAAATTCTTTTACATTAATCTGTTTACTATCCTCTTTTCTCATTTCCGTTGTTGGTAATGTATATTTATATTCTCTTTCTCTCAGTTTAGTTTATTGTCTATTTTATTAGTCCTTTCAAAAAACTTCTGTTTTGGTTTCCATAAATTTCTGCTGCTTACTAATCTTTTATCTCTATTTTGTAGCACACATCACTTGCTCAAAAGAAGTCTGTTGAAAAGCATGTTTTCAAAATGGAGAAAATGGTAGAAGCAGAAACGCAGAAAAAGAAATGTGTAAGAAATCTATATTTCCTAGACATCAATCCTTAAGTTACTTTCTTAACTAATCTTTTAAGAAACATCTTATTTTTCCCTTTTCACGAGTAACTTATATTTTTAAAATTTAAAAAACAAAGATTGCATCAATCTAGGTGTTTAAACTGCCTTTGTTTCGAAAAATCCTCAGTCAAACCATCATTTCTAAGTAGAGTTACTTGAAAAGCATTCAGACTCTTGGAGACACTCCTGAGGACTTTTAGGATGGAAAGCCCACGAGGTGTTCTGCTCTCTTTAAGGCTCATCTGAAACCGAGTCAAGCGTGATAATGGACGGGGCTGTGTGACGGAGCGTCCTGCTTTTTTGCCAAGTGAAAACTTAATTGTTTATTATTTTGTAGCCGCCTGCTCCTCAGTTCCCCTCTTCACACTCTAGGACTCCTCTCAGAACCCTCCCGTGGCTGCTCTTGGTTTATCCCAGAGGAATGGCGTTTGCAGCTGTCGCCTGGCCCGCCCCCCCCGCCCCCCCCGCCCCCCCCGCCCCAGAACAAGGGAGATCGCGGGTCCGTCCTGGGCCCTTGGTAGGAACGTCGGCTCCGGATGAACACATTTGGAGACGACGTTTGCCAGAGAATCGCTCCCCCCTTTCTGCAGACGTTAGGCAATATTCCTCCGCTTTGTCTTCATTTCCAGGAAGAGAAGGTAGATGTTCGAAACCCATGGTCCTGCGGGGTGGACTGACGCCTCTGCAGACGACACCGGGAGGGCTCGCCCTGGAAGGAGCAGGGCTCAGAAAGGCACAGAAACCAAGCCAAGCTCTGCTCTCAGTCTCCAGCCATGTCTTCTGCGTGGGAAAAAAAAAGTACACTTGATACATCATCTCAAATAGCCACAACTAGGAGAATTTCAGGACTGCCTTGCTTCTGAATTCTTCGCTTTGATCCACGGGGTGGGGGTGGGGGTGGGGGTAGGGGGTGGGCTAAGGTGGGGGCAAAGGAAAGCCCTTCCGATGGCCCTTTCCTCTCAAGAGTAGGGAGCTCTCTTTAAGACAAGGGTGGGAATCCACTGGAATAAATTCTCAAGTCCTTCTTTTCAAAGTCATGTACAGCAGAAGCGACCCCGGCCCTGGAAACCCGGGTCCTGTGCGACTTGAACTTTCTTAGTCACAGTTTTGTTTTGTTTTGTTTTTTTCCTCAAGGGATTAAACAGAAGTTGGACATAAAAGGACTTTTTAAGTCAGCTTGCCATTAGCCTCTCCCTATGAAATTTCTAGCTTAGTCATTACCGTTCACTTAGCAACACTCAAGCGGTGGGGGCAGAAAGTTGCCTTTTGCTCCCACAAAAGCAAACAATCTTTTCCTACGCAGGCGATGCCATTATGGAATCATTTTTCCTCCCGCCTCGGCCGATAGATAAATAAGGTGAGGCGCCCCAATGCTGCTTCTGAGCTCTGGGGCCCGCTCGGTTCCCAGGCCCCGGGGGTGCGGGCGGGGCGGGCGGGGGTGCCCGGGGCGGGGTGGGGGTGGGGGGCTGCCCACATCTGTCGGGGGCCGCCCCACAGCTGCGCAGGCCCGGCCCATCCATCACCCGCCGAGGCTGCGGGCGCTTCCCGGGCGGGCGGCCCCCTCGCCGGCCGGGTCTAGACGCCCCGCCCGCACACCCCGCGCTATCAGTCAACTTCTGGGTGAACTCTGTTTCACCTCCTGACCTCCCATTCAACCCAGACAAACATGAAAGTGTGAACTGGGCCTCCGAGGGGGCAAGGGGCCTCTTAACCCACTCAGCTCCTTCTCCAGCCCCACATCAAACGCGCGCAGCCTCCCCCGACGGCTGCCATTTGTCCTTACACGTGTACCTGGGGCTCCCGGGCGCTGCGCCGCCTCGGCCACCTGAATAAACGGCCGGGCTCCAGCCACTCGGGGCCACCGCCGGAGGCGGCAGGGATGCAGGGCAGCCCAGCAAGGGCGGCTCAGCCTACGGTGAAAACGCAGCTCCAGATCAAACCGCACCCCTGCCACCTGCCAATTCTTGCAGGGTTTCCAGGAAAGAAGATGCGCCCAAAGCGTCCCCCATTTCTCGCGAGGAAAACCACAGGCGAGCTCGTCCTGCAGGGCTGGGCTGGGCTGGGCTGGGCTGGGGGAGGAGGGGGCCACACGAGCGGCTCAGCTCCCTGCCTGGGCCCGGAGCAGAGTGGCGAGGGGATTGTTGCAGCTGTCTTACTTTAACAAGTCTGATGGAGGAGGCACTGAGACAGTAAGTGACTTTTTCCCCGTTTCCTTCAAAAGTCAGGTGTTAAAAAGCAAAGGAGTTCTTCCAGGACGGCCCGCTGTTTCTTCTGTCTACCAGAGGAGGCGGTGGGCATCCCCTTGGTCTGAGGGCAGCTCTGCTCTGCCTGCCTCACTTCTCCTTCCTCCCTACTCCCCGGCTTGCCAGAAAGCCCTGTCATTCCCGCCAGGTCTTTGAGTCAACCCATCAACCCTTGAGGTGCAGAGAACTGACTCCACTTCCTCACCATGGCGATGCTCTGGCTCCAGGTTAGGCGTCCATGACGTCTGGTAAAGATCTACCCAACCCTTGGGTTTGTATGGCTTCCCTTGACGCTAACACACTAAGGGTAGGTCGTTAAAGTTCTTTCTAAGAAATGCTTTTCTTCAGTGGTAAAGAGAAAAGAAGAGTTCCTTTAGGTTAAGGGTCCGGATGGAGAGTGAAGGACGGGGAGGCCGCCGCTCTAAGGCACTGCACAGTGCTGGTGTCAGGGCTGCAGCATCAGCTGCCCGCCGGGTGGGCCCTCCTGGCTGGCAGCACACTGCCTCCGGGGAGCCTCCAGGTAGAGGTGAGAGAGGGGCTGGGGGTGTGGTGGCCGGCGAGGTGACCCCCACCTGCTGTGCTCTGGGGTGGAGGGAACCACCATCAGAGCATTCCCAGGGCTGCTGGGGCAAGCCCAGGGCCAAGCCTGAGAGGCACAGCTCCTGGGACGCACGTGGCCCATAGGAGAGCTCTACTGTCCAATTCCTTAAGGCTTCTAGGAAATGAAATTTTTGAATAGAAATAAAACCATGGCTTCCAAGCGACTTGTCGAGCATTATTGCTAAATGTATTGAAATATACTGATCATTGATAGGCTGCCTTAAACTACCAACAGCACCTGGATTCTGGATTCTAGAACTCTCGTGATTTAGTTTCCATACATGTGAATATATTTCCGCCTCCTTAAAGTGTCAAGTTGTGATAGTGTGTCAGTCCTCTTATATCTTGTGTGCTCTGTTGTAACCTGTGTGAATGCAGGTATCTTAGGGCTGTAAATAGTCCTGAGAATGGACTAAAGTCATGGTACAATTGGAATCTATCTCAGGACTTTTAATTGAATAATTTGATATAGATATAAAATATGACTTCATATTTCTGTAGTCATATGTTACACACCAGTTCAAACATATGGAAGAACAATTATAAACTTCATTAATTAGAATAGTGCTGTTTTCAAAATAATCATTCGTTTTGGGTTGAATTCTATCCCCCCCAAAAAGATGTATTGAAGTAATCTCTGGTACGTGTGAACGCAACCTCATCTGGAAATAGGGTCATTGTAGACATAGCTAGTTAAGATGAGGCCATAGTGGAGCTGGGCAGGCCTTTAATCCAATATGACAGGTGTCCTTACAAGAAGAGAGAGATACTGAGGTGGAGACAGGGAGAGGATGGCCGCTTGACAATGGAGGCAGAGAATGGAGTGAAGCCTCTGCAAGCCAAGGAATGCCAAGGCTGGCAGGCAGACACCAGGAGCCATGAGAGGCCGTGAAGGATTCCTCCATGAGTTTCAGAGGGCACATGGCATGGCTTACACCTTGGTTTCAGCCTTCTGGCCTCCAGAAATGTGAGAGAAAAAATTCCTGCTGTTTTAAGCTGCCTAGTTTGTGGCACTTTGTTACAGAAGCCACAGGAAACATACAAACCTCTAAGAAAGGGATATGATTGTCTCCCATTTCCCAGATTTATCTGATCATACAACCTCTTCATTTTCTCCAGCATATCTTGAGGGCGTTTGGTCAACCCAGTGTGGCCACCCCTACCTCTTGGATGGCCTTTCGTCTTCATTTGATTCCTACATACCTCAAGAGCAGTGTGCTGGACAAACGACGACCCCCAAAGATGTCCACATCCCAGTCCTGGAAACTGTGACTACGTAGATTACACGGCAAAGGAGAGAGAAGGTTACAGGTGGAATTAAGGCTGATAATCTGTTGACTTTAAAATAGGAAGATAAATGGTGTGCAAATATTTTTTCCCAGTTGGTGGGTTGTCTTTTCGTTTTTTTCATGGTTTCCTTTGCTTTGCAGAAGCTTTTTAGTCTGATGCAGTTCCATTTGTTAACTTTTTCTTTTTTTCCCTTGCCTGAGTAGACATGGTATTCTAAAAGATGTTGCTAAGATCAATGTTAAAGAGAGTACTGCCTATATTTTCTTCTAAGAGTTTTATGGTTTCAGGTCTTACATTCAAATCTTTAATCCATTTATCAGACAAAGGATTGACCTCCAAAATACATAAAGAACTCATACAAGTCAACAAAAAAAAGCCAAACAACCCAATCAAAAAATGGGCAGAGGATATGAACGGTCATTTTTCCAAAGAAGATATACAGATGGCTAATAGACACATGAAACAATGTTCAACATCACTAATTATTAGAGAAATGCAAATCAAAACTACAATGAGATATCAGAATGGCTATAATTACCAAGACAAAAAACAACAAATACTGGAGAAGATGTGGAGAAAAGCGAACCCTCATATACTGCTGGTGGGAATGCAAGCTGGTGCAGCCACTATGTAAAACAGTATGGAGATTTCTCAAAAAACTGACTAGAACTACCATATGATCCAGCTATCCCACTACTGGGTATTTATCCAAAGAACTTAAGATCAATGATCCAGAGACTTTTGCGCCCTATGTTCATTGCAGCATTATTCACAATAGCCAAGATATGGAAGCAACCCAAGTGCCCATTGACTGATGAATGGATAAAGAAGATGCATATATGTACAATGGAATACTACTAAGCTGTAAAAAAAAAGACAAAATCATCCCATTTGCAACAACATGGGTGGACCTTGAGGGTATGATGTTAAGCCAAAAAGCCAGACAGACAAAGACACATACTGCATGATTTCACTCATATGTGGAAGATAACAAATTCATGGATGAAGAGAACAGATTAGTGGTTACCAGAGGGAAAGGAGGTTGGGGGTTGGGACAAAGGGATAAAGGGGCACATATGTATGGTGATGGATAAAAATTAGACTACTGGGGGTAAGCATGATGAAGTGTATTCAGAAACTGATGAAAAATAATGTACACCCGAAATTACACAATGTTATAAACCGTCATGATCTCAACAAAATTACTTGGAAAAAAAATAGAGAGATTATCCAAGTGGGCCCAGCGTAATCCCCAGGGTACGTAAAAGTGGAAAGGGGATAAGAAGAGAGAGCCAGAGAGACAGCAATGTGGGAAGGGCTCAGCCTGAAGATGCTGGCTTTGAAGAGGAAGGAATGGCCCACAAGCCAAGGAATGCAAGTGGCTTTTAGAAGCTGGAAAAGGCAAGGAAATGGATTGTCCCCTAGCATCTCCGGAAACAAATGCAGCCTACTGACACCTTGATCTTAGTACAGTGAGATTCCTGTTGGACTTCTGATGCCCAGCACGGTAAGATGATAAATTTGTGTTGCTTTAAGCCACTAATTTTGTGGTAATTTGTCACGTCTGCAATAAAAAAAAATACAAGCAGTAAGTCAAATAGTTCTTTCTTGTTTTTCAGAAAATTTGGATTTTGATGTGGAGAGTTGAATTTTAGACTTTTTAGAATCTGTTCCAGAATATTATCTATGTCTGCATTAATTTGTCTCATTTTATACTCAAAGAAAGACAATCTACATGAGTGTTTGCAACAAGACAAGCATATCATAGTGTAAAACCATGTCCTCCCTGGTGGTTCCTGGAAAAGATGTTGTATACATCGGAGCAGTAGGCTGTAATGTTTCTGTTTTAGATAAGCATTTGTGTTCCTGTTGCTATTTTCAGGAGCTCGAGATCATGTAAATCGTTTAATGTGATTGGAAGTGTAGTGATGAAAACATGGTGTAGGCTTCTTCTCATTCGTCACGGATTTGCCTTCACAGGTTAGAGCACTGACTCCATTACTTCTCCATTTCCCACCTCCCTCGTCTCTGCTCCAAGTTCTTTGTTATTTGAGCTCTAGGTTTCCTGGTGTATGTGAACTTCGGCATTTCTGTTTTTTGTTTGTTTGTTTGTTTGTTTTTTTGAGGAAGATTAGCCCTGAGCTAACTACTGCCAATCCTCCTCATTTTTGCTGAGGAAGCCTGGCCCTGAGTTAACATCGTGCCCATATTCCTCTGCTTTATATGTGGGACGCCTACCACAGCATGGCTTTTGCCAAGTGGTGCCATGTCCGCACCTGGGATCGGAACCAGTGAACCCCGGGCTGCCAAGAAGCAGAACGTGCGAAGTTAACCGTTGAGCCACCGGGCCGGCCCCGAACTTTAGCATTTAAATCTACCAATTATAAGACACATATGCTTCATAATGTCACTTTACATGGATTTGATGCATGATTGGGGACCCATCTTTATCGGTTGGCCTGGATGTGGCCTCAGATCATTTAAATGTATTGCACAGAGTTTGGTTTGACAGACTAAATAAAAATACTACATTTTTAAGGTAAATGTTGGAAAGCTGTAACAACTGCTCCTCACCTTCCGTCGTGAAGTCAGTGGAGGTCAGAGACAAGTCAGGCTGCCCCAAGCGCAGGCGAATTTCTCGGGAGATTGAAGGGGTGACAGTGATGCTGTGAACTGAGATCCTTTTTCTTGCTCTCTTCCTCTCCCCCGCCTTCCCCTCCTTCCCGCCCTTCCTTCCTTCTTTGCTTTCTGTTGCACTGACAGACTGCTCACGGCGAAGGAGAGTGAGTAATTGCCCAGCATCTGCAGGCAGAGTCCATGGCAGGCCAGCTTCCTAAAAATGGGGATTTCTCTTCTCACAAAATTCACGAGGCTTTGACACCAGAGTTCCAGCGTGTCTGTGTATATTTCACAGGAAAATAGAGATGGCAGTAGCTTGTCAGCCAAGTTGCTTGCCCTCCCAGCCCTCCTCCGTGCTGATCTTGGGGCTTGGCTGCAGTCTGGATGTGAGGCTCGCCACCTGGCAGCTTGTCTCCAGCTAAACAGTCAACAAGGGGCCCAGTAAGCATGCAGTTGAGGTCATTGAGGAAGTACTGGGAAAACAGACATGTGCACAGCCACCTGCACACACACGTGCACACAACACACACATACAGGCAGCACAGGCATACATCACCATACACACATGTGCACACATGCACCCACAATACACACATGTGTACACATGCACACACAGCAGACACATGCATACTTGTACAAACACATATGCACAACAATACACACATGCTTAGCTCCACTGGATGGTAGAGTAGCTAGACTGAATGTGAAAAGCTGGAGAAAAACACTTATTCCACAGATGAGAAGTAGAGTCAAGTGAAGCTCCCGTCTCCTGGAGAACCTGGGAGGTCAGATGTGTGAGCCGTGCTTACTTCGCAGGCCCACCGCCACTCTTCTGTTGTGAGGGGTGCCAGGCCCCCCCTTTGTGCTTCCTCCTCCTCGTTTCTCCAGGCCTCGGTAGACCGGTGGAGATGTCCCTCCCAGGAGCTCGCTGTCCTTGGAAGCGATGGGAGCCATCTCTTACCGGGCAGGAGGCGCTGTGGCTGCTGGATCAGCCTATGAGTTTTGGGTATTCATAGGGTGACAAATTAGGAAGGGTGTGCTCAAAGGTTATTCAAATATTTCAGAGAAAGCATATTTGAGCTTGGAAAGGCCAGGGAACATTAATCAAATGTCAGCATCAGACACTTTGTGGGCTCTTTCTGGTCTGTGTTTGCTGAGCGCCAGTTTGGCATGGGCTCTGTGGGACGCAGGGCGGCCCCAGTGTGAGGGAACACGCGGCGAATTATGCGTGGAGCCTCTAGAAGCACTGGGAATATCAATGGAGTGCAATGGGCAAGACGTGCTCTTAAAGAGCCCACAGTCGTTCCTCTCAAACAGATACCAAGGGTCCTACAATTGTGTTGACTGACAAGCAGAGTCTGTTCCCATTCCTGCCCCCTTGGGAAGTTAGATTAAAAGAGGGAAATATTTTGCATAAAACTGATTTTCACAGAATAATGACTGAAATGATAATGTGCCAGCAATGGGCATCAATCATAGTAGTGAAATATTGTCCTTCAAGATTCACACAACTGGCTATTCTCCCTCAGAAGTGTTTTTCCTCCCAGCATCCACCCCAGCATCCTTCTCGCCGCCCTCAGCAAGGCTTCCTTCCTCTGAAAGCCGAGCCGGCTCTGCCACCTTCTCTCCCCCAGCTACTATCAAAACAGTGCCGCAGCCCCAGTGACAAACTCAAGAGTCTTTTGACAGCAGCAATTAAACAACTTAATTAATGAGTGAATAAAAATGATAATATTTACTGAATGGGAGCATCCTGTTTTGCATTTTTATTCAAATTCTGCACCTGAAGAACACCACTGAGGAAAGCTCCCCAGCCCTGTTGTCGCCCGGGCTCGCCTCGCTCTCCATCTCTGTCTGGTTCGGTCTCTCTGTATCTCTGTTTGTCTGTCTCTCTCTGTCTCTGTCTCTTTCTCTTTGTCTGCCTCTCTTCTTCTTTCCCTCTTCTTTCTCTCCATCTCCTGCTTCCTTTGGATTGGCCTCAGAAGCCCCTAGGACAACAGACTCCGAGTAAGATGCGTATGTGAGGCAAATCCGTTTCCTGTTCCAAGGGGAATAAACTTCTACCTTTGTCATAGTCCTCGTTCACCCCTAAAAAACCTCATTCATACATGAAGGGCAATTTCAGGATGCTTTTCTGAGGCTGAACTTTACATCAAAGTGGGTGATTAATTACTGATAAGGGTATCATAAAACATTAATGCATTTTGTAATTAACCAGCTTAGGAATGACATCCCCCATCTCTTCATGAGTGACGTGCTCAAGAGCACACACACTCACACAGAACTTTCTTTAAAATTCTTTATTTGGCTATTAATCTTGGCAGTGCCCTCAACGCATTACATTCTTTTTAAAAGCCACATATATTTTCCTCAATGAAATATATAATCCATCTCGAGTGTAAGAAAAGCCCCATACATAATTATTTCATTGTGACAGACAGTGAGTTTTTTAGCTATTATTTTTGACGGTGCTGTCATGGATGCCAAATGTGTATTGTGGTGGGAGCCAGCCAAAGTCGGGAAAACCCACCTGGAGTGCGGGCTCCTTTTTTCTCTCAGGAAAGGTGCCCCAAGTTTGACAGGCCCACCATTCTGGTTAAGCTTAATTAGTCAAGAGAGAAAAATAACTGACTTCAGAGCGTTACATTTGGGGCTCCCTCATTTTTTCCCCTTTCCACTCAGAATGTGACATTCTTTGGAGAAGATAAAGTTCCAAGTAGGATGTGTGTGTCGTGCTTTCTGGCCCTCTCGCCATCCTAGTGTGGGACACACTTTTCATAAGGCCCCTCTCTTGTGTAACTTGTGCCTCATAGGGCTCTGCCAGCCTGGCCCGTGGAGCCCAGGATTCTGCAGGGGCAGAACTGATGTAAGGTCACTTTGAGAAAAATTGATTTATTTAAGGATGAAATTGGTTAAAACAGAAGCACACAGGAGTTGGGTGGCCTGGAAGAAGACATCATCTGAATAGTGAGGTGCAGCAGAGTGGTCACGTGAACAGCTCTGTCTACACCTTTGCTGGTTCTCTCCCATGCTAATGCTGTCCTTGGCGATGTGACTTGTCCTGGCCAATGGGACAGTCTTGGTACAAGCTGAGTTTAAACATGTGCTTTTGCGTTTACACTTTCTTTCTTGGGGATGTTGGCCTGCTGGGGCATGTGGGAGACACACAGAGGAGAGCTAAGGCCATGCCCACCAACTAGTCCCCTGCCATCAGTCAAGCCATCAGCCAACAGCAAGTGTGTGAGGGAGCCCAGCTGGGGTCTCCAGAAATACATGGCTCACTCACAAATTTGTGAGAAATAATCAATCAGAATTTTAAATGTTAAGCTTCAGAGTTTTGGGCCGGTTTATGATGCACTAGGAGCATCATAGCACAAAGGAGTTGAGTTGAGCACCTACTGCATGCACAGCTCTGGGCTGGGTGAGCTGGGTATGCAAACAGAGCATAACAAATGGTTGCATTGAGAGTCACACTATAAGTCAGTTCTGGAGACAATAGAGGATGCTCGGAAAGACTAAAGGCTGTGGTGCAGTCATGAAGTTGGAGACTCCTGGGCCAAATTTCTTTCCCCTTACGTGTTTCTTGTACGTTTTTGATCTTAAATCTCTTCACACATTACTGAACTTTCTGACTGGACGTTGCCATTTCCCATTAGACAGAAAGCACTGTGAGGGTCCCCATCCTTGCCTCCCTGTGGCCCAGGGGATGACTGGCACCTCCTCACCAAGAGATGTGAAGGGCGGTTATGGTGATTTAGAGGAGTGAGAGGCGGGGCCAAGGCAGGCGGCTAGGCCTCAGGGAGAAGTGGAGGGTGGTGGAGAGCGACAGACTCCTCCACTGCAGAGCTTTCTCTCCGGCTGCGAGGGTGTAATCACTGTTCAACTAACCAAACCTGCTGCTTCTCTGTTTCTGTTCAACTGCTTAACTCTTGACCAGGAAGATGGGCTGGGCCCTGTGTCCAGATTCCATGGAGGTGAGCTCTAAAGAGAGCAGGGCATCAGGTGAGATCTGGAGGGGAAGATCTGGGAAGGCCACCTGTCTCTCTGCAGAATCTGTGAGGGGACACGAAACGGGAGGGGTCCAAAGGCTGTGTAGGCTCTGGTGCACCCCCGGGCCTGGGAGGTGGACCAGCACCATAAGTAAGATCTTGGGGTCTAATGTCAGACTCACCTGAATTGACATGCTGCCTTTGTCAGCTTATTGGCTCTCTGAGGAGCCCTGTTTCCTCACCTGTCAAGGTCATCGTAAGGATTAAACTGAGGAATATGTGACTGATCCTATGCCATTCCCTTGGCACAGCGAGGATTCCACGGGGAGCAGCCAGCACTGTTTTTGTTATTAATGTTGTGCCTGTGTCCCCTTGTTTTCCAGAGAAACTCTTGAGTACTGAAGGGTCCCAACCAGGAAAGAAAGGTTCATCAGAGAGGGCACGTCAGGGCTTACAAAAGAGCTCACATGGGAGAAGAGATGGTTGAGGGCAAGATGCCCAGGAGCTTTCCTGTTGCCGTTGCCTGGGAAATCAGCACTGAATGAGACAATCCGCGCTAGGAATGGCTTCAGTGCCATCATTCAATGCGTTTATAAGTCATTAGATTTTGAAACGAAAAACATGATAACAAACAACCGTGATGGGTGTTGATGATTCTGGTGTAGTCACTGGAGTGCTGGACAGTAGAGTCCCTGGGCCTTGGTTTCCTGGTCCTTTCCTACCCAACACTGTCCTCGGGCAAAACACCAAACTCCCATGAGATCCACAGTTCTTCATCTCAAAAATGGGAATAATTACCAATGCTTTTCTCTCTCGGTCCGTCTCTCTCTCAAGGATAAGGTGAGCAGCTGATATGGTGGTGCTCATGAAAAGGATTTGGGAGCAGCCAAATGCAAAGCAAATATGAAGCCCATAACAGTAACAAGGTTCTGGTAACTCCCCTTCATTGATTCTGCTGTGTGCCACTCACCGTCTCCACACGGTGGATGTGCCCTCTCACTCAGTCCTCACAACAGCCTCTTGAAATGTGTACACTCACTCTCCCGATGTTCCAGTGACTTTTAATGTCACAATGTTATTCACTATCTGTTGCATTTCATGCCACAATATTCGGTTGTGCATGCCCCCAAGCACTGTGTCACAAGGCATTAATCCAGTTACTTCAGCTCTCTCAATGGCTGCTCTGGGTCCTTACCTACCTATGGTCTAGCCGATCAGCTGGGGACAATGGGCCATTGGTGTGATTGAACAGGGCCAACCGGCTGCAAAACTGGTGGCTGAGTATAAACGAGGCCTAGTTGGGCATTAAGTGTTTCACACTTCCATACTTAACGAAATCCTGATACACCACTCCCTCCTGCAGATATAGCGCATCTGACAGGAAGGGGCTTCCCATCCCACACCAGCCATTCGGGTCCAGGGAGGCCATGTGCAGATGCGTAGTACTTTCCACCTGCTCAGGGGCGCGGCCTTCAGACACCACGCCTCCCTGGTCTCTCTCCACATTTACCTTTGCTGGGCTGGTACAGGCAGGACTCCGGATTACTTCCTCCCTTGAGCATCCCTTGCATTGCACTTTCTCATCATTGCCACCTCAACTTCTAGCTGGACATCATGACCAGCACGAGGCAAAATTTCTTATCAATGCCACACATTCTTTTTCTCTGCCGTCATTATGGGCAGCTCAGGATTTCCCCCTCTTACCTCCCTGACCCTTGCACCTCTTTTCTAGTCTGCCTTAAGTATGACAGCTAGCCTTCTGAGGATGGTTTCATCTGTGGGACACATAAACTCACACCCTGAGCTATACTGATGTGTTATTGCGAGCAGCTTGATTTCCAGCCTCATCCAGACAAGCGTGAGCCTGGAGCGCATCCGTTACACCCTCAATGGGACGGCGAGGCACACCGGTGACCCACGCTGGGCTTTGAAGGTCCTAAGTTGAGCCCCTACACGGCACCCTCACCTGGTCTGTGCTTCAAGTTACATAGGAGACGGAAGTGGTAAATACATTCTCCACTCATAGCCACCTGCTAGCTAATGAGTGACATCATTTAACACTGTTTTGAAAAGAGAGATTTAAAGTTGTTTTGAAAACTGAAGGAAAAATACAAATGTTTGAGTGTTAAACATTTTGCCCAAATACTAAGATGTTAATGTCTTTTTATTATGACAGTTCTCCAGGAAAGTGAGCTTCAGCATGCTTGTGGTTGTCAATGAAAATCTCAGCACGGAGTTTGGTAAACATTATGGCAGCAGAGAGGCAGCTTAGAAACAAAGTTTAAAGACAGAAATGAGAGGGGTCCAATTTTCTTCAGATTTTCCCAAATTCACTCAATATTTCACTTTTTTCTTTAGTCTTTTAACTAAAATTTTTAAAAAGACTTCAAATTCTATCCATTTACATCCTATAATTGTTATTTATTGTGTTCTCTGATTATAAAATATATGCTTTCAGCAGGAAATTTGGAAAATACAAAGGTATGAAGAATAAAATAAAAATCACTCTAGGTTCCAAGTCTTAGGAATAATCACGTACATACCCATATTATTTTGATGCATATACTATACTCCAAACTTTTAAAAACAAAATTTGACACTACTTTAAATAGAAAGTTATATTCTGATTTTGTCTCTTAATATTATAATTTTCAAAGTAGGAGTTTTGTTACCTTTAATTTTCTTTATTACACAAACATATACATTCTTTTTAAGAAAAGTAAAATTATGGAAAAGAAAGGTATGGAAATAAAAATTATTGGAATCCCCTCACTTAGAGATAACTACTGTTATCTTTTCAGTTTTTGTTTCTATTTGTACACACTTGAATGAAAATAGTCTAATTATATATACATATATAATTTAGTAGCATAATGGCTTAATTTTATAATGAATAGCATTATATACCTCTTGTGAATAATATTCTATATGAGGGTTTATATTAGTTGCGTAGTGTTCCAGGTTCAATAACTTATTTAACAAATGAACTGTTATCTGACGTCTAGGCTGTCGTTTGTCTTCTATGACTTACAATGAAGCTGCAAACATCACTTATACCTAAATATTCATGGATACTCCTAATTACTTATTTCTGAAATAATGCATAGAAGTATAACTTTAGGACCCAAAAGTGGAAACATAATTTTGTTGTGTTCAGCAGATACTCTATCATACGGTTCCACCATAATTTATTTAACCATTTTCCCATCTTTTGACATTTAAGACACTGCAATGAACACCCTCGTACCAAACTTTTCTACTGATTATAGATTGTTGGGATAGTTTTCTTGAAGGGGATATGGGGCCAGAGGAGATGAAGAAGTTTAAGGTTAAAATGGAAAGTTCAGATTGCTTATCTGTGGAATCTGGGTCTGATGAAGTAGAAGTAAATTATTTTAGTATTTTAATCTTTTTTTCTGTTTTAGCGAGAAGTACTAGCTATCAAAGAGACCTAACAATAATCCTAGTAATTGTATGAGATGGAATGAATGGTTCGGAAAGTGCCTGATTGAACAACGTATGAGTAAGCTGGTGATACAAGGGCTCAACAGAAGAGAGAAGAGGATTAAAAACAGGCATGCACAGGAAAAGAGAGAGGTGACAAAAGAAGCCACCTACACAGACTCTTCAGCTGGTCGTGATGGTAATCAAGCCTTATGTGAACCCCAAGCCACTGGGGTTAGCATCTTTAGATAAACTCTTATTGGAATCCTGCAAAAATTGACTTCTGTTATTTAAAGTGGATATTTGAGTGCAAAAGAAGCAGAAGCAAAACCAAAGTTTCTATATTGGCGTAGAGCATCCAAACCGTTACTAACGGAGCTTCTGAGGCTTCCTTCATTCAGATCATCCCGCTACGTGGCCTGCTTGGATTGAGATGGGCACATTCAAGAGAATGACCCAGGGATTTCACGTGATAGTAATGATCTCAGGAGGAAAAGTTTGGTGTTTTAATAAAAGAAAAGGTCTCACTAGAGGTGCTAAGCTAATGAAAAAACGTGCTAATAAACCCGTAATGCAGACTTTCCTGGCTCTTTGGCTTTCTTCTCTTTTTCGCCGTAGAGGTAGCTTCTTCAACAGAGGTCAACCAAGTGCAGGAGCAGTGCATGTGGCAAGCACTGTTCTGGGATGGGGCTGGATTTTGGAGATGCTGAGAACCACAGGCAAGTACTTGACCTCCAGAAGCTTGCCATGTAGTAGAGGAGTGGACGTGTGAACTGATAGTTGCATTACCACGTAACAGGCGTGGTGGAGGTGTGTGTAGAGGTCTCTAACAGATATAGGAGGTGTACACAGACAGTTTTACCTGCTTTTTTCACTCTATTCTCTCATGATAACTTTGACACCTGAAAAAATCATATGCAAAGGCAAACAATACAGCTCCCTTGGGAAACATTTGGAATTTGCCAAAGTTAGTTGTGTGGGCTTTCTCTGAAGGTTCACATTATGTCCCTGGATTCCTGGCATGGACCTATCACATGAATTTCAGAAGAAAGTCCTTAGGGAAAACGAGAGAACTCAGGAGGCTGGCAGAGACTTTTAAGCTCTGTAAAGGAAAGGACAGACGCTGTCCTCACCTTTCTCCACTATGTGCCTTGGGTGGTGCTGGGGGTGAGGGTATAAGGCAAAGGAGCTCTGTCTTTTGCCCAGGTAGCTTCACTGTGGCAGAAACATCACGTCCTGCCCTTGTCACCACATTTCACTGTCCACAATTTCTCATCATCTCTACATAGACAGCCCTGGAGGAGATCATCAATTGCCAATGCAATTCAGCAGATACACTTCATAAATTTTAATTACATTCCCACTGAAAATGAATGGTCAGAAAATATAAAACATCTGCCATCCAGATCATTTACATTTTTCATACAATAAATCATCAACAACATCCAAAACCATGGCTTGAATCCTATGAGTGTGGTAGGTCATGAAGAAGGAACACTGTCCATCCTGCGATAACTGTTTGGATCCCAGCCCCTCTCAGGGTGTGGAAAACATGGCAAAGAGAGAGGAGGACCCCCAACAATGCAGAGATGTGATGGAGAGCATTTTGGCTTCGTCTTCCTAAATTCCCAAGTCCTATCTAGAACCTGCTAATTGATCTATTTACTATTATTTTGTCCATAGTAAAACAGGAGCTTGTTTAAGTAAAAGAATGTTTGGCCAATTATGACTGGGAAAAGCAGGCATTCATCACTCAAGTGGCTTGTTTCTCTACCCTGCAGGTAGTATAAAGAGGCAGCTTCATTTTCAAAAATCAATTTTTATTAACATTATATTCATAAAACTCCCATTTGCCTCTAAGCATCTTCCATGTCATAAAGCATGAGGTGGGGGCATTCCCTTAGTGATGGGCCTCTTTAGCGATCCCTTGGCAGGCAGACACCCCTCTGCTAAGGAAAGAGAGACTCTCAGGGAAACAGCAGCTCAATAAAAGCGTCCTGAATTACCTAAGCCACAGACAGAAAACGACCTGAAATGGAATCGCTGTGGAAGAGGTTAAGTCTCCTAAGGGAAGTTCTCCACAACTGCTTGCTGTGTCACCAAACATTTTTTTTCCATTCATTTGTGAGTTTTCCTCTTTCTGTCTCTCTTCCAAACACTTCCACCTCTATGGGATGAGCACAGTGATTGGGAGCAATCACTCCCTTTCCTGGCTTTGGGGAAAACTTGGTACGCCACATGAGTGAAATCGTGCACAACAAAAAGAAAATAAACAGTGTTGGGGCTGGCCTGGTGGTGCAGCAGTCAAGTTTGCACATTCTGCTTCGGCCACCCGGGGTTCACTGGTTGGGATCCTGGGTGCCGACGTGGCACTGCTTCGCAAGCCATGCTACGGCAGGCATCCCACATATAAAGTAGAGGAAGATGGGCACGGATGTTAGCTCAGGGCCAGTCTCCCTCAGCAAAAAAGAGGAGGATTGGCAGCAGATGTTAGCTCAGGGCTAATCTTCCTCAAAAAAGAAAAGAAAAGAAAACGAACAGTGAGAAGGGGCTCAAAGGTTGAATCAGAGTTGGGCTGGATGCGGAACCACTGGCTTTTGGCGATTCGTGACATTAAACCCAATAGGAACAATGGATGATGGCTATCTTTTTAAAGGTCAAAGAGACGTTGGAGTATTAATGTATGTCTTTCTAACTGAGGACACCGGGGCCCACAGAGGTCAAGTGACCTGCCCCCTGGTGCTGCAGTAACCAATCCTCCATCTGGAGGATCTGGGTCTCCTGAGAGCTGATTGGGCACTCATAGGCTCCTGCTCTCCTTCTGCATTTATTGAACCCTGCAGTAGGCTATTCTGACTCAAATGTGTGCCTTACAACATGTGTGTGGTCTGAATTGAACTGAGAAATATAAAAAGAATGTTATAAGATGTGGTCCAGCTCTCAATAAAACAACCAAAAGACCTGACGGTCATTGGAATAGTATATGAAAGCATTGTGTGAACTGTGAAAATGAAAAATATCATATTTGTGAACATTATTTCGAAGTGCCAGGCACTAGGCTAGTTGAAAGAGAGGATGCACACCCGCTGTGGGGGTTTCTTCTCACCTGCCTGCAGCGCCCCTCTGGCCTTGATTCAACATGAAGATGCTACAAGCAAGTGTCTCCCCACTGTCCCTTTAACCACTTTGGACCACACGTCCCAGAATTTAACACACAAATTAACTCTCTTCCCATTTCCCAAAACTGCCCCTGTATCCTGGATTCTGGTTGATATTTCTTTCTCTGCATGGCATATCTCCTTTGACATGGTCTCAGGACATCCAAATAGGTGTACTGGCCTTGCCCAGGCTCTGTCAGGTGTGCCCAGGACTCCACTTATAGACATGGCAGACCCAACCCCTTCCCACAGGGTCTACTTGAAACTCAAAGCTGATTTTGACTTGGTCTTTTACAAGGTGCTTTTGCATTTCCCTCTAAAGTGAGCTGGGATGCCTAGTGATTTCAAACAATATAGATGATTTAATATACATGAAAACTTGATAAAAATCATTAGAAGATGCCATTCAAAGTTAATGGACCATTTTTCTCTCTGGTATAGGTAATTGTTTTGGTAGGCATTTTTAAAAATAAAATCTTAAAGTTTACTGAATAATTGTTTTCCCTATTCTATTCTGAGCGGGGATGTGCTGGCTGACTAACACTCTCTTTTCAGATTCAATTGGATTCAGTTCTCCAGTGTTTCTTGGCTCTAATTATAGTGGAATGTGCCTGTGAGTTGTCCAACAGCTGCCATGTCCTTGTGAAGGGTAGTTGCATTTGAAAGTTGCTCTAACGCTAGCTATCCTCAGCAAAAGTAAACTAGAAGTTGCCATATTTGTCTAGATAATTAAGAATGAGATGTGGTAAAAATGGGTCTGAATTTCAGATGGGTACTTTCTTTCCTGCTTGACTGTAATTGAAAAATAAAATGCCATTGTTTTGGCATTAGCATATTTCTGTTTCCCAGAAAAAAGTGTTTCTCATTGTAACCATTTCTGACGGGTCTAGAATTCTCTAGAAGACTGAGAGTCCTATCTGTCTAACAGGCAAAAATATTCAACACACCTGTAGAATTTAATATTGAAGGTGGATAATATTTTCCTTCATTCAGTTTGGTGCATGTTTCTGGCAGCATAGAATTGTGAATCTTTATTTCTCCCTTATCATTTTCTAAAATAAAATTTTAAAAAATGAAAAAAAGCCAAAGACATTTTTTTGGATAAATTTTTCATATTCTTCATCTTCTCCTAGAATTTCAATTTTTGGAAATCTTGGAACAAATTTGTTTAACTTCAATATGCATAAAATAGTAAACTTTTAAAACTCTCTAAGCAAATAAGATATATTTTGGCTAAATGAAAAACGCGATTGAAGCTTTTCTTGGTCTACACTTTAATGAGAAAAGGTCTTGTGAGAAATTAGAAAGAAAAAATAATGAAGTTTAAGAGAAGATGAATGATATGTGGAGTGGTCCAACCATGGGGACTAGCCACCACTCTTTCCCTGTCCAGTAGCCCATTAGCTCATAGCATCTAGTTTGATGGGTGGGTTCTGAATTTGTGCTTTATCTATAGTTTATAAATGCAATAAACCCACTAAAACACATTCAATCACAAGTATTCTACTTAGCCACCATTATGTCTACCTTCACATCGAAAAAGAACTTATGCAAAGTGCTTATGAGAAACTCTTTGTTGTTGGGAAATATTGGTCTGGGAGGCCTGTCATCCCATAAGTACGCTCATTTCTGGGTCAAAATTGGATCAGAAAAGAGTAGGAGCAAACATGTAGCTGGTTCTTTTAAAACATAAAAACCCGTTGGGTGATTTTCTAATTGTTGACAAATGTGCTTAGTAAAATGATAAATGAAGAAAAATGAATGAATTAGGTGAGATTTACTTATATTTCAATATTAATAACAATAATTTACATTACTTCCGTTGAATAAAATAATCCTTGTTCCAGCATCAGCAGAACCTTCTGAAAGGACATGTAGCAAAAACAGTGGTCCCATGGGTTATGGAACACTTTCTATGTCAGGTCCACATTGTGCTCAACACTTACATGTTATTTCATTTGATCTCCTCTTAAGGTTGGCTTGGGTCTCAGATCAGAAAACAATTACCAAAGGCTTTAAGGCCATGTGGGTGGGTCACCTGGGCATGTCACTCCTCTGTTTAAACTCTAGGATGGAGTTCTAATGCCTTGAAAATAGAATATAACTATGTGAACATGTTATAAGCAATTTATACTACGATGATATCCTACTCAACGTGTCCAAGACAATTAAAAAAATCAAGTGTACTCTTAATTCTTCCTACCATATACTTCCATGTTTGTTACTTCCTGACAATTCCCTAACGTCTTTACTGATTACTTTCTTAAAAATATTATGAAACTGATAAAATTGGTAATCATCTCAGCTATCCTTTGGTAAGCCTTCTTTATCATGATGCTTTTGATTTTATTTTCCAAATATGTATACTGCCTCAAACCAGGCCACTGATGTTTTGATCCAAGAGCTCAACTTCTTCCATTTTAAGAATCTTGCTCAGTCACTTTCCTAACACCATCCTCCAATCATGAAAGTCAGCCAGCTTTGTAACATAGTCTTACAGATCCTGTTCAACTTTTATTGGTCACAACTTGTCTCCCTGAATTTTGTACGTCTTTCAAATCTTCAAAGTTAGTGAAGCTTTCTTCAGCCAGGATGCATCTGTTTACAGAGCAGAGTGGGTGGTTTTTGGAAGACTTGCCATGTTGGAACATTGGGCTGGGGAGACATATGCTACTGTCCAAGGTCTCATTGAATGTACATGTCCTCCTCGGAATGGAGTCCTTAAGACTTTGAGTTCATCACCAATGGGAAAAATTAACATCCCTTAACAGTTTAATCTGTTGTAATATTGTGACCTCTGCATCAATGGCTTCCAATGATTAAGTTAGTTAATTTTCTCCTGATGTCATAAGCTATGTATTTCTCTTGCATTCTTGCCTTGGCCAGCAGCTACACTGCTCTTTCGGGTTATGGCTACAAACTATGATGAAGACAGTAGTTGTGTATTCACACTCAGCCACAGTGTGGTGAGCTGATCTCATGTTCTGAGCCCAATCTGTGTAGAGGAAAATATTTCTCATGTTCAGGAAACAACTTTGGTGTGTCCCCTGGTCTCAGCTTTAGATGTCCTTGGGACTGTCTCTAGTTGGAACAAACAGCCCGGAATAGACATCTTCCCTCTCCCTGGACTCCGCTCCTACTTTGTCCAGCTTTTTGGTGCTTCCAAATATAGGTTAAACAAGAAAACATAACAAACCAAAAAAACGAAAGACAAAAAGCAAAATAAAAACATACTGCTGCCACCCACCACGTGAGTTAATTTTGTTTTCTGTGAATGATTCCTTTAGAATTTATTAATTTTATATTCCCCAAGAAATCTGTGAAGATAATTCACAAATATATAAATAAAAAATATTCCTGGGTTTTAAGGAAAATCACAGCTAGCGAAAGTACTGATTTAAGACTGTAAAATAACCCCTGGTACCTCAGGCTGAAGGATATCTCAGTAAATGATTTGCTCCACCTCAAAATTTGGACAAGCTGCGAGCCTGAGGCCATTGCATTTGTGTTTAGAGGGCTTTCTCACTTGCCTTCTTGTCCTCTTGGTTCCATGAATCAGGAGTGCACGGGTGTGGCTGGCTGTGTGTGTCGTTTGCTCATCTTGTTTGAAGTATATGCTTGCTCACGAGTTTGGTTAACCTCAGCATATATGGCGTCTGATGAAACAGGCTAGTCATGAATCCACTGAGCAAATGTTCATTTTGACTGCGAGCCCTGTCATTTTGTGAATTTATAAGAAATAAACAGATGTACAGTTAACCCAAGTTTGTATCTTTTTGTTTAAGAAAACGAAAAAGCCATTCATAGGATGTCTCTAAAAGGCTACTTCTTATCCACTTCATGTTCTTCCAATGTTTCTCCCTGATTCTGTGTCAGGATGGAGTGATTTGGGAGTGTTACTACAGGGTCATGGATAGGAACGATATTGGCTTTCTGAGCACTGTTCACATGATGATTTATTGCCAGTTGTATACACAATTGACACTGTGGATGTCAAGCATTGATATGAAAGTTTGCCCCTCTTGATTTCTGCTACTGAACCTCCCAAAGTGTCCCCGCATGTGTCCCCTTGACCAGGCTCATCCCATCTTCTCTAGTTGCCCTCTCCTCTATTTTTCCTCTTCCCCTTCAACCTTAGCAAAAGCATTTCTATCAAGTTTTTTTCTTCCAGTTTTGATTTGATAAAGTCAAATACTTTCTATTATTTCACTTGCAATGCTCTTTTTCTTAGACTATTAGCATTCTGTATGCTTTTCATTTTGGTGTCTACACTGCATTCCTACACCGCCTCCCTGCTCTCTCTATGGCATGTTCATATTCTACAACAGATTAGGCACTTTCAGGGTTCAAGGCACAAAGTCCATCTCAAGTTACCTCACGTGGTTGGGGTTTATTGTAAGGACACCACGGGACAGAATGAGCTTATAATATATTGTTCAAATCAGGGCTCTTTGGAGAGTGAAGAGAAGCGCCATTAACCACATCAGGCCACAGGTGTAACTGGGACCATCCTGGCCCTACTGAGACAAGTCTTCCTTTCCTCCATCTGCCTTCTGCTCCTACATCTGCTCCTTCTGCTTGTCCTGCTATCTCCTGCTCATAGGGGAAATACACCATGTCTCTTTCTCTACCTAATCAATCAATCAATGTATCATCTTTCTTTCTAGCTATATCAATCAATCAATCTATCTATCTATCTATCTATCTATCTGTCTCCCAAATATAAACACTGGATAAGTCTCTTTACAAATTTTTGACTCTAGAACAATCCAATGCTGGCACACTTGCTAAACTCTTAGATAATTCCAGAGAGGAAAGGAATAGGGTTTTAGGTATTGTTTAGGATATGGATTAAGCTGTGGAGACAGAAACACAAAATCACAGTGGCCTAAACAACTTAGAGACGTATTCCTCTCTCAGTAAAGGTCTAAGCTGGTGTGGTGGGGTCTGCTCTGCAAAGTTGTGAGGGGCTCAAGCTCCTCTTGGTTTGCTGCTTCACTCTCTGGGGTGTTGTCCTCTCCACAGGGTCTGAGATGACTCGCTATCAATCATCCTCCTGCCAGTGGGAAGGGGGAAGGGCAAGGGACGAGCATGTTCCATTCTCCAGCGTGTATTACCACCATTCGCCCTTCTTTTCATATCACTTCCCTTCCCTTCATATCCCATTGGCCAGAATATAGTCATCTAGCTTCCGCTGATTGCAGAGGTCTGGGAATTGTAGTTTTTCCCCTGAGAAGGCATATGTACAGCTAAAAATTGGTAATTCTATTAATAAGAGAGAGTAGGAGCAAACAGGTACTTGGGGCATCAACGGTTTCTGCCACATTTATCAATATGATGCTGGAGGATGTATTCGCAACAAGACATAAAATTCATGCTGCTGTTGCCTCTTGCTGTATTTTGTGGTCTTTAGTTTACCATATGGTGATATATGCTATGTAGCATCTATAAGAGCATCGTTACTTTAACTCAAAAATTCCCATGAAGAATCATGCAAATCTCTCTCTAATTGCAAAAGTATTATTTTAGTAAATTATGTGAAAAGCTCAGTAGATCTACCATGCATTTCCTTACCATGACATTTTACTCAACTACAAAATCTCAAAATGTCTTTGAGTCCAAGACCTTTTGAAGCTCTTTTCATTTTGTACATCTTGCATTATAATTTAAAGCTTACAGCCACCTTTTTCAAGTCTAAAAATCTATCAGTCTGAATTTTTCTTTTTTCTAACCTTTCTAAACATTCCATCATATCAAGGAGCTGATGATGCTTATTATGACAATGAAGGTTCTTATGAGTTTAAGTTTTAGTCCACTTTAAGTGATAGGTGCATGATTCCTTCTTGGAATGGGATAACTTCCTACAGGCCCACAACTTTTACACCCTCATTAATTTGCAAGGCTGTTTTAGGAAATATGCTCTTGACACCGAATGAGGTACATCTTCAACTTTGAACAAATCATTGCATGAATGTTCTTCAGATTATAACATCCATCTAAAGAAATCCCTCACCATTGTCCCCAGGAGAGTCAATAAAAAGGCTTGTGCTTTGTTTATGGTCACTTAAATAATAGGAGAGCTCCCCCTACTGATTGGCATTGGGGAGTTATGGAGGAGGGGCTAATCTCAGGCCCTTTGCTCCTGGTAACTCCACTGATGCTCATGCACAGACCAAGATGAAAATCAAAAGGAAGCCTGTTTGACATTGGCTTTTGAAATACTTAAAAACATCAGCATTTGTCAGGTAGAAAGATTTTCATTTCAAAGTTCTAACAGGTTATTATTATTCCAAGCAATGGAGAGTTAAAAAAGGTTGAACAACTATAATAATGGTGGTGTCTAAATGTGGGTAGGGAATAGGTTTTTTTGTTTGTTTGCATAAAACTATATCACCTAGCCTTGTTTTGAGTTTGTTTAAGAAACATCAGCTAATTAGACCATGCAAATCACTTTGTTTTCTGAAAATTAATTAAGCTTTCATGGCCTTACCAGGTTACAGGGCCAGGCTCGCATCCCACACAGTTCCTCTACAGTTACGTAGGAGGTGAGCCTGTCTCACGCTGAACTGTCAGATGATTCCATCAGGGAAAGAATGGAGTTTAGTCATGTGGCGTTTGAAAGCTTGTTCAAGTTGTAAAATGTTGGATTCTATTTTTATTAAATCACTTAAACTTTCAACATAGTGAAAAAAGATTTATTTAACATACATTTCACAAGCCATTTTGAATGCATATTTTTGGGAAAAAAATACAGCAGAGGACATTTTTAAAACTAAAGTTATTGTCCTGAAGGGACAAAACTAATGAGTTAACTATTGAAATCCTATTGTTTCATTAGACTGTGCATAAAAACATTTAAAATTTTATATTTGTAGTGTTATGAGGAAGCTATATCCATCTCCTTCAAATATACAGATATAAATACTCTTTATTATTTGGGCATATTATTTATAATGTACATAAACTTGTAGAGGCTGCAGAGAAATATGTTTTATTGTAAGAACCCCTAAGTAGAGAAACTAAAGCAAGCATCTGGAGGAGCATATAATGCAGTAAGCTTGATAAAAATGCCAGATCTATAGAAAGAAGACCATTTTTAGCAATCCCCTTTTCAAATCTGAACCTTTTTTTTTTAGCAGCTTTACTTACATACCATAAAACTCTCCCATTTAAAGTGTGCAGTTCAGTATGTTTAGTATATTTACAGAGTTGTGTAACAATCATCACAATCTAATTCTAGAACCTTTTTCATCATCTCCCAAAGGAACCCCGTACCCAACAGGGGTCACTCCCTATTAGCCCCCACTCCCCTCAACCCCACCCCAGCCCCAGGCAGACTCTGATCTACTTCTGTCTCTATGGATGTGCCAGTTCTGGACATTTCATATAAATGGAATCACATAATATTTGATCTTTTGTGACTGATTTCTTCCATGGCATAACGTTTGAGGTTTATCCTTATTATGGAGTGTGTAAGTACTTCGTTCCTTTTTTTGTGTGCTACCAAATAGTATCCCTTTGTATGGGCATACCACATTTTGTTTATGCATTTAAGAGTTGATGGAAATTTGGGTTGTTTCCACTTTTTGGCTATTATGAATAATAGCTGCTACACACTTTCATGTACGAATCTTTGTATGGACATATGTTCTCATCTTCCTTGAGTAGTTTCCTAGGAGTGGAATTGCTGGGACTTATGATATCTCTATATTTCACATTTTGAGGTACTGCCAAACTGTTTTCCAATGTAAATATATCATTCTACATTCCCAACAGCCAGATGGATTCTGATTTCTCCATATCCTTGTCAACACTTGTTATTGGCTGTCTTTTTGATTATAGCCATTCTGATGGATGTGTAGTGTTATTGTGGCTTTGATTTGTATTTCCCTAACAAATAACGGCATTGATCATTTTTTCATGTGCTTTTTCACCATTTTTATATCTTCTTTGGAAAGATGCCTGTTCAAATCCTTTGCCCATTTTATAATTGGGTGATTCTTATTATGTTATAGGAGTTTTTTTTCACTATACTCTGGATAAAAGTCCTTTATTGGATATATGACTTGTAAATATTTCCCCACATTCTGTGGGTTGATTTTTCAGTCACCTGATAGCGTTGCTTGATGCATTGAAGTTTTTAATTTGGAAGAAGTCCAATGTATCAACTTTATCTTTATTGCATGTGCTATTAGTGTCATATCTAAGCAATCATTTCCTGACTGGAAGTTCCAACAGGTCACAAAGATTTATTTCTATGTCTTCTTATAAGAGTTCTATTGGTTTAGCTCTTAAATTTAGTTTTTTCAATTCAGTTATTGTATTTTTCAGCCCCAGAATTTCACTTGGTTCTTTTTTTATAGTTTCTATCTCTTTGTTGATATCCTCATTTTGTTCATGCATCTTTCTTGATTTCATTTAGTTGTTTATTTGTGTTATCTTTTAGCTCACTAGGCATATTTATAACAATTATTTTAAATTCCCTGTCAGGAATCTCATAAATCTGCCTTTCTGTAGGGTCACTTTTCTGGAGTTTTACTTTGTTCCTTTGATTGAGCCATGTTTCCCTGTTCCTTTGTTTGCGTTGTTATTCTGTTGTTGTTGCTGCCGTTGAGACTTGAGCATTTGAAAAAACAACCTTCTCTCCCAGTCTTTAAGGACTGGCTTCATGCAGGGGAAGACCGTCACTAATCAGACCAGGTAGAGATCCTAGGATCTCTCAGTGCTTACTGAAGATGTGTCCTCTCTTGGCTTGTGCATGTGCTCTAAGCCATCTTAAGCACCACAGCTTTTCTTCTTCTCAGAAGTCTGTAATCTCTTGCTCATCCTGGCATCTGCCTTTACAACTGCAGCTCTAACGTGGTTTCAACAGCTTCCAAATGATGCTGCAGTCCTGTCGGCGCTTTGAATCAGGCCAGAGACAGATATCAGTCTCTCATGCAGCCTCCAGACTAGCCAGAACCTCAGCTGCAACATCAGTTCTTTTGTTTCTGTCCTGAGAAAGTAACCTCAGTGTGGGAGCTTTCCTCCGGGTTGCACCTTATGGGGTCATATGGCGGGAGACATGGATGTGAACAGAAGAACAGCAAACTTTCCTACCAATTTTACTGGAATCACTTCTTGGTTCTACATTGGGCTGAGTGCTGAAACTTCTCAACTGGTCTCTAGAGTTCTTGTAAAGGTATTTTGGTCCATATATTAACTCAGTGTCTCTGTAGGAAAGTGAGGGCCTGAAGCTTCCGAGTTCCCCACCTTGCTGACATCACCTATTTGTCCTTTACTTTTGAAGGATAATTTCACAGATTACAGAATTCTAGGTTGTGATTTTTTTTTTCCTTTTAATACTTTAAATATTTTACCGCACTCTCTTCTCGCTTGCATGGTTTCTGAGAAGTCATGTGCAATTCTTACCTTTGCTCCTCTATAGGAGGTTCTTTTTCCTCCTACTTCTTTCAAGAGTTTTTAGTTATTTTTGACTTCCTGCAGTTTGAATAAGATATGCATAGTTTAGTTTTGTCATTTATCCAGTTTTGTGTGCTCTGAGCTTCCTGTACCTGTGGTTTGGTGTCTGACATTAATTTAGGAAAAATTTCAGTCATTATTGCCTACACCTATTATAGAAATTGAATCAATAATTAATAACCTTTCAAAAAAGAAAGCACCAGGCCCAATTGGGTTCACTGGTAATTTCTACCAAACATTTAAGGAAGAAATTATACAAATTCTCTACAATCTCTTTCAGAAGATAGAAGCAGAGGAAATAATTTCTAACTCATTCTATGAGACCAACATTACCTTTAGCCCCAAACCAGACAAAGATATTAAAAAAAAAGAAAACAACAGACCAATGTCTCTCATGAACATAGATGCAAAAATCCCCTAAAAATATTAGCAAATTGAATGCAGCAATGTATAAAAAGAATTATACACCATGACCAAGTGAGATTTGTCCTAGGTGTTGAAGACTGGCTCAACATTCAAACAAGATGTCCTTCAGTAGGTTAGTGGATAAATAAGCCGTGGTTCATCCAGACAATGGAATATTGTTTAACACTAAAAAGAAATGAACTACCAAGCTATGAAAAGACATGGGAGAACTTTAGACACATATTAGTAAGTGAAAGAGTCCAATCTGAAAAGGCTACATACTATGCAATTCCAACTATACGACATTCTGGAAAAGACAAAACTGTGGAGACAGTGAAAGGATCGTGGTTGCCAGGAGACAGTGGGGAGTAAGAGATGAATGGGCAGAGCACAGAGGATTTTTAGGGCAGTGAAACTACTCTGCCTGATGTTATAATTACGGATACATGTCATTATACCTTTGCCCAAACCCATAGAATATACAACACCAAGAGTGAACCCTAATGTAAACAAACTATGGACTTTGGGTGATAATGATGCGTCAAAGTAGTTTCATCGATTGTAACTACGTACCACTCTGGAGGAGCATGTTGACAATGGAGGAGGATGTGCACGTGTAGGGGCAAGGAAAAGTTGAAACTCTCTGTACTTTTTGCTCGATTTTGTTGTGAACCTAAAACTGCTCTAAAAAATAAAGTCTATTAGGAAGAGTTAAAGCCAAAACATGGCAGTTGAATAAAATGTGATTTTGTATCTAAAGTGTTTAGAACTCTGATAGCACATGGTGAGCACCCAGTAAATGCTAGCAATTATTACTATGTCACTCACCCCTCAGAACTCTGGTGAAGGTGGAAGCTGAGTCCACTTCTCATGGCAGTCCATTTTCTCCGTAACCCTGAGCTGAGAGAACTTGAACAAAGAATTAAGAGAAAAACTCTGATTTTGTAGCAATAAACCTTTTCTTTCTTCCTACATTTCCTCTCCACGTCCTTCTCATAATACATCAACTTAGATGTATATTTTTTCTGTTATCTCTCCTACTTAATCAACCATTTCCCTGGATTCAGCCCACTGGAAATCATTCTTATGAAAATTAATGACAATATATTTTAGCCATTTGAATGAACTCACATTTTTTTGTGAGTTTTTTTCCTTTTTGTCTGGCGATGTTAAAGCCCTTGTTAGCTATTTAACGGTGGACTAAAATATCAGAAATTAATTTGCCTTAATAAGGGCTCTGTGCCAGAGTTTAGGTAGGGGCTGTTAACAAGATTTCTGTTGACTAGCAGCATAGAAATCGCAATACCTGCATTTATTTCTGTTCCCATCTTTACTGAACTATGACAGACATCTGGCCAAACATTTCTAGGCTTCCTCTTCTACAACTGACAATAACCTCTAAGTAGCTAATAAGAATCTCAAGAGTGCCCACTGATGTCGATAGCTTGTAGACTTGAGATTCCAAACTCCTTCTGTTCTGAGGTGGGGTAGGTATAGAACAGGTAAAGAGGCAAATTAGGAGCATTTGGTTTACGTGTAGTTGAAGTGCAAAATCAGGTTAAAATAACAATAAATAACAACTAGAACAATAATGGATATTAACTTAACTTATTATGTGGGCCGGACATTCCTTTCCATGTGGTATGCTGTGTAATTCTAACAACCTTTTATAAAGACACATACTGACCTGCATTTTACTGTTAAATAAATGGAATGCAAATGAAGTAATGATTTGGACAAAGTCATCCTGCTACTAAGTGAGTCCAGATGTGAATCCAGGACCTTTTGAGTCCGAAGCTTCACCACCTTACTGTACTGCAGATGGACAGAAGTTTGGGGACTGTGGCCATGGGGATGCAAAATTTCCGTGGGTTGGGACCCAGAGGAATTTGGGATTATAGGCCTTAACAGAGAGAGGGAAGGAGAAGAGAGCCAGCAACAAAGGCAGTGAGCTGAGAGGTGCTGGCTGCACACACAGTGAGGACCTGAGGCTGCCAGCTCCACCCTTCCGTGATAGGGATGCTGTTGCTCCAGTCACACTCTCAAAGGTCCGCGTCCAGGGGAACAAACGTGGCAGTGCTCCCTTCACGCCCAGCAGCCACACTCATGGGGGGCCAGAGAGGCAAATATGTAAATAAAGACAGGAGATGCTTTCAGGGACCAGCAACCCTGCTGTTTACGCCCCGCATCCTCCCTGCAGCCTGTTCTTGCTGCCTCTAATAGCTACTTCTGTGCTGGAGTTAGCCAGGCAAAGAGGGCTCGTGCTTTCTAAGACTTCTCAGTGCTACATAGATTGTAACTTTCTTTGTTCTTTTTTGTTGTTGTTAGTTTGGTGACAAAATTTTGTGTGTATGTGATTTTGATGCAGTCTCCAGGAATGGTGTCAAAATTCTTCGTTTACTATTAAGATATTATTTATGAAATGCCAAGCTGGGCTACAGGTAAATGATGTTTTAATTGCTAGTTACTTCCTTGTTGTAATAGTGACCTAGGAGACAATCTCAATGAGTGTAAGAACTTAGTAATGACACCTTTTGCATTTGACATCTTGCTTTGTTGCCCAGGTAAACATATATTTGAAATGGTTTTGTATAAACCATTGGTTAAAATGAAACACTTTAACAATAGGTTAAAATAAATTCAACATTATATGTTTCTTAAATTTTCTAAGGAAGAAGTTTTCCTTTGAATCAACATCAAATATGATATACCCGAAACCAGATGGATCCCTTTCCGTATGTTTGGATAGACTATAAATTCTCTGATGACAGGGACCATGTCTTTGTCCCTAACATCTGATATAATGCATGTTTAATAGTATTTGCTTAGTAATTTCTAAATGACTGAATTATTTTAGCTGTAAAAATGCTCCTATGAATTATATAATACTGGTGCATGCACTATTTTCTCTGTTAATCGGTGGTAGTAAGGATACAAACTGGTAAAAACATCAATTTGGAATTTAATCATTAAAAATGCACAAATTTATCTAAAATTGACAAATTCTTGGGCAAAATGGTTCTTAGATCTCTTTAGAAATTATGGTCGTTATCTTCATAATGAGCGGGTCTCAATGTGGTCTAGTATATCAAATTTACCTTCCCCACTTTAAGTGGCTCCAATTTTTTCCATGCTGCTTATCATTATCTATCTATCTATCTAGTCAATCTATGACTTCAATGTTTTTTTGGTAGAGAAATTCTCTAGAATATTTTCTTGGAAAATTTTAGAATCATGAAATTTTAAAATGAGCATTCTGTAATCTCATTTGAAACAAAAGTGATATGATCAATTGTATATTCCAAATAAAAATAGACTGGAATTTCCAAAACAGATGTTAAAATATTTATTAACATGCACTCTGTGTCTCCACATATATCAAAAGAGATTATGTTTTCATTAGACACCGCTCTTAAGTTCCTGCTCAATTCTTTTTGAGTTTTACTGGGCCTAATATGAGGTGTTCACATAGTTATCACTGAGAAAAGTACACCAAAAGAGAGGAAGAAGTATTCACCATTTGGGGATTTCGTATAGCTAAATGGTGGGGGAGGGTACCAGTGGGGGAGCAGCAGCACATGGGGTGAAAAATGACTTGTTCATGGACACCTGGCAATGACTTCTTTTTCACTTCCTTTTTTATTTATGCCAAATAAATAAGTATATTATTTATGGGGCATAACAACAACAGGGACAGAGTCAAGAATATGTTCTATTATTTACTTTAAAAAAAATGTTTTAAGCACAAAGGTCATTATGTAGACTGGCATTTACCAGAGTGTTGTCCTGGAACATTAGTCCTAGAAATAAATTGGATGGTTTAAAATGCACATTAATAATAAACTTGTCTAAGTTTGTTCAAGTCAGCATTTCTCAAACCTGTTTGACCAGAGACCATGTGTTTTTGGCCACGCCCCTAATATCCTCTGGATCTCACATTCCAGGAGCATGCTTTGTGGAGTGCAGGCAGGCAGCAGATGTATGCTGGACTCAGATCCTATTCCTTGGGTCAGATCCACTTCCTGTGTGTGTGCACAACACACATACGCCACCCAAGGATAGATTTGAGTCATATTATATTCCTGTGTAATAATTTTCTTTAGCTCTGAAACTCTTCTACACATGTCCTCAAATTTGCAAAATTGTCCCCTACTGACAACTTTGCCCCTGTTTGATTGCTTCCTATTCACCCCATTGGGGAGGGAGGGATCCTGCAACCTAAATAGCATGAGATGGCTGGATACATGACAGCCGAGACTGGACAGAGGAAATCAAGCAGAAGTTTATTAATTAAAGATACCCACAGCCCCAGACAGGACACTGCATGCCATGAAGGGCCACACGGGGGTTGCACCCAGGATCAGAGAGAACCAGCAGAGACTGTTGGCTGCAGGCTTCACAGTAACAAAAGGGTGAGTTGCCCCCTGGTTCCTGTGGGAGGATGCGATTGGCTTGTCTGAATAATTCTGTGCCCTGGCAGGGAAGTGAAACCTGTTAGTTGAGGACTGGGTGGGGTTCAGCTGGTTCAGCTGACAGGGCAACTAGCTGGGTGGGGAGCCTCTCCTGCTGATTGGGGGTCACGTTGGTGAGAACACAGGAGTTCGTGGTTAAGATTTTGAGGCCCTGTGAGACTCAAAGATGTCAAGGCCACACATGAAATTTTAGGCCTTACAATACTACCTCCCCCAAGTGTCTCGAGGTCTGTGCCTGTGTTCAGTGGACTCTGGATGTGGTGGAGGCAACAGGCTCTCCTTCCTTCTCTGCAGCAGAGTGCCTCTCGCACACGTTGTCAGATTTCTGGGTACCAAATCGCAGTGTTGATTCATTTGGTATTCAAAGTCAGCCAGATTTTTATCCAATATACTGTCTGGAGATCCCCCGGTGCTGCTCCTTACTATCCCAATTGATGGCGGCTATTATACTTGATTCATTACATGCCATTGATCTTCGAAATTTTGATTAATGACAGGGAAACCTGAAAAGTTCAGAGTTTGGCTTTGGTTCAAATGAGCACCCAGAAGTTCAGATGCTTAATTCAAACTGTCTAAGTCTCTTGGATAAGCAAATGTGGTTATGCAAAATTAGTCTGAAAAATCTCCTGGAAGCAACCCTTCTCTTGGAAATTTCTGGTATTTCCTGCTTTTACTTAGACCACAGACTATAAATACTACAAAGACATTATTTCTTTCTTTTATTTGTTCTGCTCATTTACTTTTCTGGCCGGAACCCAGGTTTCTAGGTTTTTGGGGGACAGGTAGCAAATCATGGTGGGAAAGCTCAGGGTGGCATTGTTTGACTGTCGTGTTCCGCCAGGCGTACATACATTTTCCATGCACCTGGGCACGCAGAGAGATGGCAAGCACATCAGCTCCCAGGCTTCACAGTAAAGAGTTATCTATTTATCCCTGGCAAACTGACTTCTTTTTTGGATCCATGAGAATGTGCTGGTACTGTGTGAATACACAGGCGTCATCAAGACAAAGCAAGGGGTTGATAAATGACAGTGGGAGAAATTCCCTCCAAAGTACACAGTTCGCTCTTCTCAGCGCTCTCTTGCTTGATTCAGGCAGGCAGGCTTGAGAAACAGATAATCTAAGGGCTATCTTCTCAAGGTCAAAAAGCATGCATACTCTCAGGTTCATAGGAAAGGACATTTGGAAAAAAGGGCTTTTGAATAAGAACATTCAAGAACCTTATCTACTCCCCACCCTAAACATCCCATCTAAGGTCAAACCAAGGATTCATTAGCCAGAGTGTCCCAGTTCATCTGAGTTGCTGAGGGCAGCATGCTGAAAGTTTTAGAAAGTACCAGACTAGATATGGCGAAATGTAATTCCATGGGGATCCCCTGGCATTCAATGCCAATCTACATTTTGTTTGCAGTAAGTAACCTGTTTCAGTTCCTTTAAGACCAAATAATAATAATTATGTGTTTATTATATGGAGAAATTCTATTAGGATTTGGATTATCCTGAATTATTCAGAAAATAAATTAAAATTTCTGACCTTGGATACATGCATGTGTTTCACGTAGTTCATAAATTCTAGGAAGCACGAAAGCAAGCACCGACCGCAAACGCTGCAGCTCAGAATTCTGGTTGTCTTCACCCTGCTCTTCCCTCTCTGCTGTAGACTGTTCCTGGATGTAAATAATGCCGTGTTTATACCTGGAGTCAGCAAAGGAGAACTGGTAATAATTCATACTTTTCTCAAATTGCAAAACTGTCAATTTTGAGTAAAACAAAACCCAAGGTCTCCAGCTTTTGCTGAATAAAAAGGAGATCCCATGTGAACATCAAACATTACTGCCATGTTTGTAATATTGCTAACATATGCCTATGTCACGGCTCAAATTAGTTAATTGAACAATAAAACATATAGTGGCGTTGGATTTTAGCTGCCTGTTCTCTTAGAAGGGAATACACAAATTGACTACTCAACAACCAAAGTTCTGAATAATTCTAGAGAGTCATGGAAGATCAATAGAAAATTTTAATGCACTGATTTTATTTAATAATTTAGTTTTAATTATTTTGTAAATAAAGTTAATGCTAAAGGGCTTTGTATTTCCAGTTTGTTATTCTTATAAACACGAAAATTTGAAATTTTCTTTTCTCTTTCGTATTAATTTATAATAATTATTTTTTAATTATAAATGCTTAGAAGGCCAATACACTGACAAGCCTGTAAAGAGACATTTCCGTGCCACATATGCAGTGGGCTCTCTTCTATTATACTGATATTATAATTGATTAATTCATTAGACTTTTACAGTTTCTTTTTTCTCAGAGTCTTTATATGGAGAAATTTATTTAAGTAGATGGACTCCTACTGGCTTGGCGGATAGCCATCTTTTACACATGACTTTTTTACTTCTTTTTTTTCCCCAATAGTAATTTACGACTCTTACACAATTCTACCTTATTAGGGTGTAAATATGGCCAATGAATGGCAAACATTAATATTTTCTAAACACTAATATTTTCTAAAACTCTTAGCTTTCTGCCTCTGGATCTGAGCTCTTAACATCAATCAGTGGCACTTGAGGAATTGTGACCTTACCCCCTGACTTTTAGAACCATTGTCTCCTTACATACACGACCTTCAGGTGACCTCATGATTAGCACTTGTAGGTCTATCCACAGTGAGAGCAGGAGGACTCCAAGTGGCCAAGAAAAGCTTGCTTTCTCTTGTACAAATGGAGGAATCTCTTTTTGGCCAATTGCCCTTTGGCTTTCACACTCAAAGCTTACTTGCCCAGGTACTGACACTGAGGCGGGGAAAGAGGGGGCTGGACAGGCACTCAGGAAATGACCTTCGCTTGGAGGAAACATTACCAAATGCTAACAACTCTTTTAAAATGGAAAATACGGCTTCTCCCATGTCATTTTTGGAGTAAATTAAGAAGATGGAAAATGGATGTCTCAGACATCAACCACATCTCTGTTTCCAAGCTGTTTTTTGGAAATACTAATGGTTTTTAAAAAAATCATATTTTTATTTTTGCCTCTGAAAAGCCACTAATTATTCGGGCAATGTGTAAGAGTCATAAATTACTATTGGAAAAAAATAGAAATAAAAAGACATTTTTTTCCCTCAGCTGTTACAGCCAAATAGAGGCCATATGTATTTTCACAAGAGAGAAATCATTTCATTTTCACAAACATAATTACTATTTTTTAAAACAGCATCATATACACCACCATTGCACTAAATCAATTGACGTTTCTGAAACATATAATGGCTGAGTTTATAGCAGCTTCATTTGTGCAACAACACTCTAAAAGACCTATAACTCACACAGGTGAGCACTTTCTATTCTCCTAAAGGACCTCCGAAGAGAAGAAAAACAGAACTGATCACAAACTTGGTGTCCAAATATTTTCTCTCATTGTAAAAAGCCAGAGTAGTGTCAATATTCTTAACTTTGGTAATTCAGTAAAAATTTTTGGTGAACAGTTTCCTGGAACTTTAAGGAAAGGTAAATACCACCAATGGGGAATTAATTGATCAGACAGCTGGGAAGTCACATTCAGGAAGCGGAGCTGAGCAATGGGAAAGCCATAATTTCGGCTGATTTGCAGTCTAAGAAGAAGGAAGACGGTTTACGATGTCTGACCGAGGCTCTACCAGATGACGGCAGCTCCTTTCCACAATGATTGCAGGAGGCGACTTCGCGGAAAGGGCTTCCAGGGGCAGAAAGACGCTGTCCAGAGGCTGGGCCTCTACCTCCATCTTGAACTTCTTTCCTCTTCTACCCCTTCCACCTTCCGCCTCCCATCCTACCTCCCACTTGATGTACCATTTAAATTTATGTCTGTTTTAACACTTCCACAGTCTTTGCTAAAACTTTAATCCAGCTATCATCTCATGATTCAAAAAAAATAGGTTTAATCAATCATTGATTCTGGGATTGAGATCATGAGTTTGGAATAAGATCAATAGGAGATGAATGAGCAACATCTATACACCCTTTAAGTACTCATATCTCTGATTATGTACATATGTGTGATTTTTTCCTAATAAAATACCCACGTGTCTCCATAAACTTACCTGTTTCGCTTCCCCAATGGTGTGCTGGAAATGAAAGCTACCCAGTTCCACCTGATGGCCGGCTGGCCTCGTATGGAGCAGTCACTAGCTAGTTTCGTCTCTCGGCATGACGGGTCTCCATTAGTTGTTGTCTGTGATTCTAAGAATTTGGTCCATGCTGTGCATTTCTTATCTGACATTAGTCACACCTACCCTTAAACAATGAGTCCATCGTACATAATTTAGCATTAAAAGACTTGGGGTGCTAGGAGAAGGCCTTGTTGTGATTTGTTCCCCTAATCTTCATGCATCCTCCCAGAATTTCTCCTTTCTTTCAACTAACATATGGAAGTTTCTTTTTCCAGCATCAGTGTGACAGTGAACTCTGCCACAGAATGATTTGCATAGGAATTAATACACTCAAACCTTGAAACAAAGCTGAGGGAGCTTAAAATATCACTTCCAGTAACTGCTGAATATCACATGTGTGTAATTAAAAACCAAACATTTCTTTTTTGCATATCGCTGATAGAACAAAACAGCATAGGGTAAATTCAGTTTGTTAGAAATCGAAGAAAATGGTCATACGCCATCAGGTTCTATTTGTTCTATTCTGCTATGAAAATTTTATATATAATAAATATAAAATAATATAAAATAGGACCCAGGTTAAAGAAATAGAAGCTATTTCCAAAAATCACCTGGGCCGTATCCTGGCATCTCGGAGTGTTTCCCTCTGAAGCAGATGACTCTTCATCTTCAAGGAAGAAATACCTGTTAACCTTGTGGGGGAGCACGTTTTAGGGTATGATAATCTTGACCAGACAGCTCTCGGATAAAGGATAGCGGGATTGTTTTAGAGGATCAGAATTTAGAAAAATGAACACATGCCTAATTTTTTAAGAAGAAGTAAAGTGACCGGGGCTGGCCCCGTGGCCGAGTGGTTAAGTTCGCGCGCTCCACTGCAGGCGGCCCAGTGTTTCGTCGGTTCGAATCCTGGGCGCGGACATGGCACTGCTCGTCAGACCACGCTGAGGCAGCGTCCCACATGCCACAACTAGAGAAACCCACAACGAAGAATACACAACTATGTACCGGGGGGCTTTGGGGAGAAAAAGGAAAAAATAAAATCTTTAAAAAAAAAAAAAAAAAAAAAAGAAGTAAAGTGACCATAGGGTTAGTTTTAGTAAAACTGCAATAAAAAACTATCATAAAACACTGTGCAGTTTTCTGGTTTCTCCAAGTGTGAAGTTTTCTCTGGGAATGAAAGCCATTTCAGAGATTTCATTTGACTGTCTCAGTCGGCCAGCAAGCCCCTCGATAGCCACTTGGAGCACATTCTTAATCAAATCAGAGAGTCTCAGAGCTGGAAGGGATTGTGAAAGCCATCAGTCCACCCGGCTCAGTGTCCAGACCCACAGAGCGATTTGCCAAGTTTAGATAATGCAGCTGAGATTGTTTCTATGTTACAAGTTGCCTGAATTAATGGGTTATAAAAAGAATTAATAAGACATAAATACTTCACTCAGATCCCTCCCTTACCTAATAAATAGCAAAGCTTGAATAGTTGTAAATTCTCTCAAAAAATAAATTACGTTACAAATGTGATCTTGAGTGGCATGACTGATTTACAGCTCACAGTGATTTAGAGCTTTTCTATATTGCGTGGTTGGTCCACCTGGTGATTTTTCAGACTCAAAGTTTTGTCTTACTTTGGTATGTGTGAGCTACTTTATGCCTCAAAAATCAAATATAACATTTTAATCAAAAAGAAAGAAAAATAATAGCATACGATTTTTACACAAAGAAAGAAAGAAAGAAAAGCATATTCATCAACATAAAAGTCAATCCTGAGATAAAATAGGAACTTCCTTGCATTCTTGCGTTTTAAGATAAAAAAAAAGATGTTTAGTAAGAAAAGCTTTATGAAATAAATACATTTGAGGATATTAAAGAAATAATAAAACTTTACTAATGAGTTGGGGAAAATTTAGGATTATAAATATTTTGTTAAACTCAAATAAAGTAGAGTTTGACATTATTTACTTTTCTAGGTCTTTCAAATGTTAACCAAATTTTATATCAGCATTCATTTGCACAAGTTCAAAATTATGTTATATCTTATTTTAAATTAATTTGTGTGTGTGTTTTGTGAGTAAAATGTGGATATTGCCAAAGTTGAACTAATGTGATTCATTTAGTGCCTTTGGAAGATTGAGATTTATAAAGTAGTTTGCTACTTTAAAATTCAATATAAATCTGTCCTTGTTTGGTGTAAGCTGCTCCTTTGGAAAAAGTTTTCTAAATTGGGTTTCAGTCATGTGGAAAAAGAGGTATGTGATGCCATAGTGGAGTGTTTGTGGTTACAGAATTTCACAAAATATAGGTCTGAAGTTTTGAGTTACTAAAACCAGTCAACATATTTTTTTTTTTTTTGGAGGAAGATTAGCCCTCAGCTAACTACTGCCAGTCCTCCTCTTTTTGCTGAGGAAGCCTGGCTCTGAGCTAACATCCGTGCCCATCTTCCTCTAGTTTATACGTGGGACGCCTACCACAGCATGGCTGCCAAGCAGTGCCATGTCTGCACCCGGGATCCGAACCAGCGAACCCCGGGCCGCCGAGAAGCAGAACGTGCGAACTTAACCGCTGCGCCACCGGGCCGGCCCGCCAGTCAACATATTTTTAACAAAATTATTTGCCTCCCTTGGGCAACTGATTTTTAAAAACTTAATCCTGATGTTAAGTTGCTTCATGGTTGGGGCATAGAGAAAGATGTTAACATTTGCATTTCTCTATGAAAATTCAATGCAAGTTATTTTGAAGCAAAGAGCAGAATTAAAAGGTAAAAGTAAATGAGAAGATGGTTGTATAACACTTCACAAATGTCACATGTCTTTATTCTCACAAATGACTTTCTAATAAATAGCTTGGTAATCTGAGCAGTGTCTAGATTTCAGGTGTGTCTGTTGGGGAGCATGGTGGGTTGATGACACTGCTGCTCCTTCTTCACTAGAATGCAACAGGAAGGAGTGGTCTCCTTCTGCATTGACATCCAGGGGCTGTGAGCCACTGCTCTGCTTAAGTGCTGAACACAGCACGGTCGTCTGCTAATTACTTTGAGTAATTTATGTGCTGGTACCTCTAGAAGAGGTACTGTCAGCAGTTTTCAATTAAAAAATGCTTTCTCCCTGATAAAGGCATAAGAAGAAGAAAAAGGAAAAAGAGGAGGAGGAGAGGGAGAGAAGAAGAAGAGCCATAAAAGATTCTCCCTGAAGAGGAGACCTAGCTGACCCACCTAATACACAGATATAAGCACAGAGAAAGATGCAAAATAAGGAGACGAAGGAATATGTTCCATGTAAGGGAACAGAAGAGAATCCCAGTAAAAGAACTAAATGAAACAGAAATAAACAATCTACCTAACAAAGAGTTCAAACAAAAAATTATAAGGGTGCTTATTGATCTTGGGAGAAGAAGGGGTGGACTCAGTGAGAATGTCAACAAAGAATTGGAAAACATAAAAAAGAACCAATCAGAGGGGGCTGGCCCCGTGGCCGAGTGGTTAAGTTCACGCGCTCTGCTGCAGGCGGCCCAGTGTTTCATTGGTTCGAATCCTGGGCGTGGACATGGCACTGCTCATCAAGGCACGCTGAGGCAGCGTCCCACATGCCACAACTAGAAGGACCCACAACTAAGAATATACAACTAGGTACCGGGGGGCTTTGGGGAGAAAAAGGAAAAAAATAAAATCTTTAAAATAAAAAAAAAAAGAACCAATCAGAAATGAAGAATACAATACTGTAAATGAAACATTCACTAGAGGGACTCAATAGCAGAGTAGCTGATACAGAAGAAACGGTCAGTGAGCTGGACAAAAGACTAGAGGAAATCACCTAAGTTGAACAGATAAAAGAAAAAAGAATTACAAAGGATTAGAACAGTCTAAGGGACATCTGGGACAACAGCAAATGCACTAACATCCATATTATAGGTGTCCAGAAGGAGAAGAGAGAGACAAAGGGGCAGAGAATCTATTTGAAGAAATAATAGCTGAAAACTTTCCTAACCTAAGGAAGGAAACAGGCATCCAGGTACAGGAAGCACAGAGAGCACCAAACAAGATAAACCCAAAGAGGCCCACATCAAGATACATTATAATTAAAATGTCAAGAATTAATGATCAAGAGAGAAGCCTAAAAGCTGCAAGAGAAAGGCAAGTGACATACCAAGGAAATTCTATAAGGCTATCAGCTGACTTCTCAGCAGAAACCTTATAGGTTAGAAGGGAGTGGCGCAATATATTTAAAGTGCTGAAAGGAAAAAACCTACAGCTGAGAATACCATAACCAGCAATGTTATCTTTCAGAATGGAAGGAGAGAGAAAGAGTTTCCCAGACAAGCGAAAATTAAGAGTTTATCACCAAGAAACCAGTCTTGAAAGAAATACTAAAGGGCCTTATTTAAGTGAGAGAGGGAAAGCCAAAAATAGGAATAAGAAAATTATTTTAAAAAAAGGAATAAAATCATTGGTAAAGGCAAAAATACAGTTAATGTAGCAGACCAACCACCTATGAAGATAATATGAAGGTCAAAAGACAAAAGTACTAAAATTACTATTTCCATGAAAAGAGGGTAGTGAATACACACACACACAAAGAGATTAAATATGATATTGAAAACATAAAATGTGGGAAGTGGGGAGTAAAAGAGCAGGGTTTTTAGCAAGATGTTAAACTAAAGAGACCATCAACTTAATATAGATTGCTATATACATAGGTTATTATATATGAAAATCATGGTAATCACATACCAGAAACCTATAATAAATACGCAGAAAATTAAGAGACAAGAACCTGAACATAATACTAAAGAAAGCCATGAAACCACAGGGGAAGAGAGCAAGAGAAGAAGAAAGGAGCAGAGAAGAGCTACTTAAAACACCCAGAGAAAAAGTAACAAAATGGCAATAAGTATGTACATGTAAACAGCTACTCTAAATATTAATGGACTAAATGTTCCAATCAAAAGGCACAGGGTGGCCGATTGGATAAAAAAACAAGACCTACATATATGCTACATACAAGAGACACACTTCAGACCTATAGACACTCACAAACTGACAGTGAAGGGATGGAAAAAGATACTCCATGAAAATGGCAATGAAAAGAAAGCTGGGGTGGTAATACTTATATCAGACAAGATAGACTTTAAAACAAAAACAGTAGCAAGAGACAAAGAAGGGTACTTCATAATGATAAAGAGAAGAATCCAACAAGAGGATATAACACTTGTAAATATCTATGCACCCAATATAGGCACACCTAAATATATAAAGCAGTTATTAACAGACATAAAACGAGAAATAGACAGTAACTCAATAATGGTAGGGGACTTTAACATTTCACTTAGACCAATGGATAGATCATCCAAACAGAAGATGAATAAGGAAACATGGGCTTAAACAACACATTAGACCAGATGGACGTAGTAGATATATACAGAGTAATCCATCCACAAACCCCAGAACACACATTCTGTTCAAATGCACATGGAACATTCTCCAGGACTGATCACACAGGCCCCAAAACAAGTCTCAATAAATTTAAGAAGACTGAAATAATACCAAGCATCTTTTCTGACCACAAAGGCATGAAACTAGAAGTCAACTACAGAAAGCAAATCAGAAAAGCCACAAATATGTGGAGATTAAACAAAATGTTTCTGAACAACTATTGGGTCAATAAAGAAATCAAAGGAGAAATCGAAAAATACCCAGAAACAAATGAAAATGAAAATACGACATGCTAAAATTTATGGGATACAGCAAAAGCAGTTATAAGAGGGAAGTTTATAGCAATACAGGCCTACCTCAACAAAGAAGAAAAATCTCAAACAATCAACAGTGCACCTAAAGGAGCTGGAAAAAGAAGAGCAAACAAAGCCCAAAATCAGTAGAAGGAAGGAATTAAAAATCAGAGCAGAAATGAATGAAATAGAGACTAAAGAAAAAACAACAGCAGAAAAAATCAATGAAATGAAGAGCTGGTTCTTTGAAAACATAAATAGAATTGACAAACCTTCAAATAGACCCACCAAGAAAAAAAGAGAAGGCTCAAAGAAATAAAATCAGTAAGGAAAGAGGAGAAATTATAACAGACACCTCAGAATACAAAAGATTATAAGAGAATATTACAAAAAGCTATACGCAAATTGGATAATCTAGAAGAAATGGATAAATTCTTAGAATCATACAACCTCTCAAGACTGAATCAAGAAGCCAGAGAGAATTTGAATGGACCAATCACCAGTAAGGAGGTTGAAACAGTAATCTAAAACTTCCCCAAAAATAAAAGTCCAGGACCAGACAGCTTCCCTGGTGAATTCCTCCAAACATTCAAAGAAGGCTTAATACCTATCCTTCTCAAACTCTTCCAAATAATTGAAGAGGAGGGGAGGCTTCCTAACTCATTCTATGAAGCCAGCATTACCCTGATACCAAAACCAGACAAGGACATCACAAAAAAAGAAAATTACAGGCCAATATCACTGGTGAACATCGATGCAAAAATCCTCAACAAAATACTAGCAAATTGAATACAAAAATAAATTTAAAAAATCATACGCCATGATCAAGTGGGATTTATTTCAGAGATGCAGGGATGGTTCAACATCTGCAAATCGATCAATGTGATACACCACATCAAAACAAATGAAGAATAAAAATCACATGATCATCTCAAGAGATGCAGAGAAAGCATTTGACAAGATACAGCACCCATTGTGATAAAAACTCTAAATAAAATGGATATAGAAAGAAAGTACCTCAACATAATAAAGGCCATATATGACAAACCTATAGCTAATATCATTCTCAATAGAGAAAAACTGAAAGCTATCCCTCTAAGAACAGGAACCAGACATGGATGCCCACTTTCACCACTCTTATTTAACATAGTATTGGAAGTCCTAGCCAGAGCAATCAGGCAAGAAAAAGAAATAATAGGGATCCAAATTGGAAAAGAAGAAGTGAAACTGTCACTATTTTAGACAACACGATTTTACATGTAGAAAACCCTAAAGAATCCACAAAAACGTCTTTTCGAAATAATAAATGAATATGGTAAAGTTGCAGGATACAAAATCAACATACAAAAATCAGATGTGTTTCTATACACTAACAACAAAGTAGCAGAAAGAGAAATTAAGAATACAATCCCATTTATAATTGCAGCAAACAGAATAAAATATCTAGGAATAAACTTAACCAAAGAGGTGAAAGATCTGTATACTGAAAAATATAAAATATTGTTGAAAGAAATTGAAGAAGACACAAAGAAATGGAAAGATAGTTCATGATCTTGTATTGGAAGAACCAACATAGTTAAAATGTCTGTAGTTCCTAAAGCAATTTTTAGATTCAGTGAAATCCCTATCAAAGTTCCAACAAAATTTTTCACAGTACTAGAACAAAGAATCCTAAAATTTATATGGAACAACAAAAGACCCTGAATAGCTCAAGGAAGTCTAAGAAAAAAGAACAAAGCTGGAGGTATCACACTCCCTGATTTCAAAATATACTACAAAGCTATAGTAACCAAAACAGAATGGTACTGGCACAAAAACAGACCCACAAGTGAATGGAACAGAATCAAGAGCCCAGAAATAAACCCATACATCTATGGACAGCTAATTTTCAATAAGGAATCAAAGAACATACAATGGAGACAGGAAAGTCTCTTCAAAAGTGATGTTGGGAAGACTGGACAGCCACATGCAAAAGAAGGAAAGTAGACCATTATCTTACACCGTGCACAAAAATTAACTCAAAGTGGATTAAAGACTTGAATGTAATACATGAAACCATGAAACTTCTAGAAGAGAGCATAGGCAGTATGCTCTTTGACATTGGTCTTAACAGCATATTTTCAAGTACCATGTCTGAACAGGCAAGGGACACAATAGAAGAAATAAACAAATGGGACTGCATCAAACTAAAAATCTTCTGCACAGCAAAGGAAACCATCAACAAAATGAAAAGACAGCCTAAAACTTGGGAGAAGATATTTGCAAACCATATATCTGATAAGGGGTTAATATCCAAAATATATAAAGAACTCATACGTCTCAACAAAAAAAAGTACCAACAGCCTAATTAAAAAATGGGCAAAAGATTTGAACAGACATTTCTCTGAAGAAGATACACAGATGGCCAACAGGCACAGGAAAGGATGTTCAACATCACTAGCTATCAGGGAATGCAAATCGAAACTACAATGAGATGTCCCCTCACTCTCGTCAGAATGGCTGTAATTTACAAGACAGGAAGCAAGTGTTGGAGAGAATGTGGAGAGATGGGAATGCTCGTACACTACTGGTGGGAGTGCAAACTTACGCAGCCACTGTGGAAAATAGTATGGAGATTTCTCAAAAAATTAAGAATCGAACTACCATATGATCTAGCTATTCCACTGATGGGTATTTATCCAAAGAACATGGAAACACGAATGTGTAAATATACATGCACCCCTATGTTCACCATAGTATTATTCACAATAACCAAGACTTGGAAGCAACCTAGGTGCCCAGCAAAGGATGGATGAATAAAGAAGATGTGGTATATATACACAATGGAATACTACTCAGCCATAAGAAACAATGGAATCCGGCCATTTGTGACAACATGGATGGAACTTGAGGGCATTATGCTGAGTGAAATAAATCAGAGGGAGAAAGTCAAATACAATATGATCTCACTCATAAGTAGAAGATAAAAATAACAACAAACAATCACATAGAGACAGAGATTGGATGGGTGGTTACCAGAGGGGAAGAGGTGGGGGGGAGGGCGGAAGGGGTGATTAAGCTCATGTGTGTGGTGATGGATTGTAATTAGTCTTTGGGTGGTGAAAGTGATGTATTCTACACAGAAATCGAAATATAATGATGTATATCCAAAATTTATATAATGTTATAAACCAACGTTACTGCAATAAAAGAAAGAAAGAAATAGAGTAAAAAGAAAAGAGTAAATGGTGTCTTTGTAAGGTTTCTGGATATTAAAACAACTCAGGAATGTGCCAATAACACTGCTTCAAAATTCATTTCCATCTTTTGGCATGTTAAAGAAAACTTCCCTGGTAAATTTTCAAGTCCTTCAATTTTCTCAATAGGCTAAAATGAAGAAATTCATTTCAAACAGAATGATTGGATTTTTTTTTTTTTTTAAAGCAAGGTTTGAGCCAAGAGAGGAAAAGGAAGGAAAATTGTTTACTACTTTTGGAACTGCGTATGACTTTGTTTCATCACCCTGAAAAGCAAAACTCATCTGTCAACTACTGGAAATGTCCCTCAGTGATACAGTTCTGTTCCCATCCTTATTTTGGAGGCTGGCCCTGGGAGGAACAGGTATCTGTAACTTCAGCTTCTGGGATTATATGTGCAACTCTTGGAATGGCCTTTGGTACATTAGGAAACTTTTATGTATCACCCACTCATTACACCATTTTGAATTGTGAAGATAATTTTAGCCCTGTTTTCGTTAGCGATATTTGGGAAAGCACGCATGTAATCTTATGGAGCTTGTGGAATGAAAATAAAGCTGCCTGAGATTATGATGTTGACATATGTATGTTGGCATGTGACTCCATAGACATGTGCGTCTGATATAGTCATCTGGTAACATTCCAGCAAAATCATTACGATTTATCATATGTTGTCTTTTTCCTCTCACTATTTCAAGATGAAAGTTTTCAATACTAATGCTGCAAAGTGGGTATTATGTTGATTTATGCTAATCGGTTTCATGGATGCTGTCATATTACATTGTTAAGCAATGACTCTGGTGAAATATTCTTGTGTCTACTGTTATCTTGCAAACAGCCCAGTGGTGCGAGAGCAAAACATTCAGGGACCCGCCACCTTGCTGTTTGATGGTTTCTGTGTGGGGTGGTTTTGCTAAGACTAGTGGGAAGGGAGGCATAGAGGGTTGTGTCTGTGCTGTTATATGTCCTCTTAAAGAGAAAATAATGTAAAGAAAGGGCTGATGTATTGTGCGTGTGTGTGAGTGTGTGTGAATTTATGGTGACTTCATTGCCCCATATTTTTTTCACGGCAGTACTCCTGTAAATGGTATGTTACTACCTCACTGAGGAGCCTCTGGTTTTAGGGTTTTACCACTAGCTCATAAACCAGTGAAACTCTACTGTTAAAGCTAACGCTTCAAGAAGCAGTTTTCAGAGATAAGTTTATTTTCAAAGAAAAGTCTACAAGGGAGATTGATTTGGCGGTTTTAAATGTTGCTTCTGCAGACCTGTGTGTGCTGTGTTTCCCTCCCCTGAACGCTGAAGCCACTTTATAGGGAGCTGGAGAGTAATGCGGACAGAGGCATCTTCCTGCAGTGAAGATGTCCTGCCGATAGGGTCAGGCCACAGAAAGTCGCGGGGTTGGCAAGGTTTGTCTTTCTTGACCTCTGCCTGTGGGTAAACCCCGCTTCACAGTCAGCCTCTCTGTGAAGTGTCCAATGCCCCAGTGTCCCCAGGATCCTCCTTGCTCTTCCGGAACCCCTCACGGCCATGCATTCTGCCCCTGCTCGCTCTGCTGTCCACTCGGGATCTATTTGGGTAATTGGCTATCTAATCTAATAAGGTAATTCAAAGGAAGATTAATGATAGATAAAAACTTAATGTGCTGCCACTCAAAGACTTCACGTACCTTTCAACTACTTGTCAATGTCCTCAGAGCTGTGATGAGACATAGGGAGGAGACACTATTGTATAGATCTTTTTATAGCCCCAGCGCCCCCGTGTGTCATCATGTAGGTGACCTAGCACCTAATCTGTGCCTAAAATTCCTCCGTGCTGTCAAGGTGAATGTTATCATCCCCAGACAATGATGGAACACTCACAGTATGCAAAGTGTTGTACCAGGAACCCAGAATCCAAGGAGAAATGAGGAACAGTCCTTGTTTCTCAAGAGCTCACATCCAGAAGGTCATAAAATTTTATTGTAATTATTGGTTAGTGTGTGTGTTGCATGAAGGCTTGAATTGTGTCCCATTTTTCTCCACATCACAGGATCTTCTATCCAGAGCTTTTGGCAAAGCAGATTCACAACATGAGTGAAATAAAAACCAATAACAGGTAAAGAAGACTACAATAACTGTGAAGTGGAAGTAGCTGTAAGCTTCCTGCAGATCCACAGAACTCAGGTACATATCTAGAGGAGGACTCCTGTTCATTTGTGGCAATGGCTGAATAGATACTGAAGGGCAAAACGTAAAGTGATTTCATGGGAAACTCAGGTCCATGATAATTAAAAATGAATCACTAAAAAGGAGCTCTTCTTGGAAGCCCATTTTCCTCTTTAATATTTAAAAATCATTTTCACACAAGATCTATCAAAGCAAAATAGCAGTGCTTTGGTCTTCCACCTGTTGTGAAGTATCACCTCAAAGCTTGGACTTCAGCTCAGTCATTTCTCATTTAAAGCAACTGGAGATTAACTATGTGCGCTGAGCTTGCTCCTGGGGCTTCCTTTTTTTTTTTTTTTTTTGAGGTAACATCGGTTTATAAAATTGTATAAATTTCAGGTGTATATCATTATATTTCAGTGGGAGTGTAAACTGGTGCAGCCACTGTGGAAAACAGTATGGAGATTTCTCAAAAAAATAAAAAATAGAAATGCCATATAATACAGCTATTCTACTTCTGGGTATTCATCCAAGGAACATGAAATACTAATGCAAAAAGATATACCCACCCTTAAGTTCATCGCAGCATTATTCACAATAGCCAACACTTGGAAGCAACCTAAGTGCCCATCAATGGATGAATGGATAAAGAAGATGCGGTATATTTACACAATGGAATACTACTCAGCCCTAAAAAGATGAAATCTTGTCATTTGTGACAACGTGGATGGACCTTGAGGGTATTATGCTAAGTGAAATAAGTCAGATGGAGAAAGACATGTACCGCATGATTTCACTCAGTTGTGGGAGATAAACAAACACATAGATAAGGATAACAGATTGGTGGTTACCAGAGGGGAAGAGGGTAGCGGTAGGGTGAAAGGGGTAAAGGGGCACCTTTGTACAGTGAATGATGGCAACTGGAGTTCTGGTGGTGAACCTGAAGTCTATATAGAAGTTGAAATACAATGGGGCTCCTTTTTTGATCACTATATCAGCTTAACGGAAGAGTTTCTCTCTAAAGCGAAAGGAACACTGGTACCCTGCAAGTAGAGGATGCCACAAACACTGTGGCATGTGACCTCTTGGACAGAAGCAGTGCCTGAAGAAGGAGCTATAGATCCAGGGCTCTCCCTAGTCAGCCTGTGGGAGAGAAGGCAGCATTTGGCCATTCCTCTTCTGACACACTGTTTCTTTAAAAAGTCAACTGAGTTTAATCAAAGGAAGGCATTGGCCATTTAGCAGTGATGCGTTAGCCTTGCAAAAAATAAAAATAATGATAACTGCTATGTCACTGCCAGTGATCGATGAGGAAAAGATAAATGACAAATAGTGAGGAGCATTCTCCATTTTATTCTAGATTCCTCCTTCTCTCCTGTTGTGTTTGCCCCTGCCTCGTGTTTGGACCCTAAGTTAGAATAATCTCAGTGTGAGGTACCAACTAGAAATTAAACACACTACTTCTGACATCCATGATTTATTTTGCTAAGAAGTGTATATATATATGTGGTGTGGAAGGCTTGGCGAGGGGGAGGTGGAGGGGGAAGTCTGGTATTTACCTCACAAATAGTGTTATTCAAAGACCAGGAAAGAAATCCGATGTTTGCCGCGGCTAAATGACAGTATTTATTATGTACTCACAAAAGGGTAAAAAAAGCTACTGTTGATTATTTTGACATTAAATTGCTTGCAATACATGAGGGATTAATTATGACATGGCACACTTCATCCTGCCACCTGAATTAGCTGGAGTTTTAAAGAAGAGTCCGTATTCACAGCATCCTTCGTCACAGGGGGAGAATAGGATTTCTCTGTGCTCTGTTCCTTACCAGGAGGTTTGATCATGAACTCGATGGCCTCACTGAACACAAGCATTCCTTATCCGGATGAAACAAAGGTGTACAGCTGGGCTTCATGGGTAATCCTCTTGCATATAGCCAGCCTTTCTAAACTCTGACCAGGCTTCCATTGACTGAAGTTTTAACTGACAGTTCCACATAGAGAAGTTTCCGTTTTGTTATCTGGAAGGAGGCTTCCTGTCAAGTAGTCAGTCTCCCCAAATACACATGTAGGAATATAAAAAATAATGTGCAGCTGGTCCCCAGATAGATGACTATTGAGTTTTGTTGGTAGAGAGGCTGACGTCTAGGTAGGGATGATTCCAGGAAAGGAGGGCGGAGAGAGGACACTGGTGGTAGTGGATGGCAACCAAAGATAATGCCATTGTGCTTGTGTGTTTGGCGATAGGACAACTCTTGCTTTCTTCTTGTTGCTTTAACACCCAGGGAGACATTGCAGCCCATGGGCGCTGAGACAAAATGTAGCCCTTAGCACCAGGTGCAGGGAATTCATGGACTTATTATCCCCAGTCCCCAAACGTGAAGATAGAGCAACCTCAAAGACTTGGCATGTCATTTTTAACATAAAGAGCCAGAACACCAAAATCATCCCGGAAAGAGGAAAGAACTGCCATGTGGAATGGAGCATTCCCGTTTCCATGCCTGAATCTACATCTCCTGAAGGCACAGGAATGAAAATATCTGGAAAGCTCTACAGGACACCACAGCCTGAAGTGGGATGGAGAGATTAGAGCGAGGACAGTCCTGGACTTCCTCTGTTATGATCAGGACCTGCCACCTCCTGACCACTAGATTTTATGGGTTATTGAATCCTATACTGACTCCTGGTAAATATATCTCTACTTAATTGAAAGAGTCTAGTTACTAAAAACAAAAACCAAAACATCAAACTCTTAAACCACGGAACTATAAAGAATAAATATGATGAGGGAGCTCACAGCTTGTAGCTGTGGTTTGAAATACTTATATATGGCTTTTGGAGTACTTTATATTTGAAAAATCCTTCCAATCATTTTGAGTAGTTTTTCCTTGTGACAATCCAGCGAGGCCACCTGGGATTGTCTCTGGCTGATGGATGACCACACCTGAGTGAGGGGACTTTGCAAGGTCACACGACAGGCATATAGAGAGATCTGGGAACAGGTCTATAGTCTCTGTGACCCCAAATGCATCAGGTTCCATTGAGTCTGAGGTCCCTCTTCCCAGAGGACACAGGATGAGGTGCTGGGAAAGGCACGAAATGGCTCTTTCCATTGACTCCAAGTTCATTTTTATAATAGGATGGGAGACCTCCTTACAAGTCAGGTCATTGTGCATTCTAGTCTCATAAGCCAATGAGTGAGAGAGAGAAGAGAGATGGAAAGACGTGGAGAAATCCAGCTCAGAGAAGGGGATTATAGCTCCAGGATCAGAGAAGTCACCGGATTCTGCTGAGGGTGAAAATCCTTTATAACAAAGAGCCTGAGCCTCAGAGCAACGCTGGGGGGGTCCAAGGTGGTTTGTTCATTCCTCCCACAGGAACTTTAAATCTTTTGAAAAATGAACTTTTTGTAAATGTCTGATTCATCTATTTAGCAAGAAAAATGATCTTTTGTTTACAAACTCTTACTGCTTGGGGAGAAATACTAGAGTAACTTCCTTGGGATCTAAAATCACTGTGATCCTTGAAGGAATTTCCCTGTGCCATTTCAGTTCATCTGTGCAATTTTCTATATCTAACATAAAGAAAAATCCAATAGCATTGAGTTAAATAATACATTTTTTCCGTCCTAGAACCAATAAATCTGTTTAAAGATGCATTACTACTTTTCTTGAGGGATAATTTAGACTATGTATCAAAAAAGGAAAATCAATAGTTTTTTCTATTACAAATAATTGCCTGTTTGATTCTTTTCCACTTTTTCTTTTTTATTTATTTTGCCTTCAAAATATTTCCACTAAGAATGTCTCATGTTTCAAGTTGAAGCCAGCATGAGTTTCTATGAGGCCGTGTTTGTCAGTGGGTCAGACCCTGCCCTCTCGTGGATTTGGGAAGATTCCCATATGTCGTATCAGGGGAAGTAAGAGCAGGCCCAGGTGCTTGGGGGAGTGCTTTGAGCTGTAATTGTAAACGACCAGAGCGTGCTCCCGGCGTGCAGGTGTGCAGCACTGCAGCTGGTGTACACACCCCCCATGGACAAGCAAAACAGACGGCCCCGCCCTGCTGGCTGATGCCAGGGGGCAAAGTTCAGGTCGCCTGTGGCCCCGTGGGCATGAATAAGATTTATCCTCTGTACCCAGCTTTGAAATAGTTAATTGTACAACTACTTCTTGTGCAAACTTTGGCCTGGCCAACCCAATAAGTAATTAGACATGACTAGATGGTTATCCGAGAATATCTGGTTTGAAATACCTAATGGTCCAAAGAATACCTGGTTTGCAATACAATATCCAGAGGAATATCTAGTTTGCGATACCCAATGAGGTTCTTTATTTTCAGACTTTTTTTTTTTAAAAGAAAAGGAATGACTTGAGAAGAGCCAGCATTACACTGGCTGAAATAGAGAGAGCTTTATCAGACCAACTTTAGATAGTCAACCATTCAAAGATAGTGAAAATTTCTCAGTATTCTACGCCAGGCACAGAGGAGGGAGTAGCCACATATGGACCATAGATCTGCTTCTGCACAGGTCATGCTGAGTGACCAGAGGGGACTGAGGCCACTTCTATCTGGGGCAAAAGAAGAGGCTCTATCGAGGAGGTGACAGCTGAGCTGAGCCTTACAAGGCAGATGCATGTTTACGGAGTGGAAGAAAGTGGGTAGGAGGCGAGGCCATCTCTTGAAAGGGCAGCATGGCAATGCACAGGAGCGTGAAGTAGCATGGGGAGCTCAGGGATGCAAGCAATTCAGCGTCATAGACTGCATGATTGCTTGGCAGCCATCTCCTTCTCGTCCCTCCCACTGTGGGCGAATGTTCTTCCCCACTTCATGGAGGCTGGGTTTGGCCCTGTGACTCGCATTGGCTGGTAGATGTTAGCAGACGTGAGGTGAGTCAAGGCCTTAAATGTGCGTCCTTTGTTTGGCTTGGCTCTCGTGTTGTGGTGATCAGCCATGGAAAGGGCAGGCACTGAGTAGTGACCGCTCCTTCAGCCAGGACTGGGAACTAACACAAGTGGAGCAAACTCAAACCTAAACTGCAGCTTGAAGCCCACATACCAGTCAAGCCTATCCTGACCCATTGGAGCCAAATCAGACTCATCCCCCATGGGGATGGTTGTTATGTGGCGTTACTGAGGCAATAGCTGACAATTATATCCAGCAAGGCTGACACATGGAATGCGGATGGTGAGACCTTGTCTAGAGGAGTTGGCAGGGCTGCCTCATGGACGGCCTTGTATCGTGTGAAGGTGTGCAGGCTTTCCCTGTAGTAAAGGAGATACTGACACACTCAGGGAGACAAACACTGATCTGGTCTGCATTTTAGAAAGAGAATTATGGCAGCAGTGTGGCAATTGGCCTTGTGGATGTATGACACTGGAAGCAGTGTGATAAACAATGATAATAGCTGACATCTACTGGATGCTTACTATATGCCACGACCCAGCTAAGTACTTTACCTATTTTATCCCTCTTGATTCTCTAAGCAACCACACGGAGTAGGTGCGCAAATCACTTCTGTTTCACAGACAGCGTAACTGAGACCCCAAAGGAAGTCTGTTCATGAGATACCCCGAACTCTTAACTGTGAAACCAACTTGCTTATTGCAAAGCCAAAGTAAAAACAGGTCTGAATTATGGCACTGTGGTGGGGAGGGGGGAAGGGCTTGACTGAGAAATTACAAGAAGGAAGAATCAGCAGGATATGCTCACTGATCACATGGGGGATGTGAAGGTGGGGTTGTGTCTGGGGACACTCTAATTTCTGGATTAGGGGACAGAGGAGAAGATGGTGATTCGCACCATGAAGAAAATGTGAGAAGGGAAATAGGGTATGTTAAGGTGCCCGTGGGACGTCTTTAGGAAGACACACAGTCTGGAGGGCTGAACTGAGGATGTGGTGCCGGAGTGAAGAGCAGATTGCTCCTGGGAGAGGGCACGTGCCCTCAGAGAAGTGGAGGAATGGGAAGAGAAGAGGGCCAAGACCAGAACCCTGGAGACATCAAGGTGAAAGGCACAGGCAGTGAAAGGGGAGGCAGAGAAAGACGAGCCAACAATGATGTGTCAGTGTAGGTTCGTCAATTGTAACAAATACCACTCTAGTGGGGGACGTTGATAATGGAGGGGACTGTGCGTGTGTGGGGGTGGGATATATATAGGAAATCTCTGCACTTTCTTCCCAATTTTGCTGAGAACCTAAAACTGCTCTAAAAAATAAAGTCTATTAAAAACAGATAAATAAAAATGTAAATAAAAATTTAAAAAGACTATCTGAGTTGTAGGAGGAAACTCAAAAAAGCACAGCTCTCCAGCAAGGGTAGGAGATAGCAAAGGGCTGGGAACAAGCTTTTGTTTTGGGAGCTGGGTGGCTGCTGGCTGTTGGTTTGTAGAGCAGAGCTAGCAACGCCTTCGGAGACTATAGGATGCAGGGGTAGAAAATGATTGTGGAAAGGGAAGGCAAAAGGAAGGAAGGACAATATTGATAGGTTTGATCCCGTACAAAATAAAAAAATCACTCCCATAAATAAGAAATGGAAAAAGGAATGACAAACGGGCAAATGCATTCCTAACAAATAAATTGGAAGAGAGTTAATGTTGTTAACGCATAAGTAAGTTTTTTTTAATGAGCGAGTAAAGAAAAGAGACACAGTTCAGAAGAAAAGTGAGAAGACACAAATAGGCAGACTATTTTAATAAAGGGAGAAGCACCAATGGCAAATGCAAATACAAGAACATATTTGGCCTCAAATTAAAATGAAAAATGTTCACTTAGCGAATTTGCTTTGATTTAGCAAGAGTGTGGTGAAACGGATGCTCTCCCTCTCTGCTGTTTGTAGTCTGTGTTGGTTCAACCATCTTTTGAAAACAATTCAGCAACGTGCTTCAAGAGCCTGGAAAAATGTGTGTCATTTGGTGCAGTGTTTGTAATCGGCATTGATCCCACATAAGCAATCAGAACGCACACGAGAGCTGGTGGTCCGTGAAGCTCATCGTACTGTTACCTGGAACTGCAGAAATCTAAAAGCCTGGAAGGCACCACAGTGAGGATGCAGCCACGTGAATTTGGGCGTATACAGAAAACAGAATACCAAGATGCCATTAAAAATCATGTTTTGACATGAGAATACGTTCATGATTCAACATTAAGTAAAAACAACAAAACACAAAAGTGTGACCCTAATTCTATTTCTAAAAGTGCACATATGAAAAAAAGCACACATCTGAACTAAAATGACTAGCTTTCTCCAAGTTGTAGGATTACATGTGATTTTTATTTCCTTCTATGTGCTTTTCTACATTTTCCAAATGTGCTATAATGAATGTGTATTATTTTGGTATTTATAAAAAGAAAGACAATAAATGGTGTTATTTTCAAAAAGAAATAACAGTGAATGGTTGATGGAGAAGAAGTGATTTCCAGGTTGCTTGCTCTGTGAAGGGAGGCATAAGACAGAGCTGGGCTAAGATGATGAGGGTGGAGGGAGGATTTTGAAGAACAGCTAAGTATCCTCACGTTCAAAGGCTTTAAGAAAGCAGGCAGTGGTGAGGAAAAAAATTAAAAGTATAAGCAATAACTCACGGCACACCATCTACAATGGAAAAAAAACAGTATGGAGTTAAGAACACGGTGGAGGGATGGCCTTAACAGGAGAAAGGGTGGTTCCTGTGCTGAGAGGTAGGATAAAGGTAGAGGAGGTGCAGACACACGTCTGAAGGGATGGGAGCAGGCTGTCGAGAGAATTCAGGGCTTATTTGTTCAATCTTCTTAGAGAAGTGGCAGCGAGGGCATCTTCTGCGTGTGGCAGAATTGACAGCCTGGTGAGGATGGTCCTGTTTCGCACAGCTTCTGCACCTGCAGTGTTTTCATCCACAGAACCAAGAGCCGAGGGGTGGAGATGAAGCAAGCTGACTTCACGCAAGACCGGGGATTTGGGAGTGGGAGGGGGAAACCCCAGGGTGGGGGTGTTGGAGTGATGGAAGGCAAAGGATTCAGTGCAACTTGGTCTTCCGATGAGCAAGGGGGCCAGGCTCTGGGTTAAGAGTCTGGGAGGAAAAGGACAGCAGGAGCAAGGTCTCAAAGTCAGAGCAAGGGTGCAATGAGAGAGATGGAGTCAGAGCAGGTGAAAGAAGTTGTGATCAGACCCTGATGGACTGGAGCTTACCCTCCAGAGAGGGGCGACTCGCGTGGGAGAAGAGCATCTCCTGGCAGCATAGTCCTCCATCAGGGCAGACATTCACAGATGTCCCTTAGTAATTTTGTGGGGTGTTCCTGGCCACACAGTACTTCCAATAATCTTGGTGATATCTAAAACATGGGCCAGGCATTCTTAAAGTGAAATTATATTGAGGAATATATGTGAGGAGTTACATATGACACGTTGCAAATATTAAGCATATGTATTAAATATAGATTCTAGAACTTTCTAGGACATCTTCACCTGTCAATGTAATTCTCTTATTTCACTGGCAACTTTTGATGCTTTCTTAAAGGACCACAAACTCCGAAGCCTTCAAGGGCTGGTCAGATCACAGAAACGAGTGACAAGGCTGGAGGAATGCAATAGGAAACAGCAGGGCCTGCGATATGTTGGAGCAGGATGGATGACTTTCTCAAAGGCACTGGAATAAAAACCATTTAAAACATCTTGTCTCCCCAACCAACATGTCAGTGGCCATGGGGTATTGCTTTCCTGGTTGGTATGTGAGCCTTTGCCTTCGCAGCTTTCCCTAAATTCATGTTACCAAGGGCTGGCTTTCACTTTTTTTGAGACCATGTTGACTCCATCTTCACTGGAAAAATTAGCTTTGCCCTCTAGAATTAGCTTTGCCTGTTCACAATGAGTGTGTGCCAAGTGTTGGAGGCCTCCAGAAGCACCTCCTCAGTTTGCACGAGGACAATTACTGGGGTGGGGGGGGGTAATTTTGCCCCATAGGGGATATTTGGCAATATCTGGAGACGTTTATGATTGTCACAAATTGATGAGATGGGGTGCTACTGGCATCTATGGGATAGATATCAGGGGTGCCACCAAACACCTCACAACGCATGGGATAGTGTCCCCACAAAAAGGAGTAACCCAGCCCAAAATGTTAACTGTGCTGAGGATGAAAACCCCACACTGGTGGACAGCCATTCCTCCAGCCTTTGGTGACTGCTGTGGACTGTCCTACTTTGTCCCATAGTTCCACCTCCCCAATCTAACGAGAGGTGACAACTCAGTTTGTTTTGCCAACGATCACGATACTTTCGCTTCTATTTCTCTACCTCTCTATCTCTTTTCTTTTGCTTCCAAGCTCTTCTGGGCCACACTTCCCGGAAGGCTCCCTGCGTTCCACTGCTTCAGCCTCGGCTCACACAGCGTCACCTCGGGACTCAAGCAGCAGAGTTGTGTTCACTCACACCTGATCGATCAGGACTGGAGCTTCCACACTGTGCCCAGCAAACCCAGCCAGACTAGGGGAAGGTGGGCAACTTTGAAAGTCCTCCCTTAATCCTTTCTCCCACCAGCCATCCCACAGAGGCTGCAGAAATAGATACTGTGAGTGGCGACTGCAGATTATCTATTACACAAGGCAAAACTCAGGGGTAAGTAAAAGTTGAATCTACCCACTCGTGAAAATAAACATCGATGGCCTTTATGTGTCAGACATTGCACTTGACTCAGAGGAAGCCAAGTCGAGCATGGTAAAGGCTCTGCCCTCGATGCTCTCAACCTGGGCCGGAGGTAGGTCCATAAGCACAGGGGTAGGACGCAAACTGGCTCAGGACACGTTCAGGGGTTCAGGGTTGGAGGAGGGGCTGGACCCCTAGAACAGTCTGGGGGTGGGGGAAGGAAGAGTGGAGTCAGTGTGGGATCTTAGAACAGAAGCCTTTAGGCAGTTTGAGATTTACAGGGAACTTCTTCCTTAAAACTTTCATAAATTAGGAGAAAAAAGTTTCATTCTTTTACTCAAAAAAAAAAAATGTTTGTATTGAATGTTTCCCCTGTGCTGCACGCTTTCTAGGTGCTGAGCGAGAATGGAAAGGTCTCCCTTCTCCTGGAGTCCACGTTCTGGTAGGAGAAGAAAGACAAAAACTTAATCATTACTGACATATCATCAGATGGTGATGCGGATGCTATGGAAGAAAAATAAGGCGAGTGACTGCAGGAGGATCACGTTAAATCAGGTGGCCAGGGAAAGACTGTCTTCATGATGGGCATATTTCAGTTTAAATTTGAAGGATGAGAAGAACTAGCCATATGACTACATGGAGAGACGGTACTCCAGGCAGAGGGAACAGCAGGTGCAAAGCCCCTGAGGCTGGGATGACCTACGCTTCCTGGAGGGAGAAGGAGGAGGCCAGCATGGCTGGCGTCTAACAGGTGAGCTACTTGGTGGCAGGCTGTGAGGTGCCAGGGCCTGAGGTACCATTGTAATGAGTCTGGATTTTATTTTGGGTACAATGAGGAGCCACTGAAAGGTTTTGACCAGGGAAGTAACATGATCTGATTTGTGCCAGTAAAAAATCATTTTGACTACTTTGTGTAGAGAATAAACAGGGAAACCAGCAGGAAGACACAATGAAATTGATCAAACGAGAGATGATGCTAGCAAGTGATGATTGTGGACTGTATCAGTTAGGGTTGGGGTGAGCCATAAGTGATCCAAAACCCCAAGTAAAAGCAGTGGCTTAAAGGAGATGGAAGTTTATTTCCCGCATGGAATTCTAGGAACACAGTTCAGAGCTGCCATCGTACTCCTTTGCTCAAGAGATCCAGGATCTTCTATCTGGTCCCACCATTCATGGCCTCTATTCTGAAGCTTTCCTCATTGTCCAAGATGGCTGATTCAGCTCCAGCCATCAAATTTGCATTCCAATTAGAAGCAAAGAATAAAGATAAGGAGAAATGTATGCTTCCTTCCTTCAAGGGCATTTGTTGGAAGTTCACATACTATGTTTACTTACATCCAATTGACCACGGCTGGCTGCAAGGAAGGTAGGGAAATGCAATCGTTGTGTACCCAGGTAACATTCCCAAGCTCTATTACTGAGGAAAATGGGGAGGATGGATGTTGGGGGGACAATCAGCTCATGAACAGAATTAAAATATGTTTTAGTTGTAAAGCCCCTAGGACTTGCTGATGGGTTAGATATCAGAGTTGAATTATAAAAAGGGCTCAGGATAAAGGACAAAATATGTGTTTCAGGGCAGTGGAAAGAAATAAGACTTGGTGATCCAGAAAAGAGATGTAAGTATGTATTTTCCCAGCAGAGAACAAATTCTTTATAAGGAACGATGGTGTGTTGCCAAAGAAGGAGGGCTTCCAGTCCAACCCTATGACAAAGGCCACGCTCATGCATGTCAGCCTGTGGGACTCTGTGGACAGGTCAACCAACAGTCATCATGACCTCCACTATTGTTCTAAACATCTCCCTGATTTGGTCCAATTTCTCAAAACAGAGGACCACACCACCTTGTGGATGTGGACACAGTCCAGCCCTGAGCTCTGTGCACTCCACGTCCGCAGGCTCTTTCCTACTGGAATGCTTAGAGAGGAGCTACTGGAGAGCCACTGCTTGCCCGAAGACCTTCCCATCCCAGCTAAAAATGAGTGCACACACATAGTGGAACCTTGACATGGCCCAAGGTGCTTTGCTTTCTCAGAAACACCCTGCTATTCGTGTGGGCTCCGGTTTGGCTTTGGCAGCCCCAGGGCAAGGACGGCTCACCCAGGTGCCGTGACTGGAGAGAAGGAAGCCCCCCTGAGGCTGTGCCAACACCTTCAGGATGAGATGGAGTCAAACCAGGAGGTCGATGGGCTGCACGCTGTCCCTCCTCTCGCATCTCTGTCCTCTCTCCCAGGACCACAGGGACCTGATCACTGGGTGAGTGACATGAGAGACATTCATTCTGAGATGCGCTGAGCCATAAAGCAAATTTGAGATTCTCCTTGGAAACACGGCAACAGTCTCATTTTCCCTGTATGTTCACTTAAAAAAAAATGACCATTCATGCCAAAAATGAGATGAAAAGCAATGCGTTTGTTTCATAGCATAACAAGCCCCATATCAGAAACCGGGTTTGGATATTTCTGCTGGCAAATAGGGGAACTTCTGAAAATTCCTTTGTTTTGGAAGATCAAATTGAACACTTAATTCTGTGCTGTGCAACATTCCACCTTGTAGCGTGAAGATGTGTCCTTGCCCCCGCCATGGAAAGGGGGTGACTCAGCTCCCAGAATTATCACATGAGCAGTTCACAAAAACTGGCGAAGGATGCATATACTTATTTTCCAAGTCTGCACAAAGACCTTATCAGAAAAGCTCCTGGCAATGGAACATGCTTTATTCTGGCCAAAACATCTGATACTTTCTATATACCTCATGGGAATATATGTTTTACAAGAGAGATGAATATTATCTCACAATCTGCCACAATATCTAATATCTATCACATCTCAAAATGAATACAATTACTGCATAAATCTCAGCATTGGCAATTTTCCTCTCTCTCTGGAAATGTTTTTTAATTGAAAGCATTTTAAGGTTTGAGAGAAAATGCACCATTCATTTCTGTTAGATACTTTAAGTGTATTTAGTTACTTGGGAATAAAATAGCTCCTCCTTCAAAGGAAAAAAAAAAAGTCCTTTAGGCTTCTGTGACAATTGTTTCCAGCAGAATGATGAACTGGAGCTGCAGTTTCCAGAGTTTACAGAATGAATGGATGATAGCACAATCTGTATAAGAAGATGCAAAATCAAATTCTCAAGCGACAGAAATTTTTTACAATTTTGAGGACAAAAGCATTCATGTAGAGGAAAATCTACATAGATGTGCTTTTCTATTCGTATTGTTATAGTCATACACTGTTCGAAATCTTGAAAGAAATACTAATAAAATAAATTTCACTGTTAGCCATTAACTTCCTATGTGAAAGCTTACCTTCTTCATAAAGATGTAACTCTTGTTTCCTTTGATAAGCTTGGGCTCTTAATACAGAATTATCTAGTTTAAGATGAGGGAATTCAGTTCTTGCAATGATTCCAACATTAGCTATGTTTTCTTTCAACTCAATTGAAACTGTGTTTTTCCTCGAAAATTGCAAAGTACTCAAATTGTAAGACTATAGAGACTATCGAGGTATCATTTTTTTTCCTACAGGAAAAATAATATTTGGGATACACAGAGCACTGTCCCCAAGTTAGACATCTCAATTTGAGTTTGGGGTGACAAATGAACTCAGAATTTTACCCGCTACTGGTTTTGGCAGTTACTCTTGAAAGTCCTGTGAAATCTTTGCTCGCCCAGAGTTGATCAACAAGCTATGTATATTATCCTGGGGCCAAGAGAAACTATTTTGATTCATAAGAACTGCTTCTTGGCCCTGGTATGTCTAAATGGAAAGGAGGAGAGAGCGTGTGCTGTTGCTGCTGTTGGAGGAGGGCCTGTGTTTGCAAATGGGCGAGGCCAGTGAACTGCCTTCTGAAACTGGAAGCTGAGAGGACCAAGTGCAGACACGGTGAGGATGAAGAGAAGGCAAATTCAAACACCTCTTCTTATCTCTTCCTTTCTCTTTGGATCACATTTTTCATTGATTCTTAACAACAAAAGTACTTTCAGAGAAATAATTTGAGGATTTCCGTTCAAATATAGTCATCAGAATCCCAGAAAATCTCTGTGAGATTTAGAGGACTTGAGATTTACCATCAGACAGAACGAGGTAGAAATTCTGGTCTACCAGATTCATCTGCTAAAATTTATTAGTAACTTTGGCATATTTCTTTCCTTTTATGACTTTAAATTTCTCCAACTATAAAGGGGAAATTACCAAATCTACTTTTTGAAGATCTTTGGAGATTAAATAAAATAGTATGTAATGTACCAGATACTAGCAGGATTATTTTTGGAACTTTGTAAAGTCATTCAAAAGTACAACTGGAGGAAAAGTAATAGATGTCCCTATTATTTGACATACTCCATAAATCAAAAATTAACATCACAATGAAAGCATTTTTGGGGAAAGAGATTAAAAAACTGAACTTGAAAAGTTTAAATGAAGATCTAAAATATGATAAAGAATACACTGTAAAAGAAGAGAAAAGGGATGTTATCCAACAAACAGTGCTGGAAAAATTAGCAACTCAGGGGAACAAAAAAGCCACATCGTCTCCTCCCCAGAAACCTTGCTCCAAAAATTTCTCATAAAGTCAGGACAAAAGGAAAAACTGGGTCTGGAAAAATATTAAAAATATATGTTAATATTTAACTGGTTCCAGGATAGGGAAGGGCTTTCTATCACACGGTTAGACTACAATCACAGAAAATGACTGATAAATTTGACTGTATAAAGGTTAAATATTTTGTACATCAAAAATCACAACCAAAACTAAATGTGAAAGACAAATGAAGAAAAGACCTGCAAAAGTATGAAACTAAAGAGTTAATATCCTTAATACATAGATAGCAAGTCACACGGAAAATACTACCATTCCAAATTTTTTTTTCCTGAGGACAACATCTGTTGCCAATCCTTTTTTTTCACTTGGGGAAGATTAGCCCTGAGCTAACATCTGTGCCAATCTTCCTCTATTTTGTATGTGGGTCGCCACCACAGCATGGCTTGATGAATGGTATATGTCCCTGCCCAGGATCTGAACCTGTGAACCCAGGCAGGTGAAGTAAAGTGCACAAACTTAACCACTAGGCCATGGAGCCAGCCCCACCCCACGATTTTTTTAAAAGAGACATAAACAGATATTTTACTGAGGAAGAAAATGGAAATTTACCAATATGTGAAAAATTTATCTTTTTAGTATATAAAAATGGAAATTGAAACAACATACCATTTAAACTCATCAAATTGGCAAAGATAAAATGTTAAAAATCCTCAAGGCTAATGGGGGTGTGGACAGAGGGCTCTTTCGCACTTTGCAGGCTGGAGTTACGCAGCATTCCTGGGCGCCAGGCTGGCAGTATGTAGTCAGAACCCTGAGGGCGTTCCTACCTGTGGATCCAGTCACCCCGTTCCTCAGTTCTTCAGGTATCCCGACATCCCTGAGGTCTCAGAGCCACCCAGACAGGATAAACACTTCCCTCTGTCTGCTGACACTCAAACTCCAGCCCCTGTGCAAAGCACCTTCTACCAGCAATTACTCCTTAAAGACCCCAGAAAACCTACACAAAATCAAATAGGAGCCACAATTACAGTTACCATGGAGACCACAAAGCTTTGCTTTCTCCTGTGCTCAAGAGGCGTCTGGAAGGCTGCACCACTAGGGGCCTCACCTGCTGACATAGGGCCCCTGAGAGAATGCTGCCATCCATGCCAAGCCACCATGTCCCGGTGGGTTTCCAGCTTTGACCAGGAGGGGCACAGTGGCACCTGTCTCAGGAGGCCCTCCTGAAAACAGCTTTCTCTTTGGACCACAGCCTTTCTCTACTTGGGGATCAGGGTCAGGCTCACAGGACCGGGCAGATGGGCGGCCCTTCCAGCTCCATCTACCCCATTCCCAGAAATGCAACAGGGAAAACTGCTGCCTTGCTCTCCCTCAGCTGTGCTCTCCTCCAGCAAACCTCGCTTGGGGGCTTCACTCACCTGTTTCTGAATTTCAGTCTAGGCTTGGCTGTGACCTCTGCCATGGAGGGCCCTAAAGGCTGGCTACCATGTCAGAAATGCCAGATTAAGTAAAAGGCTAACCGTAGAGCGATCTTCATACCCGTCATGGCACACACCTGTGTTTACAATCCCGCGTGTCTGCTCTCTCTCTCCCTCTGCCACTTCTTGCTCCCTGCTGAAGCTCTAGCTCCCAGCCAAGGACCTGGCACATAATGAATGTTTGTTAACCATCTGTTGACTGAATTACGGATATATCCATGAGACGGAATATTACACAACATTAGGAGAGTGTTTTCAAATGATGTTTAATAATGGTAGATGACGTTCAAAATGAAATGAGTTTAAAAAGCAGAATAAAAACTGTATGTACAGTGTTACACTAATGCCATGAAGAAAACCAAAAATTGGTGCATGGAAGAGGGACTGGAAGGAAATGCTCCAAAATGTTGAAAGTATGTTCATTCAACATAGAAAAAATTACAGGCATTTTAAAATTTTATTCTTTATAATTTTCTGTATTTATTTAACAATGAGCGTGTATTACTTTTACAGTTAGAGAGAATTACATATATCTCATATAAGGCGTATATCGCTATATATGGCATGTTTAAGACCTCTACCTGCAGTCACAGGTGAGTGACGATCCAAGATCAGGGTAGTCTTCTGCTGGCACCACAGTCTTCTTCCTTCCACAGTGAGCTGCTGTGCTCACCAAATGAGTCAGCTTAAGCTCTTCTATACTTTTGGCCAAATCTGACTACTGTTGGCTCATTTCAGTTTCATTCATCTACCTAAATGCACCTGATTTGTAAAGATAATCTTTTGTTCTTTCCAGGCCAACACTATCAAATGATATTTTAATGTGGAAGTCACTGTATTTGTGCCTCGATTCAACCCATATTGTTCAGGAATGCCTGGTACAATGCCAGATGCTGGAAAGCTGGCTCTGAGAACTCGTTCTTATCTTCCTGAGTTTCCAGAGCAGGAAAAAGGGCCTGTCAGAGAGAAGTTTGCATATGGCGAAGCAGGCGGAGCTGAGGCGGACAATTCCTGCATTTCAGTGGCCCCTTGTTGTTTTCATATCCATTATCTTATTATTTTTGAGGTTTTTCATAAAGTTATCCACACAATGTGTGTATCATTGTAATTCCATTTTTCATCAAACTGCTGTGTATTAATTTTGCATAACACACTCCACACGTGCTTTGTCATTCTAAGGCCTTTCTTTCTTCCCTGCTCTCGTCGATGGCTTTTCTTGCCTCCCTTTGTAATAAATCCCACTGTGCTGCTATCTGAAACAGCGACAGGTCTCCTGCTCTTGACCATTCCTTTTATCGTATTATTATTTTTTATTTCTTACTTTTTGAACTGGTATTTGTTCATCTTCCAAACACTTCTGCCAATTTTTCTGGCTTCTGAAAAATTAATTTCAGCTATTACCATCGTGTAAACAGAGGGTGCTCCCTCCCACCTCCATGGCTCCGCTCTCCCTTCTGGCACGTAAATCCTGTCAATGCTATTGGCCGCTTTCCCTCTTCGCTCAGTAGAGCCCCAGCTCGTCATCACTGTACCCAACTGCTTCTTTCCACCTGCAGCCCTGGAGATGGAGAGAAAAACATAAGAGCTAAGAGCCCAAAGCCTGGCTGAGAACTCTTGGTTCTGCTAAGCAGTTGCATAACCTCAACCACAGCGAGGCAGGAGTAAGAGACCTCAGGGTCCAAGCCTTTCCTCCAACAAAGGAAAGACTGATGTGTACAGAGAGATGTGACAAGTGCCAAGCTACTGGCACCCCCTTTATTCCTAAGCTAATTATGTACCTCCTGCATTCTTTGTTCATCCAGTCGCTTGCTCAGTCCCCTTGCAAACATCTGTGGAACCAGGGATTGCAGAAGGCACAGATAGAAGAGAGAAGGCAGGCCATACATAAGCAAGCATAGCCCATTGTGACAAATGCTTTAATCGAGTTGTCTTCCACATGCCATGGGACACAGAATGGAGGAACTCATTCTGTGGAGGCTTTGGGAGGTGGCTGTGTAAAGGAGGTCATGGCTGAGCTGGATGGGGCCTCAGAGTAGGGGTAGGAGTTCACCATGCAGAGAGGAGAAGTGTGTCCTGGCTGAGAAAAATGCATGTACAAATGACACACGAGGGAAATAGCCAGAACAATCAGCCATACCTACAGGGTAAGATCCAAACTCAGGAGGCTGCCAGCTCCCTGGGACACCAGACCACCTTCTAGAACGGTGGAGGGGAAGGTCGTGGGTAGCTGTTTCAGGGACTGTGCATCCCAGAGCCTGGCACACAGAGTGGACATTGTCCAGGGGTCTCTCTGTCCCTCATGATCGATGCTCCAGACTCTTGGTTGTCTAGATGTCCCTTCTCTCCCTGCCTCTGCTTTGCCCGCCATGCTCCCTCCCTAGAATGTCCTCCCCCTTCTTCTCAAATGCCCACTTATCCCTCAGAATGCAGCCTGACGGTCATCTGTGTGCCATCCTACCTCCCCAGCTCGGCAGGTGATTCCCCCTCTCTGCCGGTTGTCCCTGTGGGACCCACTGGGGTTCTGCCTTTGTGGGACCAGCTGGTGTTCTGCCTGTTGATTCATCTCTCCGCCCCACAGGCTGGGAGCAGTAGGAGGGCCCTTATCTCCCTACCCCCATGCACCTGCCGGAGAGGCTGCCCTTGGGGGCGGTCAGCGAGTGTTGTTGACTTTCAGATGCGACAGGCCCCTGCCTGGAGGGAGGAGGAGGTGCCAGGATGAGGGGCTGCAGACCTTGACCCTGGGAGAGGGTGACCGGCCAGGAGAGAGGGTTCTGACTTTAATCTCCTCCCCTCCCCGCTTCGAGTTTCCTCCAACACTCAGTGCCTGTCTGTGTCTCAGGTACCCTCTGATGGGCTGTCCCACTCTCTCTGATAGAAAGTTTCTGTTTTACCAGGCGTATCCACTTCATTTTCTGGCCTTTCCTGCGTCATTGGTTTCCTGTGGCTGACACAACACAGCACCACAGACCAGGGGCTTAACCCGCGGAAGTTTATTTCCTCACAGTTCTGGGGACCAGAAGTCCAAGATCAAGGTGCCAGCAGGCTTGGTTTCTCCTGAGGCCTCTCTCCTTGGCTTGTAGACAGACGTCTTCTGCCTTTGTCTCCACAGGGTCTTCCCTCTGTGTGTGCCCGTGGCCTAACCTCCCCTTTTTATAAGGACACCAGTCAGACTGCATTAGGGCCCACCCACATGACCTCAGTGAATTATCTCTTTCAAGACCCTAACTCCAAATGAAGTCACATCCTGAGTTCCTGAGGGTGAGGACTTCAGCACACGGATTTGGTGGGACACAATTCAGCCTGTCATGCCTGCCATTAATTGTTTGGCTTGTGCTTTTTTAGTTAGTCCTGTTCCTTTTTCCTTGGAGGACTTCAGAGAAAATAACTTCCTTAGCGTCAAGCCACATGACTCTCACTCGCTATTTTATGACGCCATCCCCCATCCCACCACAGCCATGCTGCGATGTTTGATTCTTGTCTTTGAGCCACCATCTCCACTTTCTCCCGTCCCTGAACCCCTGTCTTGCTGCTTCCGCTTCTTCCCTGGCCCCAGGTGACTTCCTTCATCTATTTATCTTGGCAGGTGTTACCAGCAGGTTTCTTTTATTTCCCCTTTGCCGCCAGTACTTAACCCTGACCACCTGTGCCAGTCTCACTTATTCTTTATCCACCGAACACTTCCTGGCCCTACTATGTGTCAGGGGCTGTGTTGGCAAGGCCCTGGCAGTGAAAAGTGAAGAAGACCCTGATGTCACCCTCCTGGGGCTCAGAATCCCACAGAGGGTTTAGGCCAGAGCCAGGTACAAGGCAGGCTCTGCTAAGTACCACTTGGCAGGGTGCTCAGCACCTGGTTTTCAGAGCCCCTGCATCAGCCTCACCTGGGATGCTTCAGAAGCACCCACCTGGTGCGTTAGCAGCACAAGGGCCAGACCTGGGCATCAGCGTTCGCACAAGAATCACAGGGATTGTCAGGCAGAGTAAATGTTGAATTTACTGCCACAACAAACGAGGGGACCACGAACGCGATCCTTGTCACGGAAGTGGTGATGTTCAGAGAAGATGTGAAGGGGCTGTGACATTGAATCATGGCCTTGAGGGATGTTCAATGGCTCACGGGGAGGTACAGGGTGCGAGGAAACTCGAGAGGGGGAGAATTAGCAAAAACGTGGGTATGAAAATGCGCGGAAGCTCAGGGACCAGAAAAGGGCACAGAGCTGGAGGGCGGCTGGGGAGGAGCCCGCCGTCTGGGGCTGCGCGGCTGCACTGCGCAGGCTGCGGGGAGCTCCGTGCACGAGAGCTGGGCGGCTGGCGGTCTCCCAGGTCGGGGTGTGCTAAGACGGGCTGGCGGGCACCCTGTGTGGCATGTGTCCTTCTGCCTACACTCCCACTAGTCTCCTCTGCCCCACCCATGCCAGAATTGCCAGAACGCCCAGGCCCCACCTCCGGAAGTTGTGGCTCAGGTGCGCGGTGGGCCCGGGTCTGTCCGTGAGTGTCCGTCACAGACGCCGCTGGTAAAGAGCTGCGATTGAGCACCGCAAATGACAGAAGCTGCTGCTCGCTTCCCCCATCTCCGGCTCTTTTCTCCCTAGTGACACTCACACGAAATTGGCCCTCAAAGGATCTATTATCCCCTGTCCTGCATGAAGGCTGAACCTATTCTTTCTCTCTCCCTTCTGTCCTTTGGTCTTTCTTTCCTGCTGCAGCAAAGAGGAAATAGCATGATACAGCAAAAAGCACATGGATGCTTGACTCAGATAAATTTGGGGGCAAATCCTTGCTCTCCCTGCAAAGGGAAGGCATTTTTAACCCTCTTGATTCTCCGGGGTGATAACAACAGCACCATCTCAGAGCGTGGCTGCTTCTCCTCCTCGCTCCTCTCCCTCGGCCCCCATACTCTTCATCGTGTCCTTCTCCTTCCACGTCCCCAGCGACACCGCCTCCTGAGCCTGGCCCGTCCCTGGACACTGGGAGGAAAGTCTGCTCTGTCTTTACATCCACCTTCCGCTGGTGAGTTGCTGTTACTATTGGTGACTCTGCAGCCCTCCTCAGTTTACCTCTAAGTTTTGCAGGCCACGCCCTCACGCCGTGCCCTGCTCCCCCAAACAGCGAACTGTCTGTCCTCAGCCTCCCCTCAGTGTTGCTGCTGTGAATTTTGTGTGACTCAGCCACACGCAGGAATCGCTCATGGTCATCACCTGCTGTGGGAGGGAGGTACAACCGCCATTGTTTCTCCTTTTACTGGGGGAGAGATTGACTCAGTATAGTGGATGGATTTATCCAAGACTGCACAGTGCGATTCTCCCACTTTCTTTCCTAGTCTGGGCTCCCAGAGAAACTTTAGTATTTTACTGTCTTATTTATGATTGGTTTTCTGGAGGATATTAGCCACTAGCACAGTTGCCGATGGTGGGGGAATCGTGAGGGTATTTATTTTCCTTTCTTTAAGAGAATGCTCACAGGACGAATGACGTGTGAGAGAAGATGAGTGGCACGTTTATCAGGGCAGGGCCTACTAAGTTACACGGAAGGTTGAGAAACTCCCCCAGCCACTCCGCCGAAGCCTTGCTTCCTGGTGGTCCATGCTGAGTCCGAAGATGAGAGATCAGCTCTCTGATGTGCCATTAGCCCCTGCACCTGACCCAGGCTCATTAGGCGAGACAATTACTCGTGATGGGAGCAGGATGATCCTGTTGGAGGTGATGCATCTGGAACCACACATTTCAGCACATCTGGAGAGAGGAGAAAAAAATAACCTGGAAGCGAGGCATTGGTAAATGTCAGCTGTTTATTGACTTTCTTTTTTGGAAGCAAAATACTAAGAAAACAACTGGAGTTGACTCTGAGAGCCCACTGCTGGTGACCGGGCGGTGGTGGCAAAGTGACCTGGCTTCAGAATGGACATCGTTGGGGCCACGGAGCGTTTCCTGGGCACGTGCCTTCCCCTTGTGAGCAGTTGCTGCCGAACCCGCTATAATGAACTCACTGCTATTGTTACCCTAAACACCAACAGTACGGGTTATTTTAATGGACATATTGCTTTAAACCGAGCGTTCACCATCTGTTCAGTCCCTCATTTTGAATGCAAAAAGAACATATTTCACAATTACATCTGTAAGTAATGATATAAGTAATTTAAATGCATGTATATGTTCACACAATGCAGTAGACAGCTGGGAGATTTCCCCCCCACTCTTATGTTTCAGGCACAAATCAAGGGAAAATATTCACCAGTTCCTTACAGAGTGCATTTTCCCATTTACGCAGAGTTGTTTTTGCAGAAAACAAGGTTTTCTGCCCTCGCTGTACCTAGGAGTTCAAGGCAAGCTCCATAAACTAGATCACCAAGTCATTTTTACAATGCTTGCCTTGTCTCTGTCCAAATGCCCCCTGGCTTGAGTGACAGCTTGGCAGATGCGACGCATTAGATCAATCAGTTTCAATAGATGTTCATGAGGGGCCAGGTCGGCTGTGTGGGCCAGCATTTCTTTCACTCCCTCCCCTGGAGACAAGACTGCAAGAAGTGCCTCCACAAAGGAGGGTCTGAGGGCGGTCAGCATGCCCACTGGATGGGATGTCCAAGACAGGGGTAGCACAGAGACCCTGCCAAGGACGGCAGGGTGCTGGGAGGAGGCTTGGAGCAATCAAGGGAATGAGAACTCGTTGGGGCTGGAGTGGGAGGGAGTGGGTGCCGCAGAGAAGGATACAAGCGGGGCTATTAGGAGACATTGCACCAGAGCTGGGGAGGTGGATGCCCCATGGCTCATGAAGGACATCGCCGCGTCACTGGGTGCAAACTCAGAGGCAGGGTCCAGAGACTAGCACCCCGATTATGGGGCAATGTAATGTAACTGACACCCAACAGGATTCCTGGGTGACTTCGATGGGGAATCTGCCAGATGGCAACTCCGACATCGACTCTTCTCCTTTGAAAACTCAGGCTTTACCAACATGTTACAGATAACACAAACAGTGGTTGCTTTTTCGAAAGAGCATTTTTTTTACTCATCACCAACCCAAACAGAAAAGATTTGCTTTTGTGATGTCCCTTGACTCTGTAAGAAGATAGAATTGTTTAAAGGCTTTTGTATTGTCCACATTCTAAGCAAGGAATGGAGGAGCTTATAAATCCTCCAGCGTGACATCATTGCCGTTTTATATCTATATACTCCATATTTATTGTGCCTGCTTTTTTTGGCATCTGTGACATAGCTGACAGAAGTGGATTTGCATGGGGACTTATGTTACCATTTGCAAGGACTCCCTATAGAGATGCTTCCTGAGCTGCCGTGGGTTTCGTTTTTTAACTGCTTGTAGGCAATGCATTTATTTATTTTTTTCTCAGACAAAGGTGCTAGCTTGAACTGATGGAAGGTTTATTTTTGGAACATTATTAGCAGCTTAAAGATTTGGAGGTGTTGTGCGAAGGGATAAAATTGTATTAGGAATTCTTCATAATAAATTTTTATTGACTGTTCCTCACAAGGACCCATGAGAAAAGTCAACCCTACTACAGGCCTCAATTTAACAGATGTTTTTGTGGGCATGTTTAGTAAAAAACTACTTACAATCTTTGACTATTAAAGGGCTATCTGTTTTTCCCCCAATATTAATTTATTTAGAAGAACTTTCAACTCTGAAGTCATTCTTAATTTAGTATTTATTCTAAATTGGATCAAAATTGCCAATGAATTGCATCTTCAAAGAAACCAAGTTTACTCTCTAATTACACAGTCCTCCTAAATCAATTCAAAACAAAATAGAGTCACAGAAAGTGAAAGCCAGCCCTGGTGGTCTAAGGGTTAGGATTCCACGCTTTCACAGCCAGCCAGGGTTTGTTTCCGCTCAGGGAACCACACCGCACGTCTGTTGGTTGAAAGCTCTGCCACTGGGATTTCAAATACCAGCAGGGTCACCCCTGGTGGACAGTTTTCAGTGGAGCTGCCAGACTAAGACAGAGTAGGAAGAGGGACCTGGTCACCCACGTCTGAAAAAATTGGCCGTGAAAACCCTTTGAATAGCAGTGGAGTATTGTCTGACAGAGTGCGGGAAGGTGAGAGGATGGAGCCCAGCGACTGGGCAGGGTTCCACTCTGCTGTCCACAGGGTCCCAGGAGTTGGAATCAACTTGACGGCACTAACAACAAAGAAAGTGAAAATGGACCCATTGCTCGAGTGCTCCTCAGTTGAGCCGTAATTCAGTCCGTAGTCAGCCTGCATCAGGTTGACGTGAGTTTTCAACTTAAGATTGCCTCAAGGTGATTAGAGAAATGCTGTCATAAAACTTTTCCAAATTTTCACACTTTAAAAGGATACTAAATGATGACGTATCTTGCACAAACCCTACCAGTAGATCTGCTGGTGAGGCTATTAAAAGTGCAGCCTTCTGCACTAGACTTTCTAGGCTGGTGGACCTCTCCTGCCTCAGGTTCCCCAGCTGCAGAATGGGGACAGATGGGAACACCAACCTCATTTATACAAGGTCCTTTGAGAAGCTCCTGCACATAACGAGGGCATGCTGACTCAATACCGGCCGTCATTGATAAAAGAGGTTTAGGGTGTTTGTGGTGAGGAAATTTTTGATGCTTCATCATTATTTGAAGCCTGACATTTTAAGGAATTCATATCAAATCCAAAAGTTTACTCTTCAGCTCAGACACAAAGAGGAAAAACGGCGGTGACTGAGGTTTATCTGGCCTGCCATCGGTAACTGGTGTGGCAGGCGCTTCCTGATGCAGAACATGGGAATTCCATCTGGTTGAGTGAGCTGTTGAAATGCAAGGTCCATACGGCCTGGACCCGGAGAGGAAATCACGAGTTTGTACAGGGTGGTTATAGGGCTGTGAGTTGAGGGTTGGACACCACCGCCAACATACTGTGGTTGTCACTCAACATTCACCAGTACGAAAAAAGGGGCAAAAGCAAAGTAATCAAATTAAGAAAACGAATAAAGCAACAGATGTGAATGAAGGTGGAGGAAAGACACAGAACACATTTCGTCTCTATGTTTTAGGCAAAAAACTGTTTTTTAAGACCTCGTGAAACATGTCAGAATGTCAGCTCTCAACTGAGGCCCGGGGAAATCCAACACTGAGCACCTGGAGGGTTTGCTGTCTGGCGGGATGTTCCTTTGGATGGAACAAAGATCAAACATAAGACAAGGCCTTTCTGATGTCGTGCTTTAGACTTCAAAAAGGATGCTAACGTCCTTTTAGCGAAGTGAAACTATTAAGCAGGAGTATTTGTTAATTCGATGACTGGTGACTAGTTCACCAGTTTGTGGAGAAGATAAGCCATCAACATGGACATAACTCTTTCTGAACACGTTTGCCTTGTCGGTTAATAATTGATTTGTAAATGACACTATATCTGGAGTATTTAAAGTTCTGGGTGTAAGTTACACTCTCTCTCGTATTGTTGAATTGAAATGGGATTTTTTTGTTTTCAATTCTAAAACATAAAGGGAAGGTGAAAGAATTTTCTAAGCTGTTGGAAGAGCCAAATCCTAGAAATCCTTGCAACCTCCCCTGAAAACACATAGGATTTGTTGCTGGCTTGAGGCCATGATGATAGCGAGCAGATATGAGTTTATCCAGACATTCTGGCTGTCTGGCCTTTTAAGCCAGTGACAACAGAGGACTTGGAGCAGGTGAAGTGTGAGCCCCTGTGGAGAGCAGAGCAGCTGTGCCTCTTACCCAGCTCCTTGCCTACTTACTGAGTTGTGTCAGAGCTTGTGTTGAAGTTGGTGAGAAGGAGAACCTGCAGAAAGATGGTGGTCAGGGCAGGCCAAACACCTTTGCACTGGAATGCCGAGGGAGGTTCAAGGGAAATAGAAACCAGTAATAGACTTGGTAAATACGGGCATGAAAAGCACACTAATAAACAGATAAAAACCCTCAGCAAACCCAATAACCCAAAGCTGGCAAGGAGACGGGGTGCCGTGCAGGCAACAATGAGCCAGATGCAGCTTTACTGCTAGACTGGGGTTCTCACTCAGAGACCCCGGAGCCAAGTGTGATTGTCTGAGTTCACTAATTAAGCAGCCATTAAGAACACCTATATTAAATAGTGGATTCCATACGGAAATCTGGTGCTGCCGGCCGTGGGCCAGCATCTCATCTCCCACAGACACGGCCATTAGTTTTCATCTGGATAATGGAGAAATCCACGGGCAGGAGAAGCTCAGACAGAGTTACAACCTACATGACTCCCCAGCTTTTGCACTGGTTTAAATAGGTATGCTTAGGAATGTGGAGGGCCATTTGAACGATAAGCTTAAGGAACTCGGCAAAGAGCTATAAAGAGAATTCTGGTCCATTCTCCCCACATAAACAGATATCAGATGGGACATAATGACAATTCACATCCATAAAGAAAAGCGAGAACGGTGTTGACCTGATGGCATTCTTCTTTTGATGGGAATACCCACTGGTATCTTAATAATGAAAAATTTTAATGATCCCTAAATATCTCATATGCCCCCAATTCTTGCAGTTTTTTATACAATCTCTGATCATCTGTACTCTTCTAGGAAACTGTGTTCCATAATTTGAATACTGGTGAAAGAAAGAAAAAATGATGTCAATAAAGTTTAAAGAATTTTCTTTCTTCTAGTCAATGAGTCAGTGCTATTTAGAATAGAAAATTGCAGAAATGAACTCAAATGTTTCTGCTTTAGATTGTTGTTAGTGCCGTGAAGTGGATTCTGACTCCTAGGACTCTGTGGACAGCTGAGCAGAACCCTGCCTGGCGTTTTTGCATCATCCTCCTACTGTCCAGCGCTGTATCAGACAATACTCTGCTGCTATTCACAGGATTTTCACGGCCAATTCTTTCAGAAGCTGGTGGCCAGGTCCTTTTCCTAGTCTGTCTTAGTCTGGAAGCTCCAGTGAAACTTGTCCACCATGGGTTACCCTGCTGGGGTTTGAAATCCTGGTGGCACAGCTTTCAGCATCACAGCAACAGGCAGCCGCCACAGTCTGACAGCTGCAGGCGGGTGGTGTGGTTCCCTGACCGGGAAATGAACCTGGGCCTCGGGGGTGACAGCACTGAGTCTTAACCGCTAAACCATCAGGGCTGGTCTTGCTTCAGCACATGGTATAAAAGAGATGCTTTCAGATAATTTCACCTTTATTTTAGGCTTTGGACAATAAATAGGTTTATATAATACAGCTATCATTCAAAAATGCTGGCACCATGTGCCTGTCAAATGCAAAAGACCACTGCTTGAAATCCCTGGGTGTTTGTGTGTGGGGAGATTGAGTGAAAATACATTTTTAAAAAACTCCATGGAAATTGTTCTGAGATGGAACATTCCTGGGTAGTATTGGGAGAGCTAAACAGGAATATTACTATGGAACCCAAATATGACAAAATGATATTAGCAGGAAGTAGAAAAGAAACAGATTGTTCCTGCCAAGCTGAGAAAAGCAAATAATAAACAAAATTATTGGTAAAGAGGAAAGGGATTTCGAATAATTCATGTTCTGAGCACTAGAGGGGCAGACGGCATGTTTTCCCAGTCCAAGGCCCCTGTGTTGAATTCTGGCTCTGTTCTTGGAGAAGAGCTTAGGTACCAGGCCTCTGAAGGCTCCCTAAAGACTGGCTGCCAGAGGCCTCAGGGCTGCACGTACCCTGCAAATTGTGGGGTAGAAAAGTCCTTGCAGTTAGTTGTTCTCTGGTTAACAGCTAGATATCAGAAGATTGGGGCCAGGTTTTGAATAACATGTTAGGACCTTTTAAAAAAGTATCCGCTAGCTGCTACTTAGCTTCAAGATGAAAATTCCACTAGAGCTGAAAAATCCTCAAGGATAGGTAGCCTTTATAACTTTATGCTACCATTATATATACCATACGTATGTATCTATCCACATATATGTACCAAATATGTACCATATGTATGTGTTATCATTTAAAAATGCTTAAAAACTTGCTCTACGATTTTTTCACTGGAGCCGTGGTTTTGAAGGGTTCTCTGAGCTCAGGGCATGGAGGACTTCCCGTCACATGACATCAGAGAAGCCTGCATGGGAAGGGCCTGTGTGACGGCGTGATGGCTGCTTGCTTTCCCTGTGCACATTGCCTGCTTGGCCCTGCTAACCAGCCAGTGCGATGGGCAGCATTGGTCCACTGATTGTTTATGGATAAGGAAACAAGCCCAGAGACCTCGAGGAATGCCTCCAAGCTGGCAGTGGAATGCAGACTTTCTGGCCCCCAGGCCCATGCTCGTGCTGCGGTCTGGTTCTGAGCTAGGCTTCTGTCTGCTGTATTTGCTACAGGCCTCTTTTCCCCCAGCCTGAGACTTAGAACTATGGGACATGGCCGTGGAGCCAAACAAAGCCAACGTGGAAGATGTTTTTGTGCTTTTTTACTTTGGGCCTTCTAAGGATATGCTTAAGGATTTTCAAAATTGTCTTTACTGGGGTCTCTATACTGTGCCAATATTGGC